>NC_056631.2:27856345-28173428 GCF_002870075.4 Lactuca sativa | reverse complement strand
TAAGCCATAAGCCATAAGGCATAAGCATAATCCATAAGCAATCTGCCATAAACCAGCATAAGCATTGTAAACCATAATCCATAAGCATTATTAACTATAATCCCTAAACTTTAAGTTATAAACCCTATGTTATAAACTATAAGCCATAAGTCATAAAACCCAAGCCAAAAGCCTAAGGGCATACCCTATAAGCCCTAAAACCTAAAACATATGGCGTAAGTCATAAGACCTAATAACTAAGCGCTAATCCACATGGCATAAGCTTAAGCCACAATCAATGATGTCATAAGACTTAATCCCTAAGCTATAAATCATAAAGATTAAATTATAAGTCACATGTCGTAAGGCCTTATGCCACAAGCGACATATCATAAGCCAAACCCGAATCAGAACCGATTGAAACTAGAATAAGGTGTTATATATATACACACACATACATACATACAATCCTTCTAAATCAAAAACTTAATTTGAAATCAAAATAGTTTAATCTCCCCTGTATTATTTTGATTTTATTCATCTAAATTTTGATTGATTTGGATTTCCCCCCATACGATCAGTATCAAGTTTATATTAAAAAAAATTCCCATCCTTGTAGAATCCGATTTTTCCCCTTCAAACTTGGTCGAGGGCTCATATAAATCACTCTAACTTCGCCGATATCAACACCTCTACTCTCGATCATGTGTCTCTCTCACTAACTAGTTTATCTCTTTCACTGCTCAGTGAGTTTTCACCACCTAAGCGGTTATGGCTCTCGTCTATCTTAACTCTCAAAAAAGTACAACAAGTGTCAAGAGGCGGATTGTCACTTCTCTACTCTCCAGTTTCGTTTTATTTGTGTCACTCAAATCTCTCTTCCACTTTCCTTCACCATATAGGACTACCTCGACTTCAAAACCCTCAAGGATAACGTCCTCAATGTTAAAATTATACCACTGCTAGCGGACTAGTAAGGCTTCCCTCTCAAATCACGCTTTCATCGTCTTCACGTATGTCTTCGTCTTCCTCATATCACACCTTTATATTCCTTATCTGATACTTGTCTTATTCATCGACTCCTTAAATCAGTCCAGTTCATCAATAAATTTAATAATAATATTGGATGATCGGCTATGTGTCCATGTCGCTACCATAATAGTTATTTTATTTCTTTCCATTCAATCATGATGGGTATGTTTTGCTTTGTTGCTTTATTTCTTGTAATCAAACTTTAATAAGTTTCAGTTCGTTTGCATCAAAGTAATTCATATGAAAACTTTGTATTTTAAATACATATCATTTGTTTGTTGATATGCCTATGTAAGATTCTCTTGTAAACATGAAATTAATTTTATTGGATCTATAACTATGGAATTAAGTGAGATTTTCTTGTAAAGATGAAATTAATTTAGACATGGATGGTGGTTGAGAACGACAAGGCCTGTGTTATTTCATAACTCATTGGTTTCATATTCACGTCACAAGAATGGATGGTGGTTGAGAATAACAAGGCCTGTGATTTTCTTTTAAAGATGAAATGTACTTTCATATATATATATATATATATATATATATATATATATATATATATATATATATATATATATATATATATATATATATATATATTGTATTATATCATTCTAGTCTCATTATAAATATGAAATTAGCAAATAATAATTGTTGTAGTTCCGCGACTGAATCGTATGCTACAGAATTTAATCATTTGTTTAAATTCCTACTATATAATTTCCCTTAGATTTAACCTTCTTTTGTGTGTTACACGTAGTGATTCTACATTGTTATTTACATCTATTGTCTCTTGAAACATCAAGTCTCATTCGATGCAAATTGGTGGTTTCAGGATGGAAGCAGTTGACTTAAGCTTAACCACATGGGGCAAAGTATATCATGGAAGCTTGGAATGAAGTGTTGTTTTGATAAGTTAAAGGCATATGGACATTCGAAATGTATTTGTTTTTAACAATCTATGGTTGCATGCTAATTTTTTTACATAGAATTATGTGGGTTTTTTTTTTTCAAAATGGAATAATTGATTATGGGTAATTCATATTAATGGTGGCAATGATTTTGATATTTTATTTATTTTTTTTATACAATTAAGATTGATGTTGATCTATATGAAAGTAATGACAATGTACTTTTATAGTTTCACTTTATTAGTTTATAAACATGAAAGATTGAGCTCATTCACTTCTAATAATCATTTACACCATTTTTGTTTTGGCTATGAGCTCAAAATGATTTAGTTCCATCGAGTGTGTTGTTAAAGATATGGATATCAAATTAAACATTGAATGTCGTTATTTTTTCTTTATGGTTTCAAATATGCAAAAAAAATTAACATAAAAGTTGTTAGGACATGATTTTTAGTTTATACTTTACTTTTGATAGCTTTTAGAGTTCTCGGTCTAGGACCAAAAACGCCATGTTTTCGGTGTTGTTTGGACCGAAATCAACATGTGATTTCGGTGGGCTTAATGATGCTTTCGGTCAGCTTGGGTTTGGGCCTGTTAAGGCTTTGTACTAGGTTTGTATCAATAGCTTTTCAGTCGTTTAGGAGTTCTAGTTGTTAATCATTATTGTATTCAGTTGTTAAGAAGTTCTTGGTGTACCACACGATTTCAACTAATAAATCGTATGCATTAAGAGTTATTGGTGTGTTCTTGAATCATAATCTAATTTATATTCCGCATTCTTTAGATAGTTTGATTGATATCATATTGATCTAAGTGTTTAGGGACTTACAATGGGTATCAGAGCAAGGATTGGTACCAATCGAATTGACCAAATATTAACCGATTCTTGGAGTTTTTCTTGGTGTTTTTGAATTCTTTTTGACGAAATTATTGCCGTTGTTCTTCGTGTTCTTCATTATTTTGGAGATTTTGATCGAAATTGGTCTTAATTAATTACCAATTTCTTGTTTTTGGCACTTTTGGGCGTCTTCGGTCAAAACCTAGGCATTCTCGGCGGCAAGCTTAGGTTCTCAGTTAGGTTTAAGAGTTCTCACCAGTGCCAGCTGATAGATTTCGGTTAGGGAAACTCCTCGGACTCAACTTCGGAGCTCTCGGTCTCAGCCTCGGAGTTCTTGGCTGCGAATATGTGTTCTCGGTTCCGCATCCTCGGTTCAACTTTTTGGTTGTAATATTTCAGCTAAGGTTCTCGGTCAAGAAGCCTCATTCTCGATCAAGAAGCCTCGTTCTCGGTCAAGAAGCCTCGTTCTCGGTAAACTGTTTTCAGTCAAACTGTTTGAATTTCTTAGTTTTCGTTCAAAATCAAATTACACAATCATATTTCTTTTGGTAAATTATGAGTTCTTACAACAGTACCAAATAGGTTAGTGAAACTTTCTGTACTCAAGCCTGTAGTGATACAATTAAACATTATCGCGATCAACATGATTTATTAATTAGAGAAATTGAGGACCTTAAATATGAAGAATATACTCTCAGAAAGGCCCAAAAACCCTTAAAAGAAAAATTAGAGGCCCAAACCAAAGATGAAAGATCTAAAAAGAATTAAGGAATAATACAACACTAAATGTGAACACTATGATTATGCTCAAGAAAATATTGCCAGTCTAACTGTCGAGCTTGACACTTTGAAAATTAAGTTTGAAAATGCAGATTTTAATTTTAAAAAACTTGATGTGTCAATTAAGAAAGTTGAGGCAATGATTGAAAAGCAATTTAGATGGCAAGGTAAAAAGAATGTAGGTCTTGGTTATTATAGTGTTCCTCCTCCATTTAATGATAACTACACTTTTACTCCTATGACTGAGGAAGAAAAGGTAAGGGAAGCACATATACAGTATGGAAAACCTACTATAGTTGAGACAGTAAATAATGATAGTGTGAACAATACTAATTTTTCTACCTCATGTGCAGATAAGGTCACAATGCAAGATGGTCATGAGTAGAACAAAAATACTTCTAGTTCTACTGAAAATGATTCAAAAACTTGTGATGATGATACTCCCACTGTTGAAAAATTCAAGCCACAAAAATCTGTTAAACAGTCTAATAAATGTTCATGTGCTTGTGCTTGTGGAAGTTCCTTGAAACAAACTTCAGTTGGACAAAGACCAAGTCACAATCTTATTTATTTGAAAAGACAGACTTGTTTTAACTGTGTGACTCCCGATCACATTGCTAGAAATTGCCCACATCGTTCATATGTTCCCTACTATGAACAAGGATGGCAGAACGAGCCAAAGGGGGGATCTTCCAAAAGAAATCCTTCAAGGTCATACTGACGCAATGGTGATTGGAATGCTAAAAAGGCCAAAAACCAGACTCCCTAGGGCAAAAAGGGCATGTCGGACAAGAAGCCTAATTCGAGAGATGGTTCAGCCAAACCGAAATCAGTAAGGTCGAATTCATCTCAAGGGTTGTCTTCTAGCTCACACTCACAATACAATACTAAACCAAAAGGTATTCATGTTCCAAAGGTATGTGAAAAACGTCACTTTTGGTCCAACAAGAAAGTACCCAAACCCAATTACCAATGGGTTCCCAAAGGTCACATTTCAAAATCATCCAAAAGTCCTATAACTTCTTTACGTTTCTTATCTAATAAACATGATATGTCATGGAAAGAGTATTTTGTGTAAATAGTAATAGTAAACCCAATTTAAAAATGCGTTGGGTTCCAAAAACCAACTAATCCCGCACTCTGTGTCGGAGCAGCTATGGAGGCATATCATCAGACTTCGGTTTGTCGATAGTGGTTGTTCCAAGCAATTGATAGGAGACATCTCTCAACTGCACGACATTCAGAACTTTAATTGAGGGCATGTGTCCTTTGCGAGAAGGAAGAAAGAAAAGATCACAAATAGGCACCGTATTTAACGGCGTAATGAATTTTGAATATGTTCACTTCGTTCCGGAATTGAAACACAGTTGAGGCTGAATACGTTGTTGTCTCTGCATGTTGTTCTCAGGTCATCTGGATGCAACTTCAATTGCTGAATTACGGTTTGAATTTTCTTGATACTTGTAGGTTTTCTTAAAATGATTCGTTTTGAAGACTAAAAGTTTTTTTTTTGTTTTGTATATTTTGTATTTTATTTTTGTTTTTGTTTAATTTGTTCATATTTTTCATTTATGCACAAATTTAGGGGGTGTATTAAAACCAAACAAAAATTAAAAAATTAAAAAAAATCCAAAAATATGTTTATTTATGTTTTTATTTCTTTTTTCAGAAAAATAAAAATCCAAAAATATTGTTTTTGAGCGTATTTTAATTTTAATTTTATTCTTAGTCGTTTTATTGTGTGCTAAGTTTATTTTTACTTTTATTTTTATCTCAAAATTTCATTTGTCTTAAAACGCGAATTCAAAAGAAGAAGAGACTCAAGGAGATTGTATCAGAATTTTATAAACAAGGAGAAGAAACTTGGAAAGGAATTGACGGTCATTACACTTCACACTACTTTCACAAGGAATTGAAGGCTTGAAAATGTACAAATTGTCAGTTAGGCAGTATCTTTCTAAGAACTGTCGTATTCAAGGAATTGAATGCATGAAAATGTACAAACTGTCAGTTAGGCGGTATCTTTCTAAGAACTGTCGTATTTAAGGAATTGAAAGTCTGGAACTATACAAATTGTCAAAATTGGTCTTGTCAGTTATCTATACCTAAGAACTATCATGGCACTAGGGCGACTCACCCAACCGGGAAATAGATATCGCTGAACATCCCGCCCAGGGTCTTGACAATCTCTTTGTCATTGTAACATCCCAAAAATCAAGACCAAAAATTTCTTTTAAAAACATTACTATTCCATAGCATTAAGTCATTCAAACATACAAAAAAAGGCTATATGATAAATCAGAGTATCTTTTCCAAAACGCTTATTCATTTTATCAGAGTAAACATCCCATGCTAAACTTCTTGGTGTGTGCCATGCGATTAACCCGAGCTCTTCATTCCGCTATCGGAAATACCTGAAATCAAAACTGAAAATCGTAAGCACGAAGCTTAATGAGTTCCCCAACCTACCACATATCATACATATCTACTGATCCAAACATGCCATATACAATTATGAGCACATAATCACAAACTGGGCCCTCATTCATTGCATTGGGCCTCGCCCGCCATTGGACCTTGTCAGTCATCAGGCCCCGCCTGGCATCAAGTCCCACCTGGAATCGAGCCCCACCCGGTAGACATATCTGTTCCCTTAGGCCCCGCCTGACTTTGGGCCTCGCCCATTATACCCGTACATACGATTAAATAGCATACTAAAACATACATAAACATTCCCTAACCATACCCTACTCTCAGGCCTCGCCTAACTTGGGCCCCGCCCCTGGTCTACTACTGAAGTAGTGGAGCCCCATCCATACTCCTACTAGTAGTGAGATATAGGCCCTCGCCCACACTCACATCCTTCCTATCATGGGCCTCGCCCCTTCTCTGCTAATGAAGTAGTGGAGCCCCGTCCACACTCCTACTAGTAGTAAGATACGGGCCCTCGCTCAGACTCACATCCTTCCTATCACGGGCCTCACCCTTGCTCTGCTAATATCGAGATATGGAACCCCATCCATACTCAGTTAGTGATGAGATACGGGACCTCACCCATACTCACCTCCTTACCAGGCACATACAAGTATCACAAAGACAACAAGTATAATCTAACGCACTACATAAGAATCTTCCTCGGGAATACCCCGACATCAGACCCCCGTCCCGGAAGCGTACTATTATCTAACGTACTTCGGGCTTACCCCGACATCAGACCCTCGGTCCGGATCCTATCATCCCGACACATACAAGAATCACAAAGACCTCTAGCATCCTAACATTCCTCGGGCCTCGCCCGACATCAAGTCGTAACCCGGGACATATATCAATAAGTTCCTAGGGCTAACCCTCGGTTCTTCCTTCTATACATAAGCATAAACATGAACATGAACATAATGGGCTAACATTGTGGTCATTGACCCATGCACACAGTGAGGAGACTCACCTGCACTGCTGAACTCTACTGATAACCCTCTAGCTGCTATCCGACAACTCCTCGAACTGCTACTCCTCTAGATCCCTGAGCTACTAATACCAATAACAACACTTAGCCTAACTGTCCTCAAGAATCGGAATAATTCAACTCTGATCAAGGTCCTTCTCAAGGTCAAAGTTAACGGTCAGAGTCAACTTCCACTTGACTCAACTCGTCGATTTGTTCTACCAACTTATCGAGTCCATGCTCCTTAAATCCCAAAACAACCTCGACTCTACTCATCGAGTCGAGCAACAGCTCGACGGGTTCTCCTTCAACTAACATTCGGGACCATCTTCAACCGACTCGCCGAGTTTTCGAACAACTCATCGAGTCCATTTTCATAAGCTAAGGAGATTGCCTTGGAATCACCGAGTTCCTCCTTGAACTCGTCGAGTACCATGATCTTGATGCCCTTTATGGACTCAGACTGGCTGAGCCCTTCTCTAACCCCACTCACTGATCCGACTCATAAATAGAAGGGCTTGGGTTTGTGTCCCGACTCGTCGAGTCCATGAACTGACTCGTCGAGTCCAACTTGTGACATCTCTATTTTGTTGATTACAGTCCATCCCAACACCTCCAACTCATAGATCTGGACTCCTTATGCTAGCATTGCACCTAAAGTTGCTAACTTTACGTGCATGCAAGGTGTTATGGGGCTAAAACACTTAATCCAAGCTTCAAAGAAAACCTAGGTCATGAAATGGGTTCTTAGTTGGATAAAGCCAACAACTCTGAGCTCCTAAAGCTCAAGAGTGTCCAGATCTGTTGTCCAAATCCATCCTCAAGGGTTTAATACTCGGATTAACCTTGGAAATGATCTAAAGGTGACCAAAAGCAAACTAGTAAGGGGATCTATCAATTGAAAGCTCAAGGTCCAGACTTTTTACCTTCTAACAGTTGCCAAAATGATATGAAGGCTGGATCTACACTTCCTTCCTTGCTCCTTTCTTCCAAGCCTTCAAAATCCACTCCAATAGACCTTAATCTTCACCAAAAGCTCCAAAAATGAAGTTGGGTGGCTAGGGTTTTGGGGTTTTGGACGAGAGAGGCTGAAATTAAACCTAGGGAAGAGAATAAGATGCTTAAATAGGATACCAAGTCCTAGAATTAGGGCTTTCCCAACCCAGAACAGACTCGACGACTCGCCGAGTCGGTCACTTAATCCGCGACACGGAGTCCGCTTCGACTCGCCGAGTCATTCCTTGGACTCGACGAGTTGACCCCCTTTTGACTTAGGCTTTTCCTTTCCTTTCTTGGCCTTACTGATTTTGGGTGTTACAACTCTCCCCCACTTAACCAAATTGGTCCATTCCTGGGTACATCATCCTCGGGATAATTCGACCATTACTACCTTCGAGTACAACCCTTTACCCAACCGGTAGACTTACTAGCACTCCCAGTGCACTTACGCTGATACATAAGGGGTTTCCCCCTTTTCCTTGCACTACCACTGGCCTTTCCAAGCCAACTTCCTATAATCACGATCTTTCCTATCTCCATCAAGAACAAATCTCCTGCTGAAACCGCAATCCTAGCCGCTCACAGCGTCGACCATCATACCCGTACTCACGAAATATCCCCTCATACGATGCTCCAATACTGAAAACTCCACCCAACATGTGAATCCCAACCATCCTCCGAGACTACCTAATTTCCGCAGTGAGCAACTTAGCATTACCCGATCAACTCACTGCCTTCTGCACTAAACACCTTATCATCATTCCTGCCTGAAGTCCTGCCGACTCCCATCCGCCTTCCGGATGAACCGAGAGCACCCAGGTCCCCACCGATCCACCGTTACCCGAAATATCGGTCCCCCACTAGTTACCAAACGCGAGAACATTCCCTCAGTCGCTCCCAGCAACTCATGAAGATACCGCGACTATATGAACTGCTCTACCAACTCAGCCACTCTGGCTCTAGAAGGTCTAGGATCCCCGATCCCCTACCTCACCCTAAGGTCTCTACCAGGTCCCACCTGGTGCTAAAAGAACACGGGCCTCGCCCACGGATCCCACCCATCTATACTTCGGAGCGGCCTCTCCCATAGGTCTCACCTATCCAGGGCTATGCAGACCCACTCCTCTTTTGATCTCAACTAGCTAAACTTTCCTAATTCTTATCATGATAACTCGGAGATACGGCCCCCCGCCCACACTCCACTAGCTAAGCTGCTAATGAATACTACGACTTACCTGCAGTCTTACATCACTTCTCTCACTGACTCGCTGCTGGGGAATGTTGCGACTACCTCGCAGCCTTATATCTCGACTAAACTAGCACCTGCCGAAGGTTCTCCGACCTGGTTTCATTGAACTAGTCATCAACTACTCGCGAAGACGCAAATTCAAGGTTGGGAAGTTTTCCCCGAACTTCCAACCTAAGTGCTCCTCAAACCAAACAGCCACTTGAGTTGCTTCCTATTTCACCAAAACTGCAGAACCACCTTAGTCTTGCACTTGCTTCTGTTTCTGGCCCCCACTAGTGGCTCTCCCCCACTTCGATTCGTTTAGCTCCTCACAGCTCACAGCTTGAGAGAATTACCAGTTCTCCCTACCATCCTCTGGCCACTTCTGTTGAAAACCCGAGCTCACCACAACTGGACATCTAACCGATCTATCCCCTAATGACACCTTCCCGAACTAGCGAGGCACTACCGAGCCCCACACATGCATGCTACAGTTACTGCATCCAGAGTAACCTACTCTAAAGGAGGCGAGCTCCTACTATTATTCTAAAATCTATGGTATGCAGATGGCATATAAATCAATCACAAGCAGGAAACAAAATCCCGAAATATCATTATCAATACCGATACAACACCATAACAATAAGATCGTAACATAAGCTGATAGAGAAAATGAAAGAAGATATGTACCTGACGTATCGGGCTGCTCACACCTCATCTGAAACCAACTGATACGCCCTGCTCCTCGCTACAGGCGCCTGCGCCCGGCCTTGACAGTCGTCGATGATTCTCAAGGTTGCAGGGGCAGGTGCTATCACCTGTCCTGCTGAATGCAAACTCCGATAGTGGGCCTTCTTGTGGACCCTCTGACTATAATGGAAACATATCAGGTCCGATCCCTGGGTGGTGTTAGCAGTTGGCCGCACTTGAAGTAGCCAGAATCACCACCACTGCCACTCCTACACGCACCCTCAAGCGTCCTACCGCACTTCCCGCACCGGCTGCGGCTCTGATAATCCCTCGATCTCGAATCTGACCCCTTGGGCCTTTTGCTCGAACATGTGGCTACCTGAATCTCATTCGGCTTCCTCTTCCTGATCTGCTCTAGATCAATCTCTTTCTCCCTGGCCCGAGCAATCATGTCCTCCAGCGTCTTGCAGCTGGACATGCTCACAAATTCCTTGATGTCAACTCTCAACATCTCGTGGTACCGAGCCTTCTTCATCTCCTCGTCCCCCACATACTGCGGAACCAGAAGAGCTCTCTCCCTGAACTTGGCGGTGATCTCCACCACTGTCTCTGTAATCTGTCTCAGATCCTGAAACTCCCGGGCTAACTGCTGCACCTCAATCACCGGTGTAAACTCGGCCTTGAACCTAGCTGAGAAGTCGCTCCATGTCATCGCGTCCAACGCAACATCATCCCCGATAGCATGAACCACCTCCTCCCACCAATCTCGTGCTCTGTCCTTTAGAAGACAGGAGGCGAGTCGAACCTTTCCCCCCTCGGGATACCGGGTAGAACGAAAAGCGTTGGCAACATCAACCAACCATCTGCCACTAGCAATGGGGTCCCTAGCCCCATGATAGTCTGGAGCTCCACAAGCTCTGAAATCCTGGAATGTCAATGTATGCGCTCCCGACAAGGCCATCATCTATGTGCGGAAGGCTCTAAGCCTCTCATCCAAAATCTCCAGGATGCCCTCCTTGACCATGCCAAAAATCATAGGAGTCCGATCTAAAATACTGCGCGTAACCTCCGCTGATACAAACTCCCTCATCCGCTCCTCGAGCTGCTCGGTCCTTGAACCCGAGCTTGATCCCTATCTGACACCTGACCCATCCATCGGTCCATCTTGCAATGTTACCATACTGAAAACATGCCATAGCAATCATCAAAATACATCTCACTGCCAAGGGATCACATACACTCTACAAGTTTTCCGGTCTCATCTCAGCCCTTCTTGAATCGAGTACGGATCCTCTGCTTTCAGTAGTACGGTCCCATACTACCTTCCACATCTATTTGTACTTTCCTCAAGAGTTGCCTCGACTCCACCAAGTCCCTTAGTACTACTACTGCTCCTAACACTAAGCTCATCCTAGGCTTGCCCTAGGGTATCCTCCACTCACTCCATCCTCAGCTACTGAAGGCATCGTCACAATGCTAGTTAGCCACTACCTGAATACCATCACATGTGACGAGGCTCAAATAATCCTTTAAGATAAGGACTCGTCCCTACAACGGTTGGACTCAAACAAGAGCTGTGCAATATGGCCAAATCCAGCACTCTAAGATTATTCAACCCTGGTCACATGTGACTTAATGCATTCACCTAATGGCTATCTCCCATCACTTAGAGTCCCACAAAGCACAAAGAAAGTAGCATTCGGACAAAAGGGAAATCTAACCAGAATATAATCCAACAATTCTATACACACAACAAGAATCTGCACTAGCATGCGATATAAGCTCATGTAATCAGGTATAACCTAAACAGGCTATCCTACCACTATCAAACCAATACTAGCATATATCTCAATAAGAACATATAACAGGCACATAAGGCATCCTCCCAGATCCTTAGCTCTAAATCTAGCATGTTGTTCACATAATCATAACATAACATAAACTTGTACGGTTAATTTGGGAGAACTTACTTGAGCTCGGCTGATTAAATGCACCACACCCTTTTCTCTTTACAAAGTTCTTACTTCCTTTTTGAAATCCTTTTTCCTTTTCAAAGTTTTTTTATAAAAGCGATTTTCCTTTAAAAAAATAATTTTCCTTACCCAGCCCTCAGTTTGAGTTCAGTCACACCCGAGAGTGTGTCCGAATCTCTCAAACCAAGGCTCTGATACCAACTTGTAACATCCCAAAAATAAAGACCAAAATTTCTTTTAAAAACATTACTATTCCATAGCATTAAGTCATTCAAACATACAAAAAAAAGGCTATATGACAAATCAGAGTATCTTTTCAAAAACACTTATTCATTTTATCAGAGTAAACATCCCAGGCTAAACTTCTTGGTGTGTGCTATGTGATCATCCTGAGCTCTTCATTCCGCTATCGGATATACCTGAAACCAAAACTGAAAACCGTAAGCATGAAGCTTAGTGAGTTTCCCAACCTACCACATACCATACATATCTATTGATCCAAACATGCCATATACAACTGTGAGCACATAATCACAACCTAGGCCCCCGCCCGCTGCATTGGGCCTCGCCCGCCATCGGACCCTGTCCTTCATCAGGCCGTGCCTGGCATCAGGTCCCACCTGGCATCGAGCCCCGCCCGGTATATAGATCTGTTCCTTTAGGCCTCGCCTGACTCTGGGCCTCGCCCGCCATACCCATACATATGATTAAATAACATGTTGAAACATACATAAACATTCCCTAACCATACCCTGCTCTCAAGTCTCTCTTAACTTGGGCCCCGCCCCTGGTATGCTACTGAAGTAGTGGAGCCCCGTCCACACTCCTACTAGTAGTGAGATACAGGCCCTCGCCCACACTCACATCCTTCCTATCACGGGCCTCGCCCCTGCTCTGCTAATGAAATAGTGGAGCCCCGTCCACACTCCTACTAGTAGAAAGATACAGGCCCTCACCCACACTCACATCCTTCCTATCACGGGCGTCGCCCCTTCTCTGCTAATATCGAGATATGGAACCCAATCCATACTCAGTTAGTGAAGAGATACGAGACCTCACCCAAACTCACCTCCTTTCTAGGCACATACAAGTATCAAAAAGACAAAAAGTATAATGTAACACACTACATAAGAATCTTCCTTGGGAATACCCCAGCATCGGACCCCCGCCCCGGAAGCATACTCTTATCTAACGTACTTAGGGCTTACCCCGACATCGGACCCTCCGTCCGGATCCTATCATACCGACACATGCAAGAATCACAAAGACCTCTAGCATCCTAACATTCCTCGGGCCTCGCCCGACATCAGGTCTTAACCCGGAACATATATCAATAAGTGCCTAGGGCTAACCCCCAGGTCTTCCTTCTATACATAAGCATAAACATGAACATCAACATAATGGGCTGGCATTGTGGCCGTAGACCCATGCACACAGTGAGGAGACTCACCTGCACTGTTGAACTCTGCTGATAACCCTCTTGCTGCTATCCGAAAACTCCTCGAACTGCTACTCCTCTAGCTCCCCGAGCTACTAATACCAATAACAACACATAGCCTAACTGTCCTCAAGAAGTCGACTAAGTCAACTTTGATCAAGGTCCTTCTCAAGGTCAAAGTCAACAGTCAGAGTCAACTTCCACTTGACTCAACTCGCCGAGTTGTTCTACCAACTCGTCGATTCCATGCTCCTCAAATCCCAAAACAACCTTGACTCTACTCATCAAGTCGAGCAACAGCTCGACGGGTTCTCCTTCAACTAACATTCGGGACCATCTTCAACCGACTCGTCGAGTTGTCGAACAACTCATCGAGTCCATTTTCATAAGCTAAGGAGATTGCCTTGGAATCGTCGAGTTCCTCCTTGAACTCGTCGAGTACCATGATCTTGATGCCCTTTATGGACTCAGACTGGCTGAGCCCTTCTCTAACCCCACTCACTGATCCGACTCATAAACAGAAGGGCTTGGGTTTGTGTCCCGACTTGTCGAGTCCATGAACTGACTCGTCAATTCCATCTTGTGACATCTCTATTTTGTTGATTACAGTCCATCCCAACACCTCCAACTCATAGATCTGGACTCCTTATGCTAGCATTGCACCTAAAGTTGCTAACTTTACGTGCATGCAAGGTGTTATGGGGCTAAAACACTTAATCCAAGCTTCAAAGAAAACCTAGGTCATGAAATGGGTTCTTAGTTGGATAAAGCCAACAACTCTGAGCTCCTAAAGCTCAAGAGTGTCCAGATCTGTTGTCCAAATCCATCCTCAAGGGTTTAATACTCGGATTAACCTTGGAAATGATCCAAAGGTGACCAAAAGCAAACTGGTAAGGGGATCTATCAATTGAAAGCTCAAGGTCCAGACTTTTTACCTTCTAACAGTTGCCAAAACGATATGAAGGCTGGATCTACACTTCCTTCCTTGCTCCTTTCTTCCAAGCCTTCAAAATCCACTCCAATGGACCTTAATCTTCACCAAAAGCTCCAAAAATGAAGTTGGGTGGCTAGGGTTTTGGGGTTCTGGACGAGAGAGACTGAAATGAACCCTAGGGAAGAGAATAAGATGCTTAAATAGGGTACCAAGTCCCGGAATTAGGGCTTTCCTAACCCAGACCAGACTCGCCGACTCGTCGTGTCAGTCACTTAATCTGTGACACGGAGTCCGCTTCGACTCGCTGAGTCATTCCTTGGACTCGACGAGTTGACCCCCTTTTGACTTAGGGGTTTCCTTTCCTTTCTTGGCCTTACTGAGTCTGGGTGTTACAGTCATGCAAAACTGCGGAGACTCAAATATATTCTCGGATACATTCTTCACAGGTAAGGAATTAACGGTATTGGCACTTGGGCGATGCACCTCACAATGCACGATTATCGTTGAACCTCCCGCCAAAGGGAATTAACCTCGTGTCATGCTAAACTGTGGATATATGTCATCGGATATTTTTGTCACATGATGGTTTTGTGAGTTACTCCTAATGAACTCTCAGTGGCACTAGAATGGTACACTTAGCTGAGATTCAGAAACCATTGAACATCTCGGCAAAGGCCAAATTAACTTGTTAACTTGAAAAACTGTACTGAGATCTTTGATCTAGGATATGCAGGGGATAACATCAAAAATAGCCACGAGTAGTTCTCTGATACTCAACAGATCACAATGTGTTCCTCCGTGTTCACACAGATACTACGAGCAGTCTCCTTCCGAGCCAAGGTTGGGTCCTTGAACAACTGTTGTGAGAAGGGTCTTTATAACTCTGTGATCCACACGGATTTTTTAGTCATGGTCACTTTTCAAGACACATCTGTGATTGTTAAAGAACATTCAATCGAAGGAACTAAAAGTGAATATTATTTTTCAACACTCAATCTTTTAACCCCAGAAGCAAGGTGAAGTTGTATTTGAAGTTATGTGACGAATTGCATTAAAGCCTTCTCAATCAATTTGCTGCTATTTATGAACCTGCTGAAGTGATCCAAAAGAATCGGTCTCTCTGTAATTATATCTGAAGTATTTCAAAGTTGAAAGTGTTGATTTTCAAGAACCTTTAAAAGAAGCCTCTATACCCAATGTGCGTTCAAAGTCAAAAATTTAAAAGGAAGTCCACTTGCTCAAGATAAAGTCATTCATGTAGAAATTCATATGTTCATATTGAAGTTGTGAAGAAATCGAAGATAAAAACTGAAAGTTAAGAACAAAGAGAAGATTAAAAAGAAAAAAAGCTATAAACCACGGGGGGAGATTGTTAGGACATGATTTGTGGTTTATACTGTACTTTTGATAGCTTTTAGAGTTCTCGGTCTAGAACCAAAAACACCATGTTTTAAATCAACATGTGATTTTGGTGGGCTTAATGATGCATTCGGTCAACTTGGGATTGGGCCTGTTAAGGCTTTGTACTAGGTTTGTATAAATAACTTTTCAGCCATTTAGGAGTTCTAGTTGTTCATCATTATTGTATTCGGTTGTTAAGAAGTTCTTGGTGTACCAGAAGATTTCAACTAATAAATCGTGTGCATTAAGAGTTATTGGTGTGTTCTTGAATAACTATCTGATTTATATTCTACATTCTTTAGATAGTTTGATTGATATTGTATTGATCTAAGTGTTTTGGGACTTACAAAAGTGGGTGTTACCTTTTAAATAAGAATATAAGTTGAACATTTTTATTTTGTAATCAGATTATATATTTGAAAACATTATACTATTTAATATTAATATAAGATGTTAGATTTTTAATACTTTATAAATTAGTACTATGTCTTTGAAAAACATGACATTATTATGTATAAAAATAAAACTCCTTAATAATCAATGTTAATAGTATTTAGTAGTTTAAACTTAATAATATTTATACTAAAACCATAATAAATAAGGTAAAAGTATTATTCTTTGAAAAGAAATAATTTATGATTACAAATTTAATTTATGTTTAATGACAATTTTTTTTTATAATTTATGCTATTTTTAGTTTTTAGTTGTGTAATACACGGGTTATAACCTAATTAATGTATTCATTAAACTGGCCTGTGTTTTTTTTATTATATTAGGGCTACTAAAGATAGAAATTAAGTTGCTAAATTTGTAGCTTAGTTGTTAAAATTGTCTTTTGGATATGCAGTATCAATATAAAATTTGTTTTTAAGCAATTAAAGTGTAACTATAAACTACTAATTTGTTAAAATTTGTTTTGGATATGAATTGGATAATATGTTTTTTTCCCTTTAGCACATAGCTATGAATTTGAACTCCTTAGCTAATTTGCTATGAAATTTAATTTCGTAACGAATTTCCTAAAAAGGTAGCAAAGCTTTTGTTTTCCATAGCAAAACAAGCAATGAAGAGAAAATTCCGGAGCAAAATTTTGTGGGTAAATAACTATGAATGCTACTTCATAGCAAAGCAACTATGCAATTTTATTTCGTTGAAAAATTTTGTTGTAGATTAACCAAAATATTTAATTCCGCAGCAGAATTACAATAGAAAGTATTTTCATAAAAAAGTTTGTTGCGACTTTGAAACGTACAGTATTTCCATAGAAATATCGGTAGCAATATACCAACGGATTTCGAGTCGGTAACAATTTCCATAGCAATTCTCATGTTCGCTACCAAAAATTAATTTCGTATAAAATGTGGTAGCAAATTAGCTATGGAACAACATTCCATAATGCGATCCTTTGTAGAATAATAATGAAAATACATTCCATAGCAACCTTCTCTCACAATATCGTTTTTTTCTTGTAGTGTTTATATTTTCTATATAAAAACTTTTTTTAAAAACATTTCTGTATATGAAATACCTATTTATAAAAATAGGTATTTATTAAGTACATAAATATATACAAATCCATATATATATATATATATATATATATATATATATATATATATATATATATATATATATATATATATATATATATACAAACACATATTTTACAAGAAAAAATGTATACAAACACCTATTTTATTATACATACATTTTGTAAAAACGTACTTATATGCATCCAAATAAGTGTTTGTATACATTTCTTTTGTAAAAACTTATTTATATATATATTTTTTATGAACAACAATTTTATAATAACCACATTTGTATTCAAACACCTTTATATAAAACATATAAAATCACATATTTATAAAGATATAGTCAAACAAGTTTTTATAAACAAATGTATGCAAATATATTTTTATAAAAAAAATATATACAAACATGTTTTTGATAAAAAGCATCATTTAAGAAGTAAATTATCGACAATTAATTTTATATATATATATATATATATATATATATATATATATATATATATATATATATATATATGAATGAATTTGTATATATTTATGTACTTAATAAATACTTATTTTTAAAAATAGATATTTAGTATACAAAAAAGTTTTTATATAGAAAATATAAGATTTTTTTATTTAAAAATATGTTTTTTTTTTTGCATAAATATGATTTTTTAAAGAAAACAAATATTCGAAAACTTTTTCAAGAAAAAAAAGTTGTAAAAAAACTAAATTTATGATTAATTTATAACAAAATTCTGAAATTTAGGCCAAAGGGGTAAAATTTTGACCAAATTTGTAATAAAATTTAAATTTTAAGCAAAAAGTGTAAATTTTAAACCAAATTTATAATAAAACTTAATATCTAGGCCAAAAGTTTAATTTTTGAAAGTTGGATAACCTGTTGATCGATAAAATGATTAAATTGAAAAAATTACCGATTTTTATAACTTAATTGAATAAAAAAAATTATAAAGAGTAAATCGATTATAAATTCATTATAAGGATTTTTTCCCTATATTTTATGATTTATTTTCTGTTGAAATTTTAATTTTATTTTATTTTTTATAAAAAAAAATCTTATGTTTTTTTTTGGTTTGGCGGCAGGTTTTATTTTTCACTTTTTTTTTTTTTGGGAAAATCCTAAAAATACATCAACTTTTTTTATTTACTTTAAAGATAATACTTTTATTTTTACTTTTAAGTAATAATTAGTAGAAAGAAATCTATATAAAGCAAGATCATAGCTTCGTAAAGATGTAAATTTGGTAGTGGTGATGGTTGTATTAAATAGTGCATGATGTATATTTTTTTTTTGTATCTTTTAGTTTTTTACATTAAGAAACAATACATTTGACTTGAAGACTTTATTTATAGTTATGTTTTATAGATTAGTAGAAAAATTTACTGTTAACTGAACTATTAGCTAAGAAATATATTTGGAAAAAATAATTTGTAAACTAGATGATAAATATAAAATTGGTATATAGATTAATGATTTAATATAGTAAGATAAATACATTATATATTTTATTAAATAAAATCATTACTAAATAACACTTCATTAATTATTTATGTTTAAATGAAATCTCATACATTTCATATCATATTATAATATTATGACAAAATTTTCATATTTTATAGCTTACGACTCAAATTTTATTATTATATGATTAAATCTTGAATGATTGTGCAATCTTTCTATAAGTTCAATGACTTATTGGACAATACTGAGAATCATACGTGTGAAACATAACATAAGAACCACAACTACGGATGAACTTGTGTAACAGAATCGATATCATACTCGTTTTTTTGAAAACCAAATTTGATCGAAAGTCAATTCCGAGTACCAAACCGAATTAACATTATCGGTACCGGTACAAATGGTACCAGCTTGCGGTACTAACACAGGTATCGACGGTACCAAATTGCAAATTTCTTGATTTTAAAGTACCGAATACTGTCTTATATTTTCAAATTCGATACTGTTTGGTATTAGTTCCGGTACAGTACCAATATGAGATCGAGATTTGGTACAAATTATTCATTCCTAATCACAATCTTTTATTTTTAGCAATTTAATTCTTTTTTTTCTTGTTTATATATATATATATATATATATATATATATATATATATATATATATATATATATATATATATATATATATATATATATATATATATATTATTAGACTAAGTTCATGTAAATATTAGAATATGGGTGTGTTTGTTACGTAGCGTTTGAGAGTTTCTAGCTTCTACTATTTGACAAAACGTTTCGTTTTGAACAAAAAATCTCGTTTGACATTACATGCTTTTAGCGTTTAGTTTAAACAAAATGCTTCAAATTTAAAAACTATTTCACGTAGCGTTTAACAAAACACTACCAGTTACCAGTTAGTTTTGTCGAACACGTCATGTGTCGTACAAAACGTGCACAATCGTCTTCTATATGAAGTATTTGAATTCAATTGTTTAGTATTTTGTAAAAACAATATTTTCAAAATTAAAATATAAAATATTTTATATCTTAGATTACATTAGGTTGTGTATGGCGTGCCACAACTAGCTGAAAACTAACTTAATTTTTGAACTTTTTTAAGTTGTCATGTTTGGCAAGGCAAAAAGTAGCTTATAAGCTAGCTTTTTGAAAAGCTACTTAGGCCTCGTTTGATAGACATTTTTTCAGGTTCAAACAACTCTTATTGTCTGAATGGACCGGAAAGACTGTTTGATATGCATAAAAAATGGGTCTTTCCTGGTAAAATATGTTTTTCTCAGAAAGCTTCAAAAACATATTTTTCTAGCTGAATATGATGGAAAGACAATTGTCCCCCAAACTCTGTCTCTTTATTTCTTGCATTATTAATTTCTTTTAAATAATTTTTTAATTTCTTTTTTATTGAATTATTATATATTAATAAATATTATTATTAATATATAATATTTATGTATTAATGAATATTATTTTATTGGATTAGTAATTTCTTTTAAATAATTCTTTCTTTTATTTTTTTTAATGGATTAATTCTTTTTATTCGATTGTTATATATTAAAAATATTATTTATAAATATATAATATTTATATATTAATAAATACTACTTTATTGCATTTTTAATTTCTTTTAGTTAATTTTTTTAATTCATAGTTGTTGGATTAGTTCTTATTTTTTTTAGACAACAATATCGTCATCCTAATATAATTTGAAAAAAACCATCCATCCTATCACTATCGGACATAAAACGAGTCAAGAATCACATATTGAGTTAAAAAAAATTGATAGCAAGAATAACGACGTAACATTAACTTAAAAAAAAAAAAACAACTTAACATAGTATTTGGATTTTAAATGATTATTATGTAATTTTGATTTTGTATGACAATTTATATGATTTTATAATTATTTAACAACTTCATCCATCATAATATAGAACAACAGAGCATCATTCAACACATCAATCATATGTATAATCAAACAACATAGTTTATTTCTCAGTCAGAAAACTTTCTTATACAACACTTTCACTTTCCCGGATAGAAACTATCAAATGTAATTAGATTAGCTTTTTAGGAGTTTTTTAAAAAAATTTCCAAATATACACCTTAATTAATTATAAAAACACATTTTTTTTTTAAAATGTTCTTTTATGTCATTTCATATTTTTCAGCTAGTTTTACTGAACGTTATTTTTTATCAGCTATCAACTATCTTTTTATTTAACAGCTAACTTTTCAGTTAACAACTAGCTTTTCAGCTACTACGCCAAACATAGCCTAAGTACCAAATATTTTTTTTTCCTCAATACAACACAAGATGTGAATAGTTATTCTTAATATAATATTTTATTTTCATCTATGTCTATTTTGGATATAAGATTTGATATAGTGGAATTGTTAAAAAAGTTTCCAAAAGTCTAGATTGGTGTTTTCAATCCCTTTTTTTTCGCTTTAATTTTCTTTTAGCCGTCTTTATCTATTTTCAGTCGCATCAATTTCCTTTTCAAGGCAATCCATGAACACAATAAAAAAACCTTGAAATATAACATATAAGGAAAGTGGAGATTTTGTGCATTCTTCATGAAACTGTATCTTCGTATATAGTCAACTCAAGATGTATACATTTTAATTTGTGGAAACAAGAACTCTCACAAAACTGTTATGAAACCCAAAGTTAAGAAATATTCTTCATGTCATCTAGAAAAGTTATACGTTAAATTAACAATTAGAAAATCACTTTTTCAAATTATTGTAAGAGAATATCAGTTTTCGTGAAATGAACAATTAGTTTGTGACAAATGCTTATAACTATTTTATGATAATACATAAACCTAATTTCATATATTCTGATTAATCTTTTTTTTTTTAACCTACAAATTCAGTTAACAAAAATGAATATCAAACATTGTAAAACTTATAATAACTAATATTTAATTTCTTTAATTGAATTTATTCAATGTTCTTCAAAAGGTTATCACTATTTTTTGGAAACTAATTTTTTAGAATGTTTTAATGTTGCTGAGTAACCAATTTTATGTTTTAAAAGTGTGACCACAACTCATGTTTTTTTATGTATGGTTACCTACTATATATCCAAGATTGAATAAATCACTATTTTTATCAAATTTTAAACTTTTGGCTGAAATTTTAAATTTTGTTATAAATTTAGTTCAATTTAAATTTTATTATGTATTCGTCCCAAATTTATTTATTTTCGCAAATTTATTTCTATAGCTTTGTATAAAGGTTTATAAGATTTTATTTTCAACTTAAAAAGAAAAATCTTTTATTTTTTCAACTTTTGCATTGCCTCATATATATAATTAAACTTATATGATTGTGTGTGCGTCACTTTGATTTATGGAATAATAAATATGATTTGAAATTAGAGTAATTAATAAAACAATGATCACATTATATATCTAAATATCGTACAGTTATAAAGAAAAGTTAGTTTGCTAAGGTATACGAGACAATACAAAAGATAGAAAAAAGTTAATACAAATATTATAAAAGATTTTTTTTTTAAATTAAGAAAAAAGTATAGTATAAGCCATTATAAATAAAGTCTCAAAAAGTTGTAGAAAATTAAATTTTTGAAAAAACAAACAAACTAAACTTGGAAAGAATTCCTAACAAAACATTAAATTTGGACCAAATTCATAACAAACCATACTATATAAAATATAAATCAGTTATCTTTTAAAACATCAAATCGAATATTTGAATATTTATAAAAAAAATAGTTAGTTTTTAGAAAATAGTTGTAACCAAAATACGTTTAGAAAAACTAAAGATCTTTCTATTTTTCTTCTTACTTATCTTCCTATTTAATTGAAATGATAATAGATATATCAAAATATAATTAATATTATTCAAATATAATATTCTTACAATTTCATATGATTAATGATAAATAAAATTGGTCCTCCAAATGCTTCACAAATCGTATAATTAGGTATGTTGTGGAAATAAAGCTACCAAAATGTTCAATAATGAGGGTTGGTTGGGTGTTGTTTGGGTGTTAGCATTGTTTGCTGTTTTTTCTCTTTTACTTTTTCTTCCCTTTTTTTTTTTTTTTTTTTTTTTTTTTTTTTTTTTTTTTTTCTTTCTGAATATTTTGTATGCTCGCTAGCTGTTTATTTATAATATATTTTGTCGCCGTTAAAAAAAAATATATAATTTCATATGAATAAAAATGAATAAGAATATAAGTATCAATAAGTTATATCTGCCTTTATTTTAATATTTTTGTCGACTAGTGAATACGGATACAATTGAATAGATAAGTCTCCAAGCTAGGGTTTCTAGATATTTGGCACATGTTAAAGAATCTTAGTCATTAGGTCTCACCAACTATGCCGTTTTTGGGAAAGTATCTTTATCTAAATTAAAGGGGGGAGTGACATGTATGAACCTTTTAAGGTAAATTAATATAGTTTCTATTTATATACATACAAGTTTCCTTTTCACTGGTCGTGACAATGCATTCTTTTGTTTATTAAAAGTCACTCAATGTGGTTCATAGCCAATGAGAACAACTGAACAAGTTGAGTTTGAATTCTTTTGTGTTCAGAGTTTTATTTATTTAATATATGATCGTGTGTTATCATCTAAAAGTTTTTGGAATTCAACATCATTCAAAATCGTTATATGAATTAAAATTAATATATTATAAATCTATAAATTATATTATCACCTTGTTTTATTGCTCGTTATGTGCATACTTTATGTCACACCCAAAAGTTGGCGTGAGCTTTAACACCAAAAAGAAAAAAAGACCATGTCGCTGGTTAGCTTTTCATTGAGTTCTATGAGGATCATATGGACGAAACCAATTGACATGTGTATCTGGTATGGTTCTAATGGAAACCTTGGGATGCCATACATGCAAGGAAGAGTGCCAAATTTAAGTCTATGACAAGTGGTATCAGAGTCGCGTTAAAGCAAATGAGACATACGTTGAGTCAGTTGTGCACTTTTGCAGGTCTCGTAGAGGCGAATTAACGAGTGCAATGCCTAAAGGGGCAACCTGGCGAGGTCTGCTCCACCTCCTCGTGTAAGTCTAAGAGTAAACTAGGGGTGGCCACATGTCGAGGATACCAACCCTATGTGTATGTGGTTAGGATCAGGGAGTGAGATGCGTAGCTATACATTATGTTGATCGAGATTGGAAGGGACAATAGTTCTTCTCTTGCCGCACGAGGACTTGCTATATTTTAACGATGGGAGAATGGCACGACCTAAAGTGACCGTGAATACCAAAAAGAAATATGACCATGTCGTTGGTTAACTTGTCATTGAGATCTATTAGGGTCGTATTACCCCATGATAATGTTGGTAGTCTAGTGACTTCCATTTGGCCGAGTCGTAAATGCTAGAGAGCTTGACTATGAAGGGGACTGTTGCGGGCTAGACACAACTGGTCAGGGGCTAATGTCACTTCTCTAATGAGCCTATAGCAGGGTGAAACCAGTTGACATATGTATTTGGGTAAGTTGGTCTCCTGGTTTTAGTGGGAACCTGAGGTCGCCACACGGGCAAGGAAGAGTGCCGAATTTAAGTCCGTAACATTTAAGTACATTGTTCGTCATGTTTAAACTCCATCATAATTTGCCATCATTTTTATTGATTTGTAGTTTTTTTTATATATTAATTTGTGTTTTTCATGATCAATATTATCAACAATTTATCATCATAATTAAAAGAGTTATTATCATAAATAAACAATAATAAACTTTAAAAGAAGCTTAAAACTAAATCATATCATACTATACTATACTATAAAAAAAGACATTTTTTTCTATCATATTATGCATTTGTAACTTTTGTGCATAACATTTCAATTTTCAACTTAAAATAATTAATTTGTTACTTTAAAATATATAATTAAGTGTAAAATATTATCTTATTGACTTATTATTTATCAACTTTTAAAATGATTATTATAATATAAAATAAACTTAAAAATTATTATGTTAAATCCAAAACATAAATAAAAAATATAAAATAAACTTAAATGTTATATTTAAATACATTTTTTAAAATAGTTAAAGATGTTTAAATATTATAAATGTAGAACGACAAATCAAATTAAATAAAACAATATGTAACGTCCAATTCCTGATACGTATTTAAATAAAAATTATTCATATTTGCTGTAACGACGTAAATGTTCAACCAATTTTTTTTTTTCATTTTTAAAACACAATAATCCACATGTCACATTTTCTTAAAACTCACAAGTAACGAATCATCAACACATTTTAAAAATCATTTATCACAAATCCAGGATCCTCCAAAGACATATCTCCAACTCGGATGTGTATACAATCAAGTCGGCGCCTTCTCGCGATCCTGATAAGAACCTGAAACACATAACACACAACACGGTAAGCACGAAGCTTAGTGAGTTCCCCAAAATACCACACACAAAATGGTTAGCCACACGAGGCTATAGCTCTGCAAGAACCTCCGGTCAATGTGTCTCAGTGGGGCCCTCCAGTCCCACGGCTCGTTGGACCCTCCGGTCCGGTCTCAGCGAGGACCTTCCGGTCTCATGGCTCGTTGGACCCTCCGGTCCGGTCTTAGCAATACATAACTTAGCATATATATCACACAGACAAGATGCATAATAACACATAACCCAAATAAAAACATAAGACCCTCCGGTAACACAACAATTACCACTCTAGGTAAAGTATAGTGAGAAGACTCACCTAGCAAGCCGGTGAGCAAATAACCTCGCGCTCGGATCTCGAACTAGCTTTCGCCTAACACAAAGGATGAATATCTCTAATTAATACTCTTTTCACGACTCAAATAAACGAAGGCTATATTTTCTCTCTCTAACTCTTTGAAGTGGATAAAAGACCATTTTACCCCTCCATGGTCTCTACAGCCCCTCCTTGATCAAACACACCAAGCTCTCCAAATCTCCTTCAAGGATGCACAAAACCACTCAAATTAGCTCCTCACTCACTCTCTAGCTCTAATGACGATTAGGGTTTGCTCTTAGGGGTGTAGGGTAACTAGTGAGGCGTAAATGAGGGCATAAGTTCCCTTATATAGGCCCCAACCCCGGGAAATTAGGGTTTCTCTACCCAGAACCTACTCGGCGAGTCAATTCTCTGACTCGTCGAGTCCACTCATTAATTCCATGCGAACAACTCGGCTTGACTCGGCGAGTTGGACCCTCAACTCGTCGAGTCTTTCCATAAATCTCCAGATTAAAATGCACAATAATGTACCTAAAAATCTGGATGTTACATTTGCTAAGGGACTCGACAAGCTGGAGGCCCCAAACTCGTCGAGTAGGAATTGGATATGTTGGACGTGAGACTTCAAGTCTACTCGATGAGTCGAGGAGCTTCGACTCGACGAGTAGGTCTGCCAAAGTGAAACCCTAATTTTTAGGGTTTAAACCCTATTTAAACACCTTAACACCCCCATTGTGTCCTCCCTCATCGCCTCCCTTAGTCCATAAAACCCAAATTCGAAACCCTAATCCATTTTGAGAGTTCTTGAACCATTTTTGTGTGTTTTTGATGGTTTTGAAGCTTGAGAAGGAAGAAGAAGCTTGGGAGTTCAAGAAGAAGCGAGTAGATCCATAGGTTGTATTCCATTTCCAGCTCATTTGAGGTATAAAGTTTATACCTTGACCATTCATCTATTAGATTTCTTCTTGGAGTATTTTAGGGCTTTAAGGAGCCACTTTTGGAACCATTCATGGATGCAAGCATGTTTTGGGGTATTGACTTCAGATCCGGAGCCTTTGAGGGACTCCATGGCATAAAGGTGCCAAATTTATGGCCATGGGAGTCCCATGCATCCTAGGAACCACTTTTTAGGCCTTTTTGAGCTAAATAACCCACGCATGCACATAAAGTTAGAAAGTTTACATGTTATATCCACCCTAGGAGGCCAGATCTATGTTTTGGATGCGTTAAGCCCGACTGAAATCGACTGTATAGTTTTAGATCATGGGGGACTCGACGAGTCATTCTTAAGACTTGGCGAGTCGGGTCGTGGTTCCCCCAACCTTCTCTGTTACTTAGAAACTTGTTGAGTCTAGAAGATGACTCATCCAGTTAGACGTGTTTTGGACTTAAAGGTCAAGAACTCGACGAGTCCAAGGATGAACTCGCCGAGTCAGTGAGCAAATGTCCCAACTGTATGAAGGAGAACTCGACGAGTCCAAGGAAGGACTCAACGAGTTCAAATGCAAAGTCCCGATTCTGTCATAAGGAGAAACTCGGTGAGTTAGAGGGTAACTCCATGAGTCAGATCGCGAATTCGAGATTGTATGAATTATGGAACTCGACGAGTTGATGGACCAACTCGGCGAGTTGAGTCAACCAGGATGTTGAATTTGACCAGGACGTTGACTTTGACCATTACCCAAGATTGACCCTTAAATGGGATATGAATATGAAGGGGTAACAAAAGGAGATTGTTATGTGTAGGAGTTTGAGGAGAGTTGATCCCAACACAGAGGACAGTTCAGTTACTGCACGACATTAAGGCGAGTTACCTTCCAATGGAAGTGGGTCTAAGGCCACAATGTCGGCCCACTAGTAGGATTTGTTTGTCAGATAATTGTCTTTGGGATACTTATCTGGATTTTCCACTATCTTTTATGTTTTATGTGCTAGCCTGGTATGATGTTATGTGATAGTGGTAGTAGGGGGAATAGTCCTCATATCAAGTCGAAAGGACAAAAAGGGGTAGGTCGGGCACCCCGGTATGCTTGACAGTATGTTTATGTTATGTTGTTATGTGGTAGTGGTAGGGGTGAAATAGTCCCCGTAACCATTTAAGATACACTGGAGGGTAGGTCGGGCACCCAGATATGCCTTACATTGGGTAGGTTAGGCACCATAGTATGCCTAGCAAGGGTAGGTTGAGCACCCCGGTATGCTCAGCAGGGTAGTTCTGGTACCCAGATATGCCTGGCAGTATGATATACTTTTGTATGTGGTATGATGGGGGAACTCACTAAGCTTTGTGCTTATGGTTTACAGTCTTCTTCGAAGGGAAAGGAGCTGGCATGGTAGTAGTGCATCACACCACTATCTTCTGTACAATGATGTTCTTGGGAATGTACTCTGACATTGTTATTTGATGATATGACATGCTTTTGAGAATTATGAGATATGGATTTTATGATATGAAATAACTTGATAATGTTTTCCCTAAAATGTTTTATGAATTGTTATACTAAAAATGAAATTTTTGGTCATGATTTTTGGGATGTTACAAGTTGGTATCAGAGCCTTGGTTTGAGGGATTCATACACACATTCGAGGGTGTCCGGACTCAAATCGAGGGTTTGAAAGATTTTTACAAGAAAATAGCATTTCTAAAATTTTAAAATAAATGGTTTTGATAAAGAACAAGGTGTGTGATGCGTGCAACTGACCGAGCTCAAGTAAGTTTTCCACAAGATACCCCTACATGTTATGTTATGATATGATATGATTGTTGGATTAATGTCTAAGTCCATAACTATAATTGGTAAGACTTGACCCGACCCGACATGGTCCATTTGGGTTGCATGGCATCATGCATTTGGATAGACTATAATGAGAGAAATAACACTTAAGGTTTGTTAATATATTATAAGTTCTAATATATTAATAAGATTATTTAATTAGTATTGTTCAATAATTAATCTAGGATTAATTAAGTGATCAGAAGATGACTGATTAAATATATGGGTTGATTGTGTAAATCATCCATACTTATATAGTGGGCTAATGCTCCATGGATTGTTAAGTTAGGCTAAAACTCATAAGATGCTCCATGGTGTATTTGTACCCATGGATCATGGAAATGAAAGGTCATGGCAATTAGGGTTTACATGGTGTAACCCTAACTATATAATGATCTTATTCTTGGAGAAAACCGACCACTATGTGTGAGAATGAAGGGCTAGCCGATTTCATGAAGTCTTTTAATTTCTCTCAAGTCATTCCATGCGTATTTTGTGATGTGTGAACCGTTTGAGGTATCACACTTGGGGCACTAGGCACTCAAGCTTCATGAAGACAATTTGCATCAAAGAGGTATGTAATTCTAACTTGATATATTCATTTGAATCAATGTTATTATGCTAGTTAGGATGAATACCTTGGAAAGCTCATATTTGCATGTACAATAGAGAAAACATAGATCCAAGGTATTTAGGGTTGCATGTACACTTAAGAGTGTTAGAATGCTTAAAACCCAACAGTGGTATCAGAGCCTAGGCTTGCTTTCTCTTATACTTGATGCAAATGTGTTTTTTCAAAGTTAAATCTGTCCAGACCATAAAACTCGACGAGTTTATGCAAAAAAACTCGATGAGTTCATCAGTTTGGGCATGAACTCGATGAGTTTCTTAAGGAACTCGACGAGTTTTGGGTGCTGACAGCTTGCTGTTTGCTGTTTTGGCTGGAATTGGACTAGGAACATTACCCTAAGCTGTTTTTGAATTGGTAAACTTGTTTTAGATGTGGTAATGTTCATGCTAATCCAATTTCAAAGATAATTGTCAATAGATTCATGTTGTGTATTAGTTTAAAAGTTATGCTAATTACATGAAAAAGTTTGATGTGAATCATCTTTGTTTATATGAGTTGCTTAGATTAATAGATAAGTTAATTGATTATGTGTTTTCAATCCATTTTAATCTAAGAGTTGATTCTAAAATGTGTTTTTGTAACTTGTCCTCAAGTTATATGAAAAGTCACATTTAAGTTTCATAAAACTCATAAAAGTTGGCAGTGGTTACAAAAATGAAGAGTCTTGTCCTCAAGTTATGGAGGTTCAAGAGTCACTTCATTAAGTAACAAAATGTGTAACCTTAATTAATTCCATAAGTTACAAAATAAAGAAAAGTTACATTCTTTTATTAGTTTAAAGTCTTCCATAACTTGTCCTCAAGTTATGGAACTTGAAGAGTCTTTTAATTAAAACTACTTTAAACTCATAACTTTTGGAATTAATTAGTTTTGAATAGTTTCAAAAACTTACCCTCAAGTTTTGGAATTTAAAAAGTTTTCACTTATGAATCCTTTAATTCCAAGTTAGCCCTTAGAATTTTAAAAGTTAAAATTCAACCCTTATACTTTATAATATTATAAGTTAATAATATTTATGTTTATGTATAAGAGCAAAGTCAGTTTTACCGTTAGTAGGCCTCATTCATGAAGCAGGTCTATAAGGGGGGTATAAGGTTACTGCCTATAAAATGGCAGTTTAATGGGTGTCCACTCTCACCCACCGTTTCCTTGACTGGTGGAGGGTCGTTAGCCGAATGGGTAGGACAAGGACTATAATTCTCCCTTCATTAAAAGTATTAATGATAAATACTAAGTAACTAAACCTTTATAAATACCCAATCTTAGTTACTTACGAAAAAGTGAATAAGGTGCTAATCCATGAAATTACACTTTGCACTTTGTTTATGTCGGTTAGTGGGTTGTGTGTGGTTAACCGACACACTAACCTGGACTTAACAAGGTAGGCAAAGGGTAACTTAATATTTATCATAGTATCAGTGGAGCGTGTTTGGTTAACCGACACATCGATTAAGGGGTAAATATTAAGGGTACCAAGTATATTTGCATGGTTACTTCACACCTTGTTTTGTGATCCTCGACATCCCAGTCACAAAACCTGAAGGGCACACTCGAGATTGAAACATGTCATTGAAAAGTTCAATGAATCTCAAAAGAATCTAGGAGTTTCAAAACCAATTAAAATCTAATAATACATTTCGTTTATATTGGTGGAAATTGGTGAATCGTCATTCTCCAACCTTCAAATATTTTATAGTTTGGATTACGACATCCCTCTTCCAAGTTATAAAAGTATCGTGTTGGGTCCTAGCCTTAATATTTCATGTTGGGTGTTATATTAGGGACTTTAAATCAAGTATCTTGAACATCTCCCAAAAGATTTCTGGTTTAGACATTTATGATCTTACCAAATCTCTTGAAACAAGCTTTCCTAAATGAAGATGATGTCCCATGGAAATCATACTTCTTTCACCTCCTCCAATTATTCTCCCTAACCCATAAGTTCTTGAAAGTTTAAGGTCACTCATGCCCTATTGGCAAGTAAAGGTCTATGTGTGGTCACATCTTGGAGATGTAGTCACATATTGACAAGTCGGGAGATTTAGGTGTCAAAGTCTTGGGAAAGTTGGATGTCCAATCACTTTCTAAGTCACATAGTGAGTTCCTTTGGGACTCCTATGAAACAGACTATGACAAAACCCTTAATGATCTTATCTATTTGCTAAGATCAACTTCCTAAAACTTTATGGACGTTGACAATGATGACACTAGAAATCCAGAAAAAACATTCTCTTCCCAATGGAAAGGAATCGGCCATAGTCAATTCGGTTGACCAAATGGTAAAGAGAAAAGCTAAGTCTGTGATAGTACCAGTACCACTACCAAAGGGTCCATATGTTTATATTACCAAAGGAAGGGGAATTAGTTGTGAAGCTGCCAATATTACCTAAGGGTGTTAAAGTCAATAAGTTTGACTCTACTTTAGGTAAAGTCCACTATCTAACTCTGCTAAGTTTCTATTCTGAGATTCTTGATACATGATGTGACTCGGTCACATGGTGATGTTTTAAGAATCAAAGAAAAGTGAAGAAACTTAAAGAAAGAATATGTTGAATCTGATCGCGTAGATGGATTTCTATCGCATAGTTTAAAGATCGGATTCTTGAGCTACTTCTTATGAGTTATGAGATATTTCTTAGGAATAGATAAAAACAAGTTTTCATATGGATTGTAAGGATAAATTTTTCTACAAAGTTTTTAAAATAAAAGGAAAAATTTTGATTTTATTTATTTTAAAATATCCTTACAACGGCATTTGTGAAAATTTTTGTTGCTTATAAAGATTCCATTAAGAGCAAAAGTGGAAATATGAATTTGATTCTTTCATTTATGGTAATGTCTAAATTTACCAAATAAGGAAAGATCCTCAGCACACAAGTTTCAATTGGACCGAAACTTGGAATCATGCAAGTTGTGTAGCATGATGAATGAGAAATTTTCATCTTTGGAAAATTAAGACTAGTCCTTGTTCACATGTATACGTGAGTCAAGTGAAAGACTAAGGGATCGAGTACACATTCTTGTGCACTGGTCAAGTCCACCACAAAAGATCGATAAGACTATTCGCCATACTTTACTATAGCTCAGTAAATATGGTTATACTTACAAGCTTAAGTGTAATTCTGAGACATTGAAAAGGTTCCAATGTATGACAGAGCGAATAAGAAGAATCAACTTAGGCAAAAAGATAAAAGTTTCTCAAATCTGAAAAGATGGGAGAGTACTTTAGTATCATGTTTTAAGACCATCTTAATGATTTTGAGACCTTATCATAATTCATCCTCTAAGTGCATTCTGATAGTTAAGAAGAGGAGTTATGAATTGTTGAAGTGGTTAAATCAAGAAGATGATTCATACTTCGTTCCAAAAACAATTCTTAGAGTTATACTCTAAGATTATAACTTGAGTGACATGTCTAAAAGAAGGTTTAAAACAATTGTTAAATGTAAGAGTAAAAGTTACATTTGAAATTGGTAAGTTGTGATGTTTTGGATAAAACAACGACCAACTAAGACCAATTGTGTGAAGTGTTTGTCTTGATTAGAATCCACACTATCTCTTGAATATCTGACAAGGAAGTCTTATATGTCAAGAGGACAGTGGGAGTATTAAAGGTCTTGAAAGTCTCAAGAACTAATCAAGAATAAAACCTGAAGTTCTTCACTAGCACACGACTTGAGGTTCATAACCTATCGTGTTGACATATTTTGTGCCCATTCCAATTAAAGTTGGCTTTGCATATGATTTCTTAGAGTTCTTAATTGGTTGCACAACAACTTGGAAGCAATGGCAGGCCCTTGAGCTGCTAGATGGGATGAAATTAAGATCGAGTTCAGTCCATATGAGTTTGGATTTGTCATTATCCTTGTCTTGTGACTATGGTTTTGACAATTCACATGGATAAGAACACATACACCATGAAATCTAAGTGTCATAAGTTTTCTCTCCGATTCATGAAAATGATGGTGAGGAAACACTTTCACTAAGTAGATTTTAGCTAGATAGCAATTGTGATATTTGCGTTCTCAAAGTCGTTAGTGGAGCGTGTGTGGTTTACCGGCACACTAACATGGACTTGTGAGAAGTGGCAAAGGCCTAAACAATCGAGACTATGATTATGACATCCTTTTTCATAGTTCTTAAAATTGTTTAGACACACCTGTGAGATATCTAAGATAAGCTGTATGATATTGATAAAGTTTTATTAAAGCAATCTAGTATCAGAAATCTGAACTTTAGTAAGAAAGTCAATAAAGTATTGATTTCTAGAAGTCCAGCTGATTTCTGAGTACAATTCAAAGCTAGTGGGAGCATAAGTGTTATGCTAATAATCATCATGTTAGTGGGAGCATGATAATTATGATAAGTATTTCAAGCCATCAATGTTAATTATAGAAAACAAAATGTTTCAATTGGGAAAAAGTTGTTTTGCTATAATTAGGGGAGAGGAAATTATACTTCATCTCAAATCTATAAGCTTAGATCGTCTCAAATCTATAAGCTTAGATCGTGAGATTTTAATCAAATTTAGTCAAGAATATATATGAATTTCATGTTGGAGTGGCTCAACATAAGGAAATTCTATATATGGGTCTATTATTTGCGTTCTCAAATTCGATTATGATTATGGAATCCCTTTTCCTGATATGAGTTATGAGAACTTGGCAAATTGAAATAGAAATATTATAGCAAAAGACTGGTTTAGTCTTTATGTGAGACATCATGAATCGTGTCCCATATGCTTCGGATATAGGATCGATTACATGTGCTATATTCATCCTGTCTAAAATTTTCCAAATGCCTGGGGAATTGAGAAGGGAAAAGGTCTAGAATTGGATATGACTAAAAGGATTAAACAATTGTCGAGGACAATCTAAGGTTTACCAAAGAGTTGCTCAGGGACAGTTGGAAGTATAGTGTTAAATGTTGGAAGGACCGTATTGACTTAATCTGTAAGGAGGCAACTCTTGTTTAGAAGTAATAGTCAAAATGGAATCTAGAAAAGTTTCAAAGTTAGAAATTATTCAATCGGTGTAAGATTAGGAAACTTAATGCAAGAAGGATGTTTCCAAGGAGCTGTTCTCCTTTGGAATGCTCTGTAATGGTTGTTGTCAAGTCTTTCTGACTTTGTGCATAATCATTACAAGAGGATCAATGCATATAAGTTTAGAATCTAATAGATTTCAGTAAATGGCATGAATTTGGAATTCTTGCATTTGCAGTAAGGATTCGGGACTATGAAAAGAGGATCATTGGAGTTATGTTCAATTGATCTATTTCACAAAGTAAAGATCATAGACAAACATAGTATGCATACTTGGTGTATGGCATACCTAGTGTTTAGAAAACATAGTATACATGCCTGGAGCATGGGACAACTATTGTTTTAAATTGAAGAATAAAGTTGATAGCTGAAACAGTATACAATGAATAATGTGTAATCATATGGTGATAAATAAAAGGTGTTTTATTTATGTTCATAGGTTTTGATACCATATTGGATTCAATTATTATTGTGTTTCACTTTGCATGTTTTAACTTCCAAAATAACTAGGTCATTGTCCTGAATGACTAAGTTATTCAAACCATCCGCATTCGGTCACATGTTGGAAGTAGATATGAATCAAGACTGTCATGGGTTGGCTTGTAGAGGTCTAAGATGTTGGACAAAGGGCTACAACACTCATGAGTGCTCATAAGTTCTGAGTATTGGATTCAACCCGTGCTCATTGGAATCACTTCATGGATTTTATCACAAGTGATCATGAGACGATAATATCTTATATTCTTCAAACCTAAAGATATGAGTTGTTACTATGAGTTTGTTGTACATTGATTGCACGAAAACGCATTCGGTAACACGAAGTTATAAAATGTGCCTTTGTGTATGATTCAACAAGTAGTAGAACAATCCATATGAGTCAAAGTTTATTCATTCCTTTTGCCTTCGGGATAAAAGCGATATATGTGGGCCCCTCGATGATTTGGTGATGACAAATGTAAGTGCTCGGCCGGGCCTGGACTGATTTGATTTGTTCAATTAGTCAGTCATCATAAATCGGAAATCGAGAAACAACAAATGGACATAGAAAATGATTATAATCCATGTCTCAATACATATGATATCTAGAATGGAGGAATATATGATCCCTTATCTAATGGACAAGTCATTGACAAAGGTCAGAGTTCATCGACAAGGTCAAAGTTCGACAGAAGCTTTCGAGAGCTACGATTGCCAGTCAGTTCTTGACGTCATACGCAATAATAGTTTTAGACTTATCCAAGTGGGAGACTGTTGGATTAATGTCTAAGTCCATAACTATAATTGGTAAGACTTGACCCGACTCGGCATGGTCCATTTGGGTTGCATGGCATCATGCATTTGGATAGAATATAATGAGAGAAATAACACTTAAGGTTTGTTAATATATTATAAGTTCTAATATATTAATAAGATTATTTAATTAGTATTGATCAAGAATTAATCTAGGATTAATTAAGTGATCAAAAGAAGACTGATTAAATATATGGGTTGATTGTGTAAATCATCCATACTTATATAGTGGGCTAATGCTCCATGGATTGTCAAGTTGGGATAAAACCCATAAGATGCTCCATGGTGTATTTCTACCGATGGATCATGGAAATGAAAGGACATGACAATTAAGGTTTACATGGTGTAACCCTAACTATATAATGATCTTATTCTTGGAGAAAATCGGCCACTATGTGTGAGTATGAAGGGCTAGCCGATTTCATGAAGTGTTCCAATTTCTCTCAAGTCATTCCATATTTATTTGGTGTTGTGTGAACCATTTGAGGTGTCACACTTGGGGCACTAGGCACTCAAGCTTCATGAATACAATCTACATCAAAGAGGTATGTAATTCTAACTTGATATATTCATTTGAATCAATGTTATTATGCTAGTTAGGATGAATACCTTGGAAAGTTCATATTTGCATGTATAATAGAGAAAACATAGATCCAAGGTATTTAGGGTTGCATGTACACTTAGGAGTGTTAGAATGCTCCAAACCCAACAATGATATGAGAACTGCATGCTAGATTAGGGCTAAGGATCTTGGAATGATGCCTTATATGCCTATTGTATATGTATGAAAACTGCATGCTAGATAAGGGCTAAGGATCTAGGAAGATGCCTTATGTGCCTGCTATATGTGCTTATTGAGTTACATGCTAGAACTGATTAATCAGTAATATGATGGTCTGAATAGGATATTCTTGGTATGTTTACTCAATGCTCGAATGTTTCTTGCTTTGTGCTTTTAGGAGTTCTAGTTATCTTTAACTGTCTGGTAAACGAATACGTTAAGTTACATATTGCGAGGACTAAATAATTTCAGAATGTTAGGTCTAGCCCTATTTCGCAGCTCTTGTTTGAGTCTAACAACTACAGAAGAGTTTCTAACACCATTCTCATTATAAAAATCTATGCTTTTTAGACATGCATGTCCAATGCATGTCTTGAACTCTTATTAGGTCAAAAATAGGGCAAAAAGGCCAAGATATATGTATGGTCTCACAATTCAATCCTAGTCTAGATCCACAGCACCAATTACTTCCAATGGCATGGAGATTCATAAAGTTACAAGATTTATGAGACAAAACCACTCAAGACAACAAGGTATAGAGAACGGTGGTCAAAATCTAGAGATCTATCAATTTCCTCATCAAGATGAAAAGTTTATATCTCCTGGAGATGTTTGAGAAGGACAAAATGTTGGATCTACGTTGTTTTGGAATCCCAAGATGATATACCTCCACCTTATTTCTTTACAAGCACCAAAAACACACACTTTAAGCTAAAAACTCACACAAGAGGTCTATGGTTTGAAAGGGACGATTATGAGGGGTGGAGGCTGATGGGAGGGAGGCTACAAGAGGTTAAGGTTGTTTAAATAAGGCTCAACTGTTAAACTTTAGAGTTTTCTTCAACAACGCCCACCACGTCGCGACACCTATCACCACATCGTCGTGGTTCATTAAATCCTCACGGCCCATAAGCTATCACCACGTCATGGTGAGGCTCCACCATAACCCGGTGCTGCCCAAAATCCAAAATATATAAATACATAAATACTTTAAACTAAAGTACTTGCAAGGATCCAGATGTTACAAGATGCTATTAGAATATGATTATGAACAATGTATATATTTTAGAATATGATTCAAAATCATTACATATTTATATATCAACATAATGTAAGATTTATTATTTTATAGTTAATATTGTATTATTTCCAACATGTATATGCAAAAAAAAATTAACTATATAATTTTATTCTACATAACACGCCGATTTCGCCTAGTACATAAATAATCCCTTTCGTCCTCAGTTGCTCTTTGTCCACATCTAGTTATGTCAATTCCTCGTGACACGACTATGACATAAGCATAAAATGCTAGGCATGATAGACATATCGAAGAACTCCATGAAAAAAACTAGTTCCTTACTCAAAGACTTAGGATAATACTTGACGGAACCACCTTATATATATATATATATATATATATATATATATATATATATATATATATATATATATATATATAGAGAGAGAGAGAGAGAGAGAAAGAGAGAGAGAGAGAGAGAGAGAAAGAGAGGTAGGTTCAAATGTTTCTCACATCTATTGTGTGCTAGAATGCACCAATAGTATTTTAGTATTAATTATATGCATATTAAATGCTATCCATACTTATAACTCATTTTTATGGAAACCAATTAAATTCGTCATTAATGTCAACAATAATATTCTTTCAGAATAAATTTATATCTAGAAGAATGAGAGTGTATTCCAACAGAATGAGAGTGTATTATAATAGAATACAATCTCGTTCTTCATATTCCATGGAACTTTATTGTATTTTAAGTGAGCGAGTCCTGAAACAAAATACAAACTCATATATAAAAACCTAGATGCGAATTCATTCTGAAAGAATGTTATTGCTGACATTAATGACAGATTTAATTAGTTTCCATAAAAAGAGAATTATAATTATGGATATCATATAATATACATATAATTATTGAAATAATTTAATATCTATATTTATTTAATTAAATAATTATTTAATTTACTTAATTCCTATTGGTGCATTCTAGCACACAATAAATGTAAAAACAAAATAACCTAACCATATATATATATATATATATATATATATATATATATATATATATATATATATATATATATATATATATATATATATATATATATATATATATATAAAATTATGGATATCATATAATATACATATAATTATTGAAATAATTTAATATTTATATTTATTAAATGGATATCATATGATATACATATAATTATTGAAATAATTTAATATCTATAATATACATATAATTTTATATATATATATATATATATATATATATATATATATATATATATATATATATACTTCCTATTGGAGAATTATAATTATGGATATCATATAATATACATATAATTATTGAAATAATTTAATATCTATATTTATTTAAATAAATAATTATTTAATTTACTAAATTCCTATTGGTGCATTCTAGCACATAATAAATGTAAAAACAAAATAACCTAACCATATATATATATATATATATATATATATATATATATATATATATATATATATATATATATATATATATGCTATGTTTTTGGTCTTTTGGAAAAGAAGTAATAAATCTTTTTATGTTTGCGGTCTGGTAAACAACATAAAATATTTTGCTTTAATACGTCCCCGACATAGTGATGATGATTCGATAAGCCCAATCCACTCTAATGTAATTAATTATAGACATGGGTGACAATCATGTGGTGTTTGGTTGGTAGGCTAGAAAGCTTAATCCGGACACAAATCATATAAATATATGTGTCATCTTGCTCAACCATATCCCGAATAAGCTAAAGTCGGACAAGACCACGTAACCCATTTTATTATATCAATTCGCGGGTTCATGGTTCAGATTCCGGTTTGTGGGTATATATATATATATATATATATATATATATATATATATATATATATATATATATATATATATATATATATATATATATATATATATATAGGTTCACCGATCAATGTGTAGAATTATTTCCAACCCAAAACGACCCATATAGTACATGTGCTTGCGGGTCAGAAAAAACTCAACGCAAACCCGTATATCTTCATTTTCTGTCAAGAATTTTCACCCATAATGATTGACGATCTTCATTACATAGTAGAAGAACGTTCACACATAATAATGAAGTAGAAACACCAATGTGTTGTTTGTTTGTTTGTTTGATTGTTTTTTAAATCAGAACGAGCATTCTGACCTCTTTTGTCTACGCAGACAACATGAAAACATTTTCTCTTGTAGACTATTTGTTTTTTCAAAGACCGTAGTCCAAAAAAGATTTACGCATCCTCTTCTTAGAGCAGACATGTACTACCTTCTTTTCAAGCCTATATACATCTTCTTGTTAAAATAAAATAAAATAAAAAAGACACAATTTCATTCATAACCTAACAAACGTTGAATATTACTTTTGTATTCTTACAATTTTTAAAACTAAATATTCGTCGCCATAAAACTATAAACTTCACATTTATTTCCATACTAATATTTTAATTAGGATTAAACAAATGTAACTAAACTTAGAATTAATTTAATATTTACAAACTTGAATATTTCAACGTCATTTATTTGAAGCTTTCGCCGAAGTCTAGGAAAAACAAAATTCTTGTGATGCCAATATCGATTAAAATTGTTTGATGCTATTAACTTCATTAATCAAACAATGACATAATCTAATCGATGCCCATTTTTATAATCAAAAAATCCTTTTAATGATGCAATGAATTAGAAAACGAAAGAAAATAATCTTGTTCAATCTACTCCAATCCATATCTTTAAGGATTGTGATGTGCATCATATTTTTTGTGTTTATTATTTTTGAATCAGTGTTTGAACCATTCCACATATGGTTTCATTTATATAGTTTTTTGTAATTAGCTATTTTTAAGGATGATTTTTCATTAATGGTTTCATGAAACTTTCTTCATACATTTGTAAAATTTTAAAACAGTTTAAATAAATTGATTGATTATATTTATACATGAATACAGGTTTGAATTTGCAATTTAGTTTTTATAAATCTAGATACAACTCACATTTAACGGTACACAAATATAGTACACAAATATTATGCAACCCTTACTTTTTATTCATTGGGTAAAGTAGGTTACACAGGTGTTTGAGAACATATACAATACGAAAGCAAAGTACAATAATAAAACACATAGGCCTCCTGCTGCATCATTGAGGTCTTGCCCTTCTCCTTTCGGCCTCATTCTATTGAGAATACATGTGGTTTCAAATGTCAACATAATGTTTGTGAGTTTATAGGTTTTGTATACTTTAAAAGTTTTTGTAGGTTTTGTTATGTTAACGTTGTTATTTTTCCTAAACTCACATACTTGAGTCATGTTCTATCATTACTTCCTTAGGGTTATTTCCTAATAGTGGTTTTTAGATAGATTAGTTTAACAATATTATGATAATTTCCTATAATCGATCTATAACTGTTGTCTTCCGCCTAGTATATCAATGCTTCATCTAACGTTGCTGGTTTTAGAAAGTTATGTCTAATTTGACTTGCCGTAAGGTCGTAGCTAGCAAGCATAGGTGGAGGTGTCAACTCTATATATATCTATGCATATATTTTCTGCTTACTTAAGATTTAACGATTATAGATATGGAGGCTTTACATCTAAAGGTTATTCATTTAGGTGATGACATCCGCCAACCACCTACTCCTAGCAATCGGGTCCCTAGCCCCATGGTAGTCTGGAGCTCCACAAGCTCGGAACACCCTGAACGTCAATGTCCGCATCCCCATCAAGGTTGCCATCTCAGTGCGGAATGCACCCAACCTCTCATCCAAAATCTCCAACATGCTCTCCTTGACCTTACCGGAGATCATAGGAGTCTGGTCCATGAAACTACGCGTGATCTCCGATGGTATGAACTCGCTCATTTGATCATCGAGCTGCCTGACTCCAGATCCCGAGCCTGATCCCTCGCCGGTGCCAGAACCGCCAACTGGTCTAGTGCATAGCATCACCATACTGAAAATACACCATAACAATCATCAGAATACTCATCATAACTCTAGGGATCTCACACACTACAAGTTCCCTGGTTTCATCTCAACCCTCCTTGACTCGAGTACGAATCCTTTACTTTCAGTAGTACGGGTCCATACTACCTTCCACATTTATCCGTACTTTCTTCAAGAATTTCCTTGACTCCACTAAGTCCCTTTCACTACTACTGCTCCCAGCGCTAATATCATCCTAGGCTTACCCTAAGGTAATCTCCGACCCACTCTCTGCCATCAGTTGCATAACAAGTCCCTACTACCCTTCCCTAACTAGCTCGCGAATACCATTACATATTACTAAGACCAGATAATTCTTCGAATGAGAGGTCTCCCTACAATGGTTGGACTCAAACGAGAGTTGCGCAATAAGGCTAAACCTAACATTCTGAAATTATTTAGTCCTCGTAATATGTAACTTAGTGTATTCGTTTACTAGTTAGTTAAAGATAGTTGGAACTCCTAAAAGCACAAAGAAAGTAGCATTCGAGCATTGAGTAATCAAAACCAATCATATCCTAATCAGGCCATCATGTTACTGACCAATCAGTACTAGCATTCAGTTCTATAAGCTCATACAGTAGGCATACAAGGCATCCTTCCTAGATCCTTAGCCCTAATCTAACATGGAATTCACATATTCACAATTAATATCATAACATAAACGTGTATGAGTAATTTTGGAGAGCTTACTTGAACTCGACTGATTGCATGCACCACACCCTTTTCACTTTTAAAATTCCTTTTTATAAAAATGATTTTCTTTTGAAACTTTCATACCAAGTCCTCATTTTGAGTTCAAACATACCCAAGAGTGTGCCCGAATCCCTCAAATGAATGCTATGATACCAACTTGTAACACTCATAATATACAGTCCCAAAATTTCATTTTAAATTATTAATAAACCATAGTTATTAAAATCATCTCATCAAAACATAAGTCATAGTATCTCAAACATCATAAACGGTATATCCGTATCAAAACAAATGTCAAATATATCAGAGTAAACATTCCAGGCTAAACATCATGGTGTGTGCAATGCAGTCATCCCGAGCTCTTCCCTTTTCTACCGGAAGTACCTGAACCAAAACTGAAAACCATAAATAGAAGCTTAGTGAATTTCCCCGAAACTACCACATAACATGCAACAAGGAGATACGGGCCTCACCCACACTCAAGGAGATTCGGTCCCCGCCCACACTCGGATAACGGGCCCCGCCCATACTTAGTGAGATACGGGCCTCACCCACACTCAGCTAACAAGGAGATACGGGCCTCGCCCACGCTCGGCTAACTAGGAGATACGTGCCCCGTCTATACTCAACTAATAGTGAGATTTGGGACCCACCCACATTCAGCTATCTAAGAGACACATACAAGTGTCACACAGACAACAAGTATAACCAAAACCTACCATTCCATATCCATACTCAAATAATGCTAATATACGGTCCTTGCCCACATTTAGCTACTAATTAGCACACATAGTATACACGGGCCAGAATTGGTGCCTTCGACCTGTTCAAACCAGGAGGAAACTCACCTCAAATGTCGGATGATAGTTGAAACGTCTCTGCCCTGGAATCAGATCTACTCACTCCCAAAACCAAAACAACCCCTTAGATACCATTTCATACTCATAACCCCTTTAGGGTCAACTATGGTTAAAATCAAGGTCAAGGTCGATGTCAAAGTCAACGCTCCGAGTTGACTCAACTCGTCGAGTTTACCCTTCGACTCGCTGAGTTCCCATGAATCACAGAATCATGAAATCACGATCCAACTCGTCGTGTTTTCCTCAAACTCGCCGAGTTCTTCCTTTTAATAGAATTAGGATACTTTGACCCAATTTTTCGAGTTCCTCTATGAAATCATCGAGTTCTTCAGTCCGTTAACCCTTCTTAATGCATTAAGCCATTATTCTTTAGATCTACACTTTATACTCCATATATGGACTGGAAATGCTTCTAGAAGGATAAAGTTTCCAACTTTACCCATTAATACCTTTCCTAAATGGATTAAGCTCAAACCCTAACCCAAAAAGGCCAAAGTCTAAATCCTAAACACCACCAAAACTACAAGATAGACCATGAGGTCATACATTTGGACTGTAGGGACCAGAAGATCAGGTAAAGTCCCAAATTTCTCTACATGCATGGCCATTAGAAGCTCCAAAATGCCAAAATGACGTTTTAAAGGTTGCATGGGACTTCAATGGCCATAAATTTGGCACCTTTATGCCATGAGAACCTCTCAAGACCTTAGATTTGAAGTGTAAACCCATTTGGGACGTCCAACTCCCAAGGGCTGCGATATTTGGACCAAAACCAATCAAAATAACCCTAAAAGAAGATCTAAACAACTACAAAGCAAGGTTCAAGCTCTATACCAGCAAAATGTCGGGGATCAGGCAAGGATTCTTGATCAATAAGCTCCTTCTTGTGTCCTCAAGCTTTTCCTTCTTCCAATGGCTTCAAGCACACACTAAAACACTTAAAATGGCTCACAAAATAGCATTAGGGTTTCGAGATCTAGGGTTAGGGACTTGCGGGGTGGAAATGAGGCCAACACCTTCGGGTTAAGGTGTTTATATAGGGTGCAAACCTCGGAAATTAATGTTTCATATCTGCCAGCCTACTCGTCGAGTTGAGGCCTCCCAAATCATCAAGTAGGTTACTTAAAATACGTGCCCCTTATGATCTCTACTCGACGAGTTTAGGGCTCCCAACTCGTCGAGTTTCTCTATAAAATGGAATAAATTATAAGTTAAATATATACCAGGAACCAAGTGTTACAGAGTTAGGTTCAGGGACTTGGACACGAGCTTTAGACTTATATTCTGACATTGGAACAACTGGTTTCTTGGAGGGTATGTTCTGAGAAACCTTGGGAAAAAAGCAAAATGCCATTGTCGTTTCGTTATATCATAAATCATATTCAACCAAAGGTTGTTTGGTCACTACTTTTCTCGGACTAGCATTTTTTTGAGATGTAGGAATCGATGTCTTGACAGAAGTTATAAAAGCATTTTCAACCTTTTTTATTTTCCACTCAAATTTTTGTTTTGAATATTTTGAGGATTTTTTAATAACAATGTTCTTACTAACTCGTTCTTTGCTTTCCGCTTTTGATGGTACATTTGATTTCAGAAATTGTTGAGGTTTGAAAGTGGTACCATCAGATTTAGCAATAAATACAAAAGAAACTATCTGAGGAGAGTCAGTTTTTATAGAATGATTCTCAACAGAAACCTTTTTAGGACTAACAAATTTGTTTTAAGCTACTGAAATAGGAGGATTGGATGGCCTTTTAAGAATCTTAACAGGTGTAAAAGTATTGTGGTTCCTAGTGGTTGGGCTAACTGTCCGAGATACTTTCTTTTCGTATCTCTCAATGAATATGGAATCTTGTCTTGACCTAATTTCTTTCTTAAGGGCATTTTTGGCTTTGATCTTAGGGTTGAAAACAACTTTCTTATTTAACCAAGGTTTCTTCCGAGAATCATATCACGACTTAGAAGTTTGTCCAGATGATGGATTGTCAAACTTAGGCTTGACTGGCACTAGAGTTGTTTTTGAGATCACTTCAGAATTAGAGACACACGATTCAGATGAATCATCACATATAATTTCTTCATCAATGTCACTATCTATTGATGCCCAAATGAAATATGATCTATCAGCATCAAGTTTAGTTGTCTCGAGAATCATTTCTTCAACAACATAATTATTAAGAGGACAGAAGTTCGGAAATTTGAACTCCAGTACGGATGATGTCAGGTAATGAATCCAAAATTTGATTCAGGTCTAGGGGTATCAAAAGCGGAAGAGGCATGGAATCAGGACAGTTGACAACCATGGGTTGGAACTCAAGAATTAGAGATTTGAATTGGTCTGAGGTCTCAGAAAGGGGTGACAATTGTAAGACAATGGTATCCGAATTTTTGAGGTTCGGTACACCTCCCACAAAAGTAAGATTTTGCAACCCCTTCAAGGGACAAGCAACAAGTTTTGGAAACTCGCTTCCGAGGCCTGGTGCTTTGGACCATGGATGACAAAAATTATGAGGCATTCATTTATTTGCTTCAAGAATATATGTAGAATGATGTAAAGCATCAATTTTTTGCATTGAGACGTTTGTTATCAGAAACTAAAACATATCTTTTAGAAAAGGTGATTTCACATTTGTTTTTTAAAATGATACATTCATCTTGAGACATTACAACCTCTCTTTCTAGTGATTCTATCTTAAGCTTTCTATCTTCAAATCGTAATTTAAGGCGTGTCAGTTCACTTTCCAACTTCTCACTTACTTCTATGGCAGACTCATAGGTTTTATGGATGATGGTCATATCTGATTGAATATGGGTTAGATATGGTTCACAAAGAGATGAATCAAAATTATTTTTAGTAATCATAGATTTTACATGCTGAACGGTGCTTCTGCTTGGTGGATCATTGGTTGCCATGTAGCAAAATTTCAGCCCAACATCTTCACCGCCTCCTTCTGAACCAGATGACCAGCAGCCTTCTTCACATTCGATCAACTATATTGCCATAATACACATATTTCTTCCAGTATGCAAATCATCCTCGTCTCCAAAAGACCAGTACCCTTCAACATCTCTTAACACAGCAGTAACAAAAACTTTCTCAATTGCTGCCATCTCTTGAGCTCTGCGGGCATAGTATGCAAAATCCTTGACCTTCGGTTTCTAAGTGGTTTCAGCTAAACAATCTTTGGCAAAATGGTTACCATGTCCACACTTACATCACAAAATCTCGGGTTTGTCTGACTTTGGAATTTCATGGTATTCCGAGGGATGACCTTACGATGAGATGTTGGGTTTGTAAGCATGTGGGTTCTTTGAAGGTTTTGGAAATAGTTGAGGATTATTTTGATGAGGGGATTGGAAACGTTTTTGATTTCGTAACTAGGATTCCATGGATGCTTGTATATCATGGAAAATAATGCAAACTCCTATTGGAAGCAAAGTTCAGACTCAGTTGCATCGGGATCGGAATTTTCTAGATGGTTCGGAATTGGTGGAGTTGGTAAGTAAGGAAGGTTGGTTGAACGGGCGAAACTGGTGGTATAGTTCCGAAAAGATCTAACATGGATGGGGTTGGAATAAGTGGATTAACATAACTAACTAAGGAAAGAGGACCTCCTGAAACTTCTCTTAATGTTTGTACAACATTGGATTCATGACCTTGTAGGTCGTCAAATAGTTGATAAAGCTTCAGCTTCTTCAGAGATCCATTACTCTGAAGAAATGATTCGTTATTCCTCCAACCTTTTCCGAGGCTATTGATAAACTTCGGGTTGTACTCAAGAGGAGTTCTGGTTATTTCGTGTGCATTCATGTTGTTTACAACAATTTAATACCTATTTGAATTCGAGGCTACATATTCACCTGGAGTAGTGGTGAAGGTATCAAAATCATTGACAACCGAAGTCAGATGTTTATCTTTCATATTTTAGACCCTTCAAACAGATCCTCAAAGAGTATCCCAAATAGCCTTTGCTGATTTGCACAACTTAATGTGCTCATAGAGAGAGGGAGGAACACCGAACACCATCTTGGAAAATGAAATCTGGTCTGCATGAAATTTCTTGATGTCTGCAGCAGTGAGAGGTGTTGGGCGTTGATCTTCATGGCCCATGAGAGTTGCAGCAGCATCTCTCACCGTTTTTCTGACCGGAACATGTGAACCTTCTTTTACAGATCTCCATATTTCTTCACTTCTTTCCTTTCCAACTAAAAATTCTTACATCCTAACTTTACAGTGATCATACTCTTTAACAACTAGCAATGGGGCACAAGAAGGGAAACCCACGCTATTTGCTATTTGCGTTGAATACATTTGTTGAGATGAATTTGGAGAAACCATTGAAGTTTAGATATTAGAGCAGATGCAGTATATAAAAGAACTTTTATCATGAACACATAAATGATAGAGACACCAAGGTAATCAGATCAACTATAATATGCTCTTATGGATTCAAAGGACAACCACTCAAGCTCTGATACCAATTGTGAGAACAAGAATCAATCCGCAGACAAGGTTTGAGAACTCAAACCTTGAGTTAATCTAAAAGATCATTGTGTGCTTCTAATTAAATGGTATAGTCCAGTCTAGTAAACCAGTCGAGACTTGTAGATAAATAATCAACAAAGTATTCAAGTAATAAATGAAGTAAGATTGAGTATAATCAATGCAAAGACAATTTAAGACAAGTAAAATGTAAATGAAAGAAGTTTGACTTGCAAGAGATATTTGAATTGATGTGAAGAAAATATCGATATTTCTATTCTTGGTTGTCAATTCATGAAACATTCACTCCTTAAATAGGAAATAATGAACTTGGTACAAACCGATAATACATTCTAAGGATTGGTCACAACTAAGTGTTTGACAATATGACACTTAAAAGATTCACACAATTTAGTCCTAAGAACTATTACATCAATAAAAAGACAAAAAAACATTTAATGCTTTGTACAGACTCCGACTTCTGAATATCTTCATCTCGGATTCAATCTAGCTTCGGAACTCCTCATGTCTCAGACACAAGTTAACTTCAGATTTTGATTGCTTTTGATTTCTAGAGGTTCACTTCATATGAATTAATAGTCCTTGGGCCATAGTGGACTTTAAAGGCCCTATGGTGGGCTTAGATGCCTTTTTGGGTTTTGTGGTTTTGGGCCTTGGAAATAAGGAGGCTCAATAAGGAAAAGATAAAGGAGTCTTTCGCCTTAAGTCAAGGACTAGGATTTTAGACCTTCTGGGTAGATTGCGACCTAATCAATAACTAGCATTTTGTACTTGTGCAATAGGGAGAGGATTTCATGAGTCATCCGCTGAGTGAAATTTGATACCCATAGTATGATGTGAGTCTTCCTTCATATGTACACTATCCGTAGATCGAAGGCACCAAGGCCAGCCCATTACTTATGTTATAGAATGATTACAGTCTTTGTGATAATTGTTATTCATGTCTATATATACTTTATGACTCGGTGATTACTATTATGATATTATGGTAGGGGTTAAATAGACCCAATATATGGTTAAAATAGACCGAAGGGGTAGGCCAGCACCCATATATGTTTGTCAGTTCTAACGCTTACAAATTCGGGCTATTCAATTTAGAAAGTTAGCCCAAATGCAGGATGTTCAATGCAGGATGTTTGAGAAAGTTAGCCCGTGATCCGAAGGATTTACCTAGGGTGCCTCCAATGATGCAGGTGGAGTCCCGAATTGATTTGGTTCCTAATGCGGCTCCGATATCCAAAGAACTATATTGATTAGCTCCAATAGAGATACATAAGTTGTCTACACAGCTGCAGGAGTTGTTAGATAGGGATTCAGTCGGCTGAGTAGTTCACCTTGGGATGCACTGATCCCGTTTGTGAAGAAGAAGGAATGGTCACATCTGATCTGTATTGACTACGAGAGATGAATAAGATAATGGTGAAGAACTGTTATCCACCTGAGGATTGATGATATGTTTGTCCAGCTTAAGGGTGCAACTTGGTTTTCCAAGATTGATATGCGTCCAGGTTATCATTAGATGAGGTTCAGAGAGGATGATATGCAGAAGACGGGCTTCCAGACTCGCTATGGTCCTTACGCGTTCGTGGTGATGCCTTTCCAGCTCATCAATGCTCCAGCTGCATTCTTAGACCTCATGAACCGCATATGCAGACCTATGTTGGATAGGTATGTGATTGTGTTTTTTAACGATATCCTATCTATTCCAAGACCCAGGAACAACATGAGGAGCACTTGCGAGAGGTGTTGGAGACCCTGAGGATAGATAGATTGTATGTGAAGTTCTCCAAGTGTGAGTTCTAGTTGCGTGGGTTGTAGTTTATGTGGCACCTTGTCAACCAGAACGGTATTCTGATCGATCCGGCCAAGGTGGAGGTCATGATGAGGTGGGAGGCTCAGAGGTCTCCATCTGAGATTCGGAGTTTCCTTGATTTAGCAGATTACTATCAGAGATTCAACAAGGATTTCTCCAAGATAGCAGCTTCGTTGACTCGGTTGACGAAGAAGACGGTCGCCTTTCACTGGGGGCATGAGTAGCAGACAACTTTTGAGACCCTGAGACAGAGGTTATGCAACGCATCAATTTTGACCCTGTCAGAGGGTGTTGAGGATTTTTTAGTCCACTGTGACACATCAATCGTGGGATTAGGCGCAGTTTTGATGCAGAGGGATCGTGTTATTGCTTACGCCTCGAGGAAACTGAAGCCTCATGAGGAGAACTATCTGACACACAATTTGGAGTTGGGGGTGTGGTTTTTTCCCTCAAGATTTGGCGACACTACATTTATGGGGTTCGCTGTACTATTTACACGGATCACAAGAGAATGAGGTAATTGATGGATCAGCCAAATCTGAACATAAGACAACGTCGGTGGTCCAATGTTGTGAAGGATTAAGATTGTGAGATTCTCCATTCATCCCGGGGCGCCGAAGATGTATTGGGATCTTTGTCCTAATTATTGGTGGCCCTGCGTGAATTGGGATGTAGCTTGGTACGTGGAGAGGTGCTTGACTTGCAAGAAAGTTAAGGGCAAGCATCAACGACCTCACATTGAGGTGAAGCCGTTGGATATTCCCGTTTGAAAATGGGAAGAGATTACTATGGACTTCATTATGAAGTTTCCCGGATTGTACGCGGTGTGGATTCAACTTGTGTCATCGTGGATCGATTAACCAAGAACGCTCATTTTACCCCGATCCAGGAAAGTATCTCTGCAGAGAAGCTGGCTGTGGTATGCATCAGGGAGGTCATAGCACGGCATAGGGTGCCGGTTTATGTGGAATTTGAAAGGGACGTCCGGTTTAGTGTCAAATTTTAAAAGAGATTTCCTGATGTGTTGGGTACTCGTCTGCATTTCAGCATGGCCTTTCACCCGCAGACGGATGGTCAAAGTGAGCGGACCATCCAGACATTAGAGGATATGTTACGGGCGTGTGTTTTGGACTTCGGTGGGAGTTTGGATACGTCCCTTCTGTTTGCAGAATTTTAGTATAACGATAGCTACCGTGCCAGTATTGATCGACCTCCTTTTGAGATGCTATGTGGGAGGAAATTCAGGACCTCGATATGTTGGGGTGAGGTCGGTCAGTGAGTTATAGAGAGTACACAGGTGCTACTCAAGATGAAAAAGCTGATTCAGCATGTTCGTAGTAGGCTTCAGACTACTCAGACTCGGTAGAAAAGCTATGCCGACAAGCATCGATCAGACTTGGAGTTTTAGATTGGGAATATGGTTCTCCTGAAGGTGTCGCCTTCGAAATGTGTCAACCAATTCAGGAAGCGGGGCAAGCTAGGCCCAGGTATATCGGTCCTTTCAAGGTTATAACCTGGGTGGGCAAGGTGGCGTATCGACTGGACCTTCCGGAGGAGCTTAGTCAGATTTACAGTACTTTTGATGTCTCGCAGCTGCAGAAATGTTTAGCTGATGATTCCTCGACAGGAAGACAAAAACCTTGCAGACTAATGTTTTCGATCTGGTTAAGGTGCAATAGTAGCACTGCAAGGGTTTAGAGTGGACGTGGGAGCTAGAGGATGAGATGAGGGAGCATTACCCAAAGTTATTTGTAGCAGCAGACTTCGAGGATGAAGTCTGGTTCAAGTGGGGGAGAATTGTAACATCCAAATTTTGGTAAGTTCACTTTATGTCCCTAATTTAAATATTTCTTTCATATTAGTCCCTTGGTTAGTACTTGGGGCGTACTCATTGAGTACACTTAGCGTACTAGCCACAATTTGGTCATGGATCTTAACCACGTATGCTGGGCGTACATGGTGTACGCATGGCGTACTCATGTATGACGCGAACCCTAGTTTTTAGGGATTGCACCCTATTTAAGGACCATAAGTCCCCTAAGTCCCTTATCTTTTCAGCCTCTATTGCCCTTTAATCGAAAATCTCGAACCCTAAGCCACCTTAATGCATTGGTGAGCTTCTTAAGTGATTTTTGGTGTTATTTAGATCCTTTGAAGAAGAAGGAAGCTTGAGAAGAAGCAAGGACATGGGAAGAGCTTGTAGATCCAGAAGTTTGACACCATGTTTGACCTATTGAAGGTATAAAGCTTAAACATTGACCATTGCATGCTTAAATCTAGTTTTGGGGTGGAAAATGTCATCTTTTGGTCCCATAGTTTGGATTCTTGGAGTTAAGGAACTCCATACCATATGAGATGTCCTTTTAAGCTCTTGGAGGTGTTTTGAGTCATAAAAATCGGATCTTGACTATTAAACCTCAACCATGCAAGTGTTAGGGACCAAACAAGTGTGCTTATGGACTAGATTCATTTTTTGAGCCCCATAATGGCATGCAAAAGCATAAACTTTGCAACTTTATGGCTTAGGACATTTCTAGGGGTCTGGATCTAAGTTTTGTACGTAAGGTCTTAAAGGGTTAAGACATGGAGCTAAGTTTGGGTTGGCAGACCTATATGTTGTGCGTACACAAGTGTATGTTGTGCATACTGGGTCAGTACCTCGACCTTGCTCAACACCAACTTATGATGGGTGTACAAGCCAAGTATGTTGCGCGTATGTGATCTATAGGCTTGGAAGATTTTGGGCTTGTTTGGTGTTGGGCTTTAGACTTGAGAAAGTCGGGCCTTGGGCCCACCTGAATGTAGCAAGTCCTTTTTGGGCCTAAGGCCAAGTTTAGGGTTTTTGGGCCATAGTTGGCCTTAAATGCCTTATGGTGGGCTTGGATGCGTTTTTAGGTTTTGTGGTTTTGGGCCTTGGAGAGAAGGAGGACCAATAAGGCAAAGATAAAGGAGTCTTTTGCCTTAAGTCAAGGACTAGGATTTTGGACCTTCAGGTTAGATTATGACCTAATTTCTAATTAGTTTTTTGTGCTTGTGCGATATGGAGAGGAGCTCACGAGTCATCCACTGAGTGCGCTTTGATACCCAGAGTCTGAGGTGAGTCTTCCTTCGCAGTTTTCTTGGGTCGAAGTCACCAAGGCTAACCCACTAGTTATGTTATAGCTTGATGATTGTCTTTGTGATAATTGTCAGACATGTCTGTATATGCTTGATGACTCGGTGATTACTATTATGATATTATATGGTAGTAGTAAGGGTGAAAAATAGAGTCGGTATCCGGTTGAAATTGACCGAAAGGGGTAGGCCATCACCCAGACATGCTTGGCCGTATCTGGTTGTGATAGACCGAAGGGGTAGGCTAGCACCTAGATTTGCTTGGCAGTGTCCGATTCAAACAGACCGAAGGAGTAGGCCAGCAACCAGAAATTCTCGACAATATGTTTGTTCAGTATGATTGTTTAGTATGTCTGTTTAATATGTGGTATGTGGGGGGGGGGGGGACTCACTAAGCGTTGTAATGTAGTCATCTACCAAAGTATAGATGGCAACCACGGATTAATCTAAAGGGTCCAGTGAAACACTAGCAGGATTGCAACATGCATGTGATAAATTACGTGTTCAGGCGATGTACGAACCGTGTGTTTATGCGATGTACTCTACCGACATGTATTACGGAGGAATCCCCGAAGTAGTATTGTTAATGAGATGATACGTGATGAATATTAGGAGAAGTCCTTAGTGATGAAAATATAAAATATGATGATTAGGTAATGAACATTAAGAGAAGTCTTTAATGATGAATATATGCGATGATTAGGAGATGATAATTAGGAGATGTCCTTACCAATGAAATTATACAAAAATGCGATGTTGGATATGATCGAGTGTGTATGTTCATGTTTTAATGGTATGATGTCATATGAATATTGCTTGGTCGGAAAACCGAAGTAAACCCACCACCACGACCATGAGGTGGTGCCTGCCACCATCTTGGTAGTTGTATTGGGCATTTTTGTATTATTTTTGGTTCTAGTGTGTGTGTGTGCGTGTGTATGATGTAGGTGTTGGATAAGGTGTCTAAGTCCATAACTATTTCTGGTAAATACTTGACCCGACCCGGCATGGTCCATTTGGGTTGCATGGCACCATGCAATTGGATAAACTAAATGAGAGAAATAACACATATGGTTTATTAATATATTATAAGTTCTAATATATTAATAATATTATTTAATTAGTTTGATCAAGAATGAATTTAGAATTAATTAAGTTATCAAAAGATAACTAATTAAATATATGGGTAGATTATGTAAATCTTCCATATCTTATATAGTGGGCTAAAAGGCTCCATGGATTATCAAGTTGGGTTCCACCCATAGGATGCTCCATGGAGTTAACCCATGGATTGAGAAATGAAGAGTCATGTTACATTAGGGTTTTACCTAATGCAACACACTATATAAGGACCATGTCTCTCCCCAAAATCGGCTACACAAGAGAAACAAGAGGCTTGGCCGATTTTGAGTGTGTTAGAGTATTCTCTCAAGTTTATACTTTGCATTTGGTGTTGTGTGAAGCATTTGAGGCATCACACTTGAGGTGTTAGGCTCACAAGGTTTCAAGGAACACTTTCATCAACAAGGTATGTAGTTCTATCTTTTATACAAAGAAAAATTGTTCCCCATGTATGCTAGATAGGTTCATAACCTTGGAAAACAACTTTGCATGATTATTAGACAAACATAGATCCAAGCTTATTAGGGATGCATGTACACTTAGGAAGTGTTAGAATGCTCAAAACCCATCAGTAGTATCAGAGCCTAGGCTTGTTTGTTTGCTATTTGTGCTAAATAGTTGAAAAAAGTCGATTTTGTGCAATCTGCCAGATGAACTCGCCGAGTCCATGGGGGGACTCGCCGAGTTCATGTGAATCTTCAACCTACTCGCCGAGTAGGTTCATGCACTCCACAAGTAGGAGGCTCGGAATGCAGTTTTTCAACTTTAGTTGCTGGAAATGGACTAGGAACATTACCCTAAACTGTTTTGGTACTTGAAAACTTATTTTAGTGGGTGTAATGTTCATGCTAATCCATTTACAACAACAAGTTATCAAAATTACAAGTTTTAAGTGTAATCTTTTGATTCATGAAAGTGTTCATATTCATGTTCTTGATCTTATGATGTTTAGATGATCATAGGAATTATTTGTAACCTATGTGGTAGATTAATTCATGATCATTATGTGTTTTAATGGAGTCCATAACTTGTCCTCAAGTTATGGAAAACCAAAAGTCACTTTGTTTAAAAAACCATTAAAAGAACACATGGGTTATAAAAATGAAGAGTCTTCATTTTAATAGCCTAATAAACTCATAAGTTACAAGAAATGAAAAGTTTTGAAAGTTTACAAAACTTGCCCTCAAGTTTTGGAACAAGTAAAGTCTTGATTAAAACTTTAGTTGCAACCCTTAGAATTTTAAAAGTTAAAATTCAACCCTTATACTTATAATATTATAAGTTAATAATATATATATATATATATATATATATATATATATATGTATGTATAAGATCAAAGTCGTCTTACCGCTAGTACGCCTCATTCACGAAGCTAGTCTATAAGGTGGGTATAAGGTTGTTGCCTATACAATGGCAACTTAATGTGTGTCCACTCTCACCCACCGCTTGATTGACTAGTGGAGGGTCGTTATCCGAACGGGTAGGACAAGGACTTATAAATTCTCATTAAAAGTATGATGAATATTATAAAGTAACTAAATGTTTTATTAAATTCCCAATCTTAGTTACTTTAGGAAAATGTGAATAAGGTGCTAATCCATGAAATTACACTTTACACTTTGTCTAAGTCGTTAGTGGAGCGTGTGTGGTTAACCGGCACACTAACTTGAACTTAACAAGGTAGGTAAAGTGTGACTTAATGCTTATCATAGTATCAGTGGAGCGTGTGTGGTTAACCGGCACATCGATTGAGGGGTAAACATTAAGGGTACCAATTGATTTGCATGGTTACTTCACACCTCGTTTTGTGATCCTCGGCATCCCAGTCACAAAACTTGGAGGGCACACTCGAGATTGAAACATGCCTTTGAAAAGTTCATTGAATCTCAAAAGAATCTAGGAGTTTCTAAGAACTAAATTAAATATTTTTAATATTTCGTCTTTGGTGGAAATTGGTGAATCGTCATTCACCTACCTTTCAAATATGTTATTACTTAGATTACGGCATACCTCTTCTAAGTATAATATATTATGATTGGGTCCTAGCCTTAATACTACATTTGGGTGTTTAAGGACTATCTCTATATCTAAACTAAATCCCTTCTTTCTTCTCTTTTCAGATGTCTACAAACACCGCTTCTTTTGGCTCTAATCCTAGTGGCTCCTTTTCTCTTATGAACTTGTGTGGGAAAGTCACTTTTGATGGATCCAACTTTAATGAATGGATCAGAAACATCAGAATGATTACTCGCTACGAGGACAAGGAATATGTCCTCGATAAGGAGCTTAAGGAGATTGATGAGACAGTTGCTACTCCTCAAGAGATTGCTGATTTTAGGGCACATGAAAGGGATGCCACCAAAGTGGCATGAATCATGATGGCCACTATGACCGCAGATCTCCAAAAATCCTATGAATATTTCTACCCCTATGAGATGCACCAAGATTTGATGGAAAGATACCATCAAAGTGCTCGTCAAGAGAGGTATGAAATCATCTCCTCCATGATAACAACTCGCATGAAGGATGGTGAACCCGTCACGGGCCACATGCAGAAAATGCAAAGATTTGTGGACCCTTAGCTGAAGCTTAATGTGAACTTCCCCGAGGAGCTTGCAATAGATATCATTTTGCACTACTTACCTTCATGTTATGATCAATTCCGCATGACATACCACATGAACAAGGAAGAGGTCACTCTCAGCAAACTTCAAGGACTCCTAAAGACCGCGGAAAGTGGTCTTAAGGCTAAGGCGGTTGTTATTACTTCTACTCCTACCAACTCCGCCCCTGTCTTGGCAATCGGGAAAGGACGAGGGAAGAAGAGAAAGAGTTCTTCGAAGGGTACCAAGGCTAGGACCCTTGATGGCTCTTCTTCAAGTGGAACCAAGAAAGGTTTCATCACTCCTTCTTCTGACCCAAAAGAGGCTTAATGCTTCTGATATGTGTATTTTTATATATATTTTTATACACTTTATCTTAATATTTTGGCCTTATTTATTCTATTTTAGAACTAAAAAGTACTCATAATACTTTGAATTATGTTTTGCAGCTATTCGTTGCCGATGAACCACAAAAGAAAAGACTGAAGCGGAAGCCAGACTTCGAAGCTAAAAGAAATCAAAATTGCTGAAAGAGTGATTACGCCCCGCGTCCAGAATGATTACGCCCCGCGTAATGACCAAAGCGACTTACGCCCCGCGTAATGACCAAAGCGACTTACGCCCCGCGTAAGGTAATAGTACGCGCCGCGTACCTGCTTGCACCGGATATACTTGATCGCGTGATTATCCAGAGTACGCGCTGCGTAATCCTAAGTACGCCCAGCGTACTTAGGTCGGCCACAAAGACTATAAATGTCGATTTTTAGCTAACCAGAAAGGGGGATTCGACTTATAACCTAATTTAGTCGACAATTAACTTCTGTTAAGCCGTTTTGAGGGTCTATAAGGCGGCCGGAAGGCCGTTGAGCTAACGGGAGCAGAGATCGGAAGGATTGGAGAGCGGATACATGTTGATTATCATATGGTTTGCTGACGTGACCATGTTTGGCATTCCATGGTGGTACTTTTCTGTATTTAGTTTCTGATTTAGGTGTAAAAACCTTTTACTTTGTGTTTATGATTGAATGAAGCTTTGATTATTAGACTAATTGCTATATTAAATAGTTTATTTGTGTTTAATTTATCTTGCCAAGCTTGTTTAAAGATCCTCATGTGTTAATGATGATTATTTTCTGTTAATTGTTAAGTGAATTGAGTTGCTTGAACATCCGCTTGATTTGCTTGTCTCTTATGATTATTGATGACCATCGAGATTATAAGACTAGAAATAACGAATGTGAAACTAGGATTAATTTGAGAATAAGTAAGTTAATGTGTGAGCCTTGTTTGATGACCATCAACAAGAGGTTGATTAAATGTTTACATTAATTAACTATATTTACAAGTCTTGCTTGATACGAACTGAATACTAGGAAGCATGTTAGTTTAATCAACTGATCACTGTTTGAATTGACTTGTTTGCTAAAGGATTAGTTATAGTGAACGCGAATCTAATCATTTTAGGAATCGGTGAACATTGAATAAATGAATTTGTGTATGCAATTATCTATGTTTTTAAGGTGTAATTTATCTAAACCAAAGTACCTGAAGAGATGTGCTTTCCTGTTAGTTTATCGAGAGTTGTTAATTAATTGTTAGTTTGAGATTTATTAAACCATTTTATTTATTATTTTCGTGTAACCTGTAACCTATAATCAAATATATTAAATTAATCCACCGTTCCCTGTGATCGACACCCGACTTACCTAAGCTATACTGTAATCTGACTAGGTACACTGCCTAGTATCTCATTTCTACATATCTTCGGATGTAGATGTTTCATCAAGAACAATCGTGATCAATTCACCAAGTTTCAACCGAAATCTGATGAAGTTATCTTCCTGGGTTACTCATCCAAATCAAAAGCTTATTGGGTTTTCAAACATCTTACCCGAGTCATAGAAAAAGGCTTTGATATTACTTTTGACGACAACTTCATTCAGAACTCAAAACCAAGTCATGTCACAACTCACATTATGGAGTCTGATGTTACACCTCCTGGTTCTCCGAATCGTCAAGTTATATATGAAGTTGATTTTGAAAGCCTGTTAGGACTGGTAGAAACAACTCTTAACTATGAATCTAAATAAAGACCCTCATCAACTCCAAATCCTTCTGTTTCTCAAATTTTATCTGGTCCGATGCCAACCTTTCCTACGTTTGATTCTGAAGTATTTCCTTCTTGGTTTGAGAGGTAGAATACCTCTACTTCTATGCCTCAAAGTCATGGAAGTAATCCAACCCTCGAATCAAATGTTGAAGGATTTCAAAATGCATCAGACCAATTTGCTGAAATTTATCCTATTCTGAAAAATGATGATGATGCGAACTTATTTGATTTTCCCTTCGCTGATGAAGATATCTCTAGTTTAGAATTTTAGGGGGAGCATCATCCTCAAATTCAAGATGTTCAGGGGGAGCAACACAACTCCATCATTGATGTCGAATCTACAGCTACATAAGAACTTCCAAGATTACATATATGGACAAAAGATCATCCTCCCAACCAAGTTATCAAAAATTTGAATGTCGGAGTTCAAACTCGCTCTACTATTGATATTCAAAATGAATGTCACTTCTATGCATTTTTCTTAATGGTTGAACCCAAATCTATCTAAGAAGCTTTAGAACATTCTGATTAGATTATAGCCATGCAAAAAGAGCTATCTGAGTTTGATAGAAATTAAGTATGGACTCTTGCCCCTCCTCCTCAGGATCACCCAATTGTAGGAACTCGCTGGGTTTTCCAAAACAAGCTCGATGACATAGGAGTAATCATCCGGAAAAAAAAATTAATTACTAAAGGTATCACACAGATTGAAGGTTTCGACAATGATGATACCTTTTCACATGTTGCATGTATTGAAGCCATTCGTATCTTTATTGCATATGCAGCTCATGAGGCCTTTAAAGTTTACTAGATGGATATCAAAAGTTTCTTCTTCAATAGTGACCTTAATAGTGAAGTCTATCTCTAAAAGCCTCCCGGATTTGTAAATTTAGCTTATCCAAACTACTGTTACAAACTCCAGAAAGTTGTACATGGCCTTAAACAAGCTCTTCGCGCCTAATACGAAAATATTACTTGTTTTCAAAAGTGATCTGGTTTTCAAGTTTTTGATCCTACTCTATTCCTGTAACAACGTAAATTTTCAAAACAATTTTTCATTTTTAAAACATTCATTCACTCATAAAGTAATGTCAAAACACATTGTATCAAATGTTATCATCACAAAACATCTCCCCAGAATCTCAAACATAACTCCAATGCGTGTGTGTATGAATCATGTTGGCGCCTTCCCGCGCTCATCACTAGTACCTGAAACACATAACACAACAACTGTAAGCATAAATGCTTAGTGAGTTCCCCAAAATACCGCATACAACAAACACGCCACTCGAGGATATAATACGACCTTCCGGTCGATGTGTCTCAGCGGGACCCTCCAGTCCTGTGGCTCGTTGGACCCTCTGGTCCGGTCATAGCTCGTTGGGCCCTCCGGCCCGGTCTGTATCGTTGGACCCTTCGGTCCGGTCTATAACATCATACAACATACATATAACACATAGCACATAATCTCATACATAACACATAGGACCCTCTGGTCCACACAATATACCACTCTAGGTAACGTATAGTGAGAAGACTCACCTCGGTGTCTCGGTAAGTATTTGTCTCAGTAGAAATGTGATCTAGCCTCTGCCTAATCACATAAAATAAATACTCTCATAAATACAACTGTACTCAACCCTAAAAGTCAACAAGGTCAACGATCAAACTTTGACCCGAATCGTCGAGTGCACTAGGGCGACTCGGCGAGTCTACACGTGTCCACTGACTCTCTTAGACCCTCTTTGGCACGTCGAGTACTTCCGCTGACTCGACGAGTTCCACCTGGCATGAATCGCGGGGCCACCCCGACTCAACTCGCCGAGTCTCAAGAACAACTCGGCGAGTTCCACTTGAACTCTGTCCCCCTAACTCTCCCTGACTCACCGAGTTATTACCCAACTCGGCAAGTCCACTCACTAAGGGATTTACGGGAAACCTTCATACTACTCGCCGAGTCTATTCTTCGGACTCGGCGAGTTCATGTCATGCACAAACTCCATACAACTCTTGAGGTCAGATCTGTTCCATACATTCGTGGATCTGGCCTCCCCAAGCATGATAATCACGTAAAGTTCGGACCTTGACACCCATATAACATCTAAATGGTCCAAAATGGTGATTTAGCCCCAAAAATGACATCCCAAGCTCATGGCTCCCAAAATGACTCATAAAGCTCCAAGGGTTAAGGCCTCTGGACCTCTTTGGGTCTAGATCCAGAACACAAACTCGAGAAGGGGCCAAATGCTCCACTTAATCAACTTCTAAAAGGGTTAGAAAACCCTAACACTAAGAATCAACACCAAAACCGAAGAAGGTCTGAGAATAATACCTCAATACAATCTCTATGAGCTCAAAAACCACCAATATCGCACCTCCTTCAGCCTCCTCTTGCCTTGGTCACTTCCTTCTTGCAAAAACACCCACAAAAGGATCAAGAATGACCTCTCCTCCCTCACAAACGCTCTATATCTCTTAGGGTTTCTCTCTGGGGGTTGGTGGCCGCAAATAACGGCCATAAGGGCCTTTAAATAGGTCCCATACCCTGGAAATTAGGGCTTCATTAAACAACGTGGACTCGCCGAGTCCAGACGCGAATCCGAATGAACATCTGCGACCCTACTCAGCGAGTCTTGGCACCAACTCGCCGAGTTCCTTCTCAAATTCCTCAAATAATGAATGAAATAATATACCTGGGAATCCGGATGTTACAATTCCGAAGAACCAATTGTATTTATTCTTTTAAGAGTAAACTATGCTTCTTATGGCTTGGAGTAATTTACATGTTTAGTGCGTTTTTTTGCCTTAAATAGTCTCATAATATTTGTTTGTTGCGTCTTTAATTCCTAATTTACTTTAATTGACTATTTGACCCATAATTCTACTTTCATTATATTTTTTTTTTAAATTAACTTTATTATATATTTAGTTTAGTAAATATATTAAGGGACCACCCCCACATCCCACCTTGCCTTTACCTTTCATCTCTCATCCTTCCTTAACCTCATGTTACTCCTCCATGAAAATCAAAATCTCTCGCGATGTCGGCCTCAGTATGAAAGAATTCATAAAAGAATCTAAAACCCAAAAAAAATCCATCTATTTTTATATGATCATTATAACGTCAAGTAAAATTGGATTCATATTTTACTCACTATATCAAAGTCAAAACCACATTTTAAGGATAATGACCATTAAAATAAAATAAAAATGGTATCTTAAAGTATAGGAACCAAAATTAGTTGAGTACCAATACATAGTGGCGTTTCTTGTAGGGTGTCCAGTGTTGTATCGACAACACCTACTTTTTTTGTACATAGTAGGAAAAAATTTTGATTTTTTTGTCTTTTTTCTTGTACCAACAACACCTAGTATGTATTTTTGGGTCCGTCCCTGTCCCTGCCAATTCATCAACCATGTTCAATACCAGGATGCAAAATCAAATTCTCTAAAAGTATATATATATATATATATATATATATATATATATATATATATATATATATATATATATATATATATATATATATATATATATATATATATATATATATATATATATATATATATATATATATATATATATATATTTCAAAGATAAGGAAAACGGAATAGGTTTGGGGTTTTCAAAACTAAGCTTTGGACGTCTAGAAAAACAAATAACAAAGATTTCGTCAGAGTTCTATCATTCGATTTACTGTTGAACAATTTCGTCGGAAATAATAGTGATTTCTTGTTGAACGATTTCTCATCAAAATACAAAGATAGTGGAAATGTTTTGTATAGTCGATTTTTGTTATACAAATTCAATGGCGGACTTTCAGGCAATGAGAGAGTTAGAAGGAGATATGAAATCTTCATTTTTTTTCTTTAGTGGCGATTTAAAGTGATTTTGGGGTTACTAGCAGTGGTAGTCTTGTAATTTTAAGGTATGGTCTTGAGGTTGTCGATGAAGGCCATGAGGTTGGTGGCGGTAGTAGTATAAATAGTGATTTTGTGGCTCTTCACTAATATATATATATATATATATATATATATATATATATATATATATATATATATATATATATATATATATATATATATATATATATATATATATATATATATATATATATATATATATATATATATATATATATATATATATATATATATATATATATATATATAGAGAGAGAGAGAGAGAGAGAGAGAAAGAGATTATAATGATGGTTGGGAAGGGGTGAAGCAATGGTGAGTTGGTTTGTTGATTTTTTTGAATTATAAATAATAAATTATTAAAAAAAATATAGAGGGTAAAATAGTTTTTTTTAATCATACTATATTATAAAGAAACAATTTTTCTTTCACTACATTAATTTGAAACTTTCATGACTTTTCAATTTTTTTCTTACAATAATTATAAGATGGTTAATAAGGTTTAACAAATATTAAACTTAAAGTGTAATCAATTATAAACTAAATTTCAATATTAAAATAATATATTTACTTCTACTTATTAAGTGATTTTTTTAACTTTTAACATATTATACTTAAGTTATTTGTTTTAATATATTATTGGATGTAAACCATTATCATTTTAAAGATACAATTTTGGAACAATTTGTATAAAATACTTAAATTATTAATTTGAACATAACATTACAGTGTCAACTTAAATATAAATTTTAGTTTAACTTAAACAACCCAAAGAATATTTTGTAAATAGATAAAAAAAAAATGATAAATTGTATTGTCTTTCTAATAATGATTATAAGTTGATTAATAAGGTTAAATAAATATCAAATCTAAAGTGTAATCATAAATAAACTAAATTCCAATATTAAATTACTATCTTTACTTCTACATATAAAATTATATCTTTAAATTGTAACATATTATACTTAATTTACTAGATTTAATATGTTGTTGTATGTAAACCATTACCAGTTTAAAGCTATAACTTTTGAACAGTTTGTACAAAATACTTAAATTGGTAATTTGAATATAACATTATAGTGTTAACTTAAATATAAATTTCGGTTCCACTTAAAAAACCTAAAGAATATTTTGTGAATAGTTAAAAAGGATAAATTATAGTGCTAAATGCAAAACCTAAATTGTAATATCAATTTAAAAAAAGTATTTCCTAAAGATATTTTTATAATCGTTAAAAGTTTTCAAATAAGTAGCTTAAAATAACTTACAATAACAATAATTAAAAGTAACTCTATATAAATGATTATATTGTTACATTTAAAATCAAAAATTAATGTTTGATTTTTAAATAATTATAATAATATCAATTAAAATGTTAAGCAAATAGATTTTAAAAAATTAATTAACAATAACAACTATAAATAACATTGAACCAAATATTATATTTAATTTTATTCATGACTAACTCGTGGGTAGAAGTCATTCAAACGATTGAAATTACGCAGTTATAATAGATGTATACATTATTATATAATTTAAAATAATCAGTATATTATATCAATTTAGTATACGAATTATTATATCAAATTTAACAACAACGTTATTGTTATATTAAAAAACATATATTTTTAAAGATTTCAACTATATACGTCTTTCTGCACAACGCGCGGACATTCGCCTAGTTTTATATATTCGCCTAGTTTTATATATATGGAGACCAAAACAAACATATAAATTGCTTGGGTTAAAAAAATTTAAGAATCAAATGCAAATTACTTCCGATCATAACGGTAAAGATTGATTTTATGAGTTAAAATGACATAGGTTCAAGTCTCGTTGAAGACATAAATATTAATTTATTAATTAAAAATTTTAATAGTTTGCGTTTAAAAAGATGATGATAATAATAATAATAATAATAATAATAATAATAATAATAATAATAAGATAAAATGACAAATTAGCCAAATACACTAATTACCTTACAAATTTAGCCAAAAAAAATAGAAATTGCAAAAATAACCACTAAATTCACAGATGGAAAAATCTCATCTGCGATTTTTTCTTTCCATTTGCGAATGTACAATTGTGCTTTAGGCACTTGTACATTCGCAGATGGAAAAGTCCATCTCCGATTTGTACTATTCATCTGCGATTTTCGGGGGAAATCTCTATAAAAGCGTTTTTTTCTTCATTTTTCACTCTTCAATATAGAAAAACTCCCTCTCTTGGGGATTCCTTTTGACGATTTTTTTGAAAAAAATGGAGGATTATTTCAACATTCCCGCAAATATGATTAGATTTGAACTCTTTTTATGTTTTAATTAACATTTATTTAGTATATATGTCTTTATTATTTTATTATTTATTGTATTAGTTAGTGTAAAAAAATGAAATTATATTGTTTGTGATAGGTTAATTTTGTTGTATTTGATAGTTTTAATATTTGTTATTAGTAAACTTGAAGTTTAAATGTTATTTTGTTAGTGGTTGTATGAATGTACAAGTAGAGACTGCGTAGAGTGTGCATCGGGTAGTTGTACATTTAGTAAAATGGTTAGAATATGCTAATTTTTTTTAAGTTATTAGTTAAATAAATTGTTAGAATAATGTTTAGAATATGTTTGATTAATGGTTTAAGTTGATAAATTGATATAACATGGTTAGAATATGTTATTTGTCGTTTCTATAGTTGTATAATTTGAAAAATTGTATATTCGTATCGTATAATTGTTTTTATAAATTGAGAAATGGTTAAAATAATGTTTACATTATGTGTAAAATAGTCATTTGTATATTTGTCGTATAAGTTGAAAATTTGCATATATTTGTTGGTGAAGTATAAACTTTTTTATAGTATAGTTAGAAAATTTTATAATGTGTACAATAGTCGTTTGTATATTTGTCGTACAACTTGAAAATTTGTATATATTTGTTGTTTTAGTAGAAAAACTTTTATAGTATGGTTAGAAAATGTTATTTTATATAATTTGAAAGTTAAAAATTGTTTGTATATTTGTCGGATAACTTGGAAAATTGTTAATTTAGTTGTCGTTTTAGTTGAAAAATTGTTTGTTTATATGGTTAGAAAATGTTATTTTATATAATTAGAAAGATAAAAATTGTTTGTATATTTGTCGTATAACTTGGAAAATTGTTTATATAGTTGTTGTTTAAGTTGAAAAATTGCTATAGTATGTTACTGTTTTTTAGCGTAAATATATAAATTATTCATTAAATATTTGTATTTGCATTGTTATTATTGTTTATGTTATTATTGCATTTAATAATCATATATTTTAAAATGAAATATTTGTTTAGTTTTCTAATATGTTATTGTGTTTTGTGCAGCATGATTATAATAATTTCAATGTGAAAGTAATTAATATATGAGAAGTATTTGAAGTGTTAGATGGTGTCAGACGTGATATATTTAGAGATACCGTATTTGGTTACTTGTTCGACGTCCCTCATTTACAAGGGGATGGATTGTTATTCCATAAAATGTTCCTTCATCAGATATGGTCGGACGTTATTTTATCTCCAGATAAAATAAAACGGTTATATTTTAGAGTAGGCGATACGAAAATGGTATGTGGGTCGGAAGAGTTTTGTTTGATAACCGACTTTAATTTTGGGGAGTATCCAAAAAACATCGGGAAAAAAATGTCAGAAAAAATAGTTAGTAGTTAAAAAAGAAGTTTATTGCGTGAGCGGCTATTTCCGAACTATACAAATAGTTCGGTGAAAATCGGCGACTTGAAAAGTTTTATTTTAAATCAACCATTCTTAAAAGTTGACGACGCTGATGCAGTTAGAAATAAATGGTCGGGTGCCACAAGATTGGTTTTTTTTTTGCTGAGAATTTTGTGTGAATGTTTTTTGGAAAAAGAAATAAATGATCGGGTGCCACAAGATTGGTTTTTTTGGCTGAGAATTTGGATGTATGGAACAAGTATTTTTTGTTTACTTTGAAAGTTTTATATTATTAATGTTAATTTATATTACAACTAATTTTTTGTTTTGTTTTGTTAGTTTCGCTTGGGGTAGTTATCTACGAGATTTTACGTATGATGACTTTGAGGATACATGAAACAAGATAAATAAATATTTATCACTTCCTGAGCATCATCAAACTTTAAAATACTTCGTCTCAGGATTTACGGCATCAATTAGGGTATAAAAATTTACTTATATTTAAATGATTTTATTGTTATGTTTGTTATTTTAATTTTAACTTTTATTACTATATTTGTAAAAATTGTAGATATGAATATATGAGATGCTTCCGGTTGTTCGTGCATGTGGATTTGTATTAAGAAAAAATAGAGACATGTCTCGGATGAAACGATGGAGTGGGACAAAAAAATTGAAAATGGTTGATGTGAACAAGATTTTTTCAAAGATAAAAGTTTATAAATATTTTTTTATTATTAATAAACTTCATTATTATACTTTTATATGCATTTTTAATATGTTCAATTTTTTAAGAGGGACAACCACCAAGACAAAACATGTTACCGAGTGATGGTGAGATGACATTTTGTTATTATATGTCATTTTAAGAGTATGTACATGGTGAACGGAAATCAGTTCCATCCCCAGTACGGGACCATTTTAGGAGACAAGACGAATCTTCGTCTAGTATGCCGTCTAGTGGTCGCTCTCATGGTAGAGGTAGGGGCAGTGGGAAACACAACCTAGAGGAGGTGTTGAAACGACTACATGCACTGGAGCAACATGTGTTTACGAACCGAGAACCTAGAGAGGTTTTTGTTGAAGAAGTGAATAATGAAGATTTATAGAATAACATCAGTTTTGAGGAGCTTGTAGTATTCCAAACAAAATTTGATGAACGGGCTAGTTACACGCTACAATATTTTATTTATTTTATTAACATGTATGAATATTTGTGTTCATATTTTATATTTGAAAATGTAGGTTGTATAAGATGAAGTGATGAATAAAAATAATACAACTGAAAATATTTTTGGTGATATTGAAGACGACAAGGTTGTTATAGATATTACATTTACGATTTTAATAATTAATTTTTAATGTGTCTTTCGTTAATAAGTATAATATGTTATTTTTAATGTAGGAGTTGGAGGAGAGGAATGACAATGCAGAGAACAAATTTGATGATGCAAATGATTATAATGAAGCTAAAGAGGTTCTTATACTTACATTTATTTTAATTTTGTTTTTAGTAGATTGAAACATTTTTTTAATTAGAGTTTATTGCTTATTAAATTAGGTGTCAGAGGAAAATGAAGTAATAATTACGGGAAATGTAGATTATTATGATGCTTATGGTTTTGATGGCAAAGAAGTTACACCCGATAAAGCAAGGAATCGAAAACCATCACAGTATTTGTGTCCTCCTTACACTGAGGTAGTCGTTTAATTTATAAACTTATATCGTAATAATAGAATTTTATGTTTATGTGAATTATTTGAAAGATAGAGATTTAAACATTTAAATATTGTTTTTAGTTGCGCACGACACCGAAGCAAAAAAAAAAAGCGCAAAAAAGAAGGTTGATATCAAATCAACAAGCCCCGTTCCTCCTCCAGTTTTTGTTGTTGTTCACGACTTCTCCGTGTTGCGCCTGCAACCTTACGTAGCAGGCGGTGAGGTTGTCATCCACAATTATTTATTTCATTCATATGATGTCCAACATCCTTTGTTTACTTTCGTGTTAGATAGAGGTTTTTGGAGCGTCTTGTTTGGGCATACACACGACGGATGGTTGGAGTCATCGGTAAAATAATTGTTATTTTATTATTTTAAAAGTAATTTGTTTTTTAGTCAATAACAAAAGTATTATAATTTTGTGCAACATATAACCATTTGGTATAGACTATTGATGGAGAGACGGTTTGATGGTGACCGACATACAATAATGCCTCCAAATTTTTTGTTTGCCATGCTTTGGAAGAAGGGTAGGATTGGAGGGCGTTTATGGCTAGTATTGCTACGTACCCCAACTTTATGGTTGCTTGGTGGGATGTCGATACGGTAAACTGAATTGTTTATATTGAAAATATTATCGTTATTGTCGTTATGTTTTTGTATTGTGATATAAAAAAACATAATTTTATTTTCTGATCCTTATACAAGTCCTATTGTCGATTCATTCATCCCCTAATCACTGGTTATTTGGGGATCTACGATTGGCGTCAATGGAAGTCCATATTTATGACAGTCTCGGTAGAATGGCTTATGGAAAATTCAAATTTGATGGAACCTTTACCAAATTTGAATCTCGGGTGGAAAATTATTTAGACAAGATTAACTATTGGGCCCGGAGCTACATCCCAAGGATTCTATTGAATATGCAATTCATTTATGAAAAAAATGTTCCTCAACAAAATAGTCATTTGGGAGATTACGGTGTTTTTGTTTGTATGTTTATGGAACAATTAGTTTCAGGTCAACCAATACGTAAACTTATTGACCCAAGGAACGCAGCTTTAGAGTTTCGCCAACGGATGACAAAATTTTTTTGGGGGTCGAGTCTTGGTCCTATGTAGTTGGATTATATTTTTGTATATGTAAATTAATGTTGGATTTGATTATTAGTTTATTTTTAGTTTTAACGTTACAACTACAAACGAGTACACCATTAGTCTACTTTTAGTTTTAACGTTACAAATACAAAAGTTTAAACATAACAACAATTACAACAATTTAATGAACTACTAATAACTTCTCAATACTTACAACATAACAATGACACCAACATTTGTTTTAACGTTACAAGTACATTGTTCTAAACATAACAACAAATACAACAATTTATTGACCTAACAACTTCAAAACTATCAAAACAATATTAAAAAGCTTACAACTTGTAAACAAGAACTGCCAAAAACAACACCCAACTATAAACCAACGCTATCTTTAACTTCTTATTTTCTGATTGAAAGAGCTTATTAAAGTTAGCTACTTTAGTTATTACCATAGATGATTGACCCTTCTCTTCATCAACTCAACTGATAAACCCGCATTTTGGTCCCTGTAAATTTAAATATTGACAGTAAGAATTGTTGGCATTTAAACATGAGGGTGTAAATATGAATGATGTTAAGAACATGATACCAAATATGGGCAAGCGTAAAACAATCTTCCTGGGTTTTTAGCTGTACCCAAAATCCTAACGATACGTTCACCTACGCAATTACAGTATGTCATTCGCCTTATTTTTTCTATTAAATAGGAGTTACTTTCTCAGATAAATTTCATGGAAGGACTTTACACCCATTTATAGAAGAAATTTTATTACAGACAATTTTGTTTGACTATGAAATGAACTTGTTTGACTATGAACTCAAAAAGTTGATCTATGAACTGCAGACAAGTATATTGTCTTGTCTTGTCGATCAATGATGTTTGACTATGAAATGAATTGGTTCGACTATGAATTCAAAAGGTTGAACTATGAACTGCAGACAAGTACATTGTCTTGTCTTGTCTTGTCGATCAATGATATTTGACTATGAAATGAATTGGTTTGACTATGAATTCAAAAAGTTGAACTATGAACTGCAGACAAGTACATTGGCTTGTCTTGTCTTGCCGGTCAATGATGTAACGACCCAATTTTCACGTCCAAAAATTTCGTTTTTAAAACATTACTTTAGAAAACATTAATAATTAAAAACATTGTTTGATCAAACCACATCACAACGTATACCATGTCTAAAAGCCAAATCATACAACCAATCGAAATATCAGAGTATAAATCCCAGAGAAATCTCGTAAATGCGGAAACCAGTGTGTGTGCATGATGTGCCGCTACCGCGCCAGCTCCTTCCCCTTCGATGAAGAGGTACCTGAAACCAAAACTGTAAACTGTAAGCACAAAGCTTAGTGAGTTCCCCCATAATACCTCATACCATGCAAGCATATAACAAACAACATTCAGTTATGAGTTACGGGCCTCGCCCACACTCGGGAAGATACGGGCCCTGCCCACACTTCGCTAGCCGGGAGATACGGGCCTCGCCCACACTTGTGAAGATACGGGCCCTGCCCACACTTCGCTAGTCGGGAGATACGGGCCTCGCCCACACTCTACTATCTGGGAGATACGGGCCTAGCCCACACTCCACTCTCGGAGAGATACGGGCCTTGCCCACACTCAACCACTAACTCATAATATACAAGTATCACACAGACAACAAGTATAGACAACTCTATCATACCAACACATATATCATACTTAACTAAACCAAGAGATACGGGCTCGGCCCACACTCTAGTACTAACATCTCATCCACACGGGTCGGCCTTGGTGCCTTAGACTCGTTCCTACTGGAAGGAAACTCACCTCGAAACAGCTGCTGGTCTGTGTGGGAATTGACTGTCTGTTGCTGCTGCTGCTCCGGAAATCCTCCGGCTATAATTCCCACAAAACACTCAATCAAACACCGCTAACTGACCCTCGGGTAAATTGACCATTTTACCCTTGATCAAGTTAAAAGTCAAAGCCAGAGTCATCTTTCAGTTGACCCGACTCGCCGAGTTGGCTCCCCAACTCGCCGAGTCCTTAACCAATCAACTGTCTTGCAACCCGTCTCTACTCGTCGAGTTGGGCGTTGACTCGACGAGTTCTCCTTCTAAACCGATATCCAAGTCCTTCATCCTACTCGCCGAGTTGTATGAACAACTCACCGAGTTCATCTTCATCCGATGAACAATTTACGCTGTGACTCGCCGAGTTGTATGAACAACTCGCCAAGTCTGATCTTGATCTAAGAAGATTGTCTTGAACTCGCTGAGTCAGGGCGTTGACTCGCCGAGTTCCTTCTTGGGTGAGTTCAACTACCAACTCACCGAGTCCACCCAGGACTCACTACTCAACTCGACACAACGAAAAGGGGACAAACTCGAAGACTCACGGCCAGACTCGCCGAGTCAGATGAGCAACTCGCCGAGTCTGCTTCATGCAAGAGCCATATACGCGATCTTGCTTGAATCCAGTCCATGCCATTCATAGATCTGGGCTCTTAGGTTCTGGTTTACACCTAAAGTTTCCAACTTTACGTCTAGATCATCACCAATAAAGGTTCTAAGGCTTAAAGTGCACCAAAAGGGGTAGATCTTGGGCTTGTGTGCAATATGACTCCATAAAGGCAGTAGATCCAAGCTCTAGGGACTGAATGGGGTCTAGATCTAAAGGCTAACAACTTGAATCAACCAACAATGCACAACCAAGCTTGGGACATGGTTCAAGAGGGACTTTAATGGAGTAATAAGCATAGAAACAGAGGGAAAACGAGTTATACCTCAAAGAAATTACTGAGAGAACACAAAGATGCTTGGCTTCCTTCCCTTCCTCTTGATTTACTCCTCTTCCTTCTCAAAATCTTCAAGGAAACACACTAATAAGCCTCAAACTCACAAGAACAAGGGCTAGAACGTATGGAGGGCTTCTGAGGGTGAAGGGGGCGGAGTTGGGGCGCAAAGGGTCGTTTAAATAGGGTGCAAACCCGTGGAAATTAGGGTTTCATCGGACAGCGTGGACTCGCCGAGTCGCCAACTTAACCGCGTCCCAAGTCTCGTCTCTACTCGGCGAGTCGGGCCTCCAACTCGCCGAGTCCCAGGCCAATAATACAAAATACTCAGATAAATCTTACATACCAGGAACCAGGTTCTACAAATGATTTTTGACTATGAAATGAACTGGTTTGACTATGAATTTAAAAATTTGAACTATGAAGTATGAACTGTAGAGAAACACTAATTTCAATATAATTATAATTGGATTTGTGTGATGATTGTAAAACACTTTCATTGGTTGTGAAAATGAGTACTTACACCGAAAGAAGCTTTTCTCAGCTACCAATATTCTTGCATAATCTTCAAAGAACAAATCATAATACCTTCACAACCATTAAGAAAACGGATACCAACCGCTTTCAATTCTGTTTTGTGGCTTTAGGTTGCGTGGTATAACATATTTGTTTTATTGAGTTATATAATATTTCTTGGTAATGTATCTCGTTTACTCTTTACTTATCACTAATAAATGTTTTTTATGCAGATTCGTACCTTCCTTAAGTGCATGATACCGTTAATATATGTGGGTTATTTACCCCTAATTGGCAACTATCTGACAACAATGTACTTCGCATTGGCTTTGGATGGAAACCATGAACCCCTGCTCTTAGCAATTGGTGAGGATACAAAGGTTGGTTTCATAAGAAACCTATGTGATAAAATAGACTTTGTTGTTCAGAGTGTTTACCCAGATTCGTATCATGGATATTGTGCTAAAGATATAGCCAGAAAAATACGAGATTCTGTCGGACATAATGATACGGAAGTCGAAACGTTGTTTTGGAAGTCATGAAATGCATACAGTGTTCATGATTTTTACTTGTGTCTGGAAAGGTTGCAAAATGCATGTAGGAAACCACCTTTCTGCACCTTGCTTAGGAGTCCAATTTTCTGGCTTGACGATATAGCAATTTCAAAATGGACACGATACTAACAACATTAAACTAACAACCATTAGATGAAACATTAAACTTAAAACATTACTACAAACAAAGCATTTAAATAAAAAACAGGTCCATGGGTTATTAGAATGGAAAATAGAGCGGACTACATGAAATACTGATTATTTTTAACAACCTTCCAAACGTCTTCATATTCAAAGTCTCTGCCTTCACGCTCCAAGATGTAAAAATCATTAACACCTTCCAAGAACTCTTCCTCGTCTCGACAACGAACTCTGGTACTTTTCGCATAATTACACGCTCGATTGAACCATGTGACTTCTTGCTTTACATCCATCCATTTACTAACAACATCTGATTGTAGTCGTTGTTGTCCTTCTCCCATCTTGTAGTTGAACAAAGCTGTTATGCAGGTCCATTCATCACCTACTAGGCAATGTTGGAGGAGCAAGTAACAATACACCCTCCTTAACACTTAGCCAACATCGTGTTAGGACCAACACCTTGTTTGTCGTCCATGGTCGTTCAGAGTTGGAACCAGGTACTTCATTCAAAGAAGTTGTTGTATTCGACGACATTTATAAATATGGGAGTTGATTTCACTTTGATGATATGGGTGTTTGGTTAGTAGAGCTTAAAAATCTATTTATAATAATAAATAAAGGACTATGATTTGCAGGTTATTGCAGTGACTTATCATGTCAAACAGTCATTTATGTCTTGTCACTTAAGAGTTTGACTACGATTTGCAGGTTACTACAGTGACTTGTCATTAATGTGTAGTCATTTCAAAGTTTGAATATGAATTACAACTCTGACTACGAAATGGTTGCATTTAGACTATGATTTTGCAAATGGAGTAGTATGTATAAATACCACTTATAGCACCAGTTTATTATAATCGCGACTTTATTATGAGTTCCTCAAAAAATTTCGAAATTTGCTCATGCAACTAAGTAGATTGTTACTACTATGATTCAGTCGACCCTTTGTTTACACCCTCTTCAGCAGGCCCATATATGTCTGATGAAAATTTTGAATAATTGAAAAACGGTGAAGAACAACAAGAACAAGACAAAGAGTCATCCCGACTTCTCACTCAACGTGGTAATGAAATTGCATGGGAATGCAAACAAGCTCAAGAATGGATAGACCTAAAAAAACGAAATCAAAGATCATGAAGAATGGATAAAAAAAATTAAGAGGACAATCAAAACGACCGAAAAATGGGTTACTGAGAAGGACGAGCAGATGATACACCTTAGGGTGCAAAAGAATCGTTTGGAAGATAAAATTAGAATTAGGGATGACTATATAACAAACGAGAAAGAGAAGTATCCATTATAGGTGGCTTAACAATCATCAAATCATCGGGGATCTCCCATTCGGATGGCTTTAGCAGAGGGTTTATTGATTCCTCATATGTTTTCCTCAGTGTTTCGGTAAAGTAAGCATTTAATGCATACCTCGAGCAGTCTTGGTAATTGTTGACTGTTAAACATCTTATGACATGACCACTAGGTATCCCATCAAGTTGCCAATGCCTACATGTACATGTCATTTGTTGGAAATCAACTATCACATTCCGTGCCCCCTTATTGACCTCGCATTTCGTATTTGAGATCATGCGAACATCCCACTTACTAAATGTTTTTTTTTCTTTAACAATTTCATCGACCCAAGGGGTAAGTGTTGTTGTTGCTTCCGCTTAAAAAAGACACAAAATAAAGAAGTTAAGATCAATAAGATTTATTAAAACATTAATATTAAAAATTAAAAGTTAACTTAATACCTGCAAAGTTACGTCTTTGAAACCACCACTATTACATTGTTGCACGAAAAAAATCGATCAACATAAGTATCGGCACCTTACGTGTGTGTCTAGATAATGCATTTATAGACTCCGCACTGTTGGACGACATAAGATTGTATCGGTTCCCTCTAAAATGTGCCCTAGACCAACTTTCTGGATTTATACTTCTTAAGTACTCCCATACTGGTTGTTTTGTCTTTCTCATAACTTCCATGGCAGCATCAAAAGCATCAACTGTGTACGCCCTACAAGCCTCCCAAAAAATTCCTTTAACTGTGTTACTCTTCCTGAATCTAGATACTATGTTGAAATACAAATGGACACCACATATTCCGTGATGAGTGTGAGGAAAAATGTTGGCAATGGATGTTGCTATAGATGGAGACCTATCAGATATAATTGTAAGCTCCTGCATATTGCCTATGCAATCACGTAGTTTTTGAAAAAAAAACCATGTCCAAGAATCTGTACACTCGTTTTTGCAGATACCATATGCAACCGGTAATATTTGGTTTTGTCCGTCCTTAGTAACTGCAAGTAACATGGTTCCCTTGAACTCGCCCTTTAGGTGAGCTCCATCTACTACAAGGGTCGGTTTACAGAAATTGACAAAAGCGCGTACCTACAATACATTGTATATCTATTCAAATACAATTTAAAAAATGGAAAAAATAATAAAATATTAAAATACTAACCGAACAACCAAGTGCGACGTACAAAAACTCAAAGCGAACATCACCATATGTTTTAATATGTGTCACCGTACCCGGATTATGTTTGACCAAGTTGTGGAAATAAGTCGCAAGTTTGGTAAAAGAATCCTCTTTCGTACCCCTTAACGACAACAATGCATATTGTTTTGCACGCCATGCCTGATGGTATGAGATATTGATATTCAATTGAGCATTCATATCATTAACAATATCTTTTCGCCGATAAACTCTACTATAATCTTCAGCCAAAACATTAGCAAGATATTCACCCAAAATATATTTGTTTTCTTGTCGATGATTAGGTTGCAAAATTGTTGAAGAACAAGTGTGTACATCAACAAATTTATTCACTTCGAAAAGTCCATCGGAATTTTGAATTGTTTTTGCTCTTAGTAACCAAGAACAATTTTTCACACAACCTCATACCTTGATTTGGTGGATCTACTTGTCCTCGTCTGAAAACCTTCTGGAAGACATTTTGTACCAATACACCGCTTTAAAATTTCTTTGTTATTAAATATACTCTCACATTCAATCTTTTGAAGATTGATGTCTACCATTTGTATTGGGATTTCTTCATTAATATCAACTGGACATTCTGGTAGAGGGAGCATACCGTAAAAAAGGTTATCGGAAAACTTAGCTTTGACCTCATCACCCAACTCATCTCCATCTGAATTGCTTTATAAGTCGGTTATATCTAAACATACATCAGCAACATCAACATAATCCCCGTAAACATGCTTTTTTTTCATCTTTTTGACGCATACATTTTTTCTTTTTACTTTTATCTACTACACGCTTATTCATAACTTTAACTTCTTGTTTGGGAACATCAACACAACGACCACCCACGTCATTAAGATATGTAGCAACATCATCATCACCAACATATTTGTAATTCTCAGGATCCACATAGTTAATAGGTGAATAACTAACATTAACATTTTCAGCAACACTATGAAATCGAGGTACACTAGGAGTATTGAAAGTACCTATCAGATCGTTGCTCCCTTTATAGCTGCATACATTACCAACCGGCTGATTTCCATTATCACCAGCCTCATTAACCGAATCTCCTTCATCAACCATAACAAACACTTTCACAGCCCTTCCTCCGCTACATTTGATTACATTTATCAACATTCTAACATCCATATCTTCAATTATAGCTATATAATATTTCAATTCAGGATGATGGAAACGAAGACTAATTCTATATTTGTCTAACAAACCAATTTTGCTTCTTACCAAAGATACAAATTCACTATCACTAATATACTCAGAAAATATCAACGCGAATTCAGAAATATCTCTCTGTGGACATACGTATTCCAGATTTGTTTAAATAACTTATCATCTCCCACCGGTTACAAGACAAATCAGATATTCAATCATTTTTTAGAGAGATTATAAAGAAATTTCCTAAAGAAAATAACAATTAAACTGATAATTTTCTACAAAAGTTTATATATAGTAAGGTCATTTCATAATCAAACCAATTGATTTCATAGTCAAATTTAAATATAAAAAAAACAACAACAACAACAAATTCGTAGATGAATTGCAGAGAAAATCGCAGATGGACAGTGTTCATCTACGATTTAACCCTGATAAAAGCCCTATATATACAAAAAAATCTACGAATGTACAAGTGGCTAAAGCACATTGTGTTTTAGCCACTTGTACATTCGCAGATGGGGTGTCAAAATCGCAGATGGACCATTCCCATCTGCGATTTTCGTGGCCAAATTTGTAATTTCTATTTTTTTTTTTGGCTAAATTTGTAAAGTAATTAATGAATTTGGCTAATTTTATCATTTTCTCTGATAATAATTTACTTTTCTTATAAAATTATGTAATAGGAATTATCTGGTTAATAAATATTTAATTATTTAATTTATAATATATTTTAATAAATGCCATTCGTCTATTTTGAGTTAATGGACAATTAAAGAGGTTTATCTGAGGTTAGGTGTTCTCTTACTTCATTGCCATCTGTCCCAGAAAAACAAAGGCCCACCCAACCCCTTCACACTGCCTATATAAACCCGCCACCCTCCTCCGCCCAAACCACTTCAGCCACAATTCGATATTTCCCGGGCATCGAACAATCACCACCTACGATGTCTCTCCTTCCACCACCACTTCTCCCTTTCTTACCCCTTGTACCTTTCCTCCTTTTGTTGACGATCGTGTGTTATTTCATACATCGGCGCCGGGGCCTGCCGGAAAATGACAAGCGGCGGCTACCTCCTGGTTCATTGGGTTGGCCTTATATCGGCGAAACCCTCAGTCTCTACACACAGAATCCGAACAATTTCTTCTCTAAACGTCAAAAAAGGTTAGTATATTGTAGTTTAATTTTCGCTTGCTTTTTTGTCATTACAATGTTAAATAACTTTATTCGAAACTTTAATCAATATTTTATAAAAAAAATATCGACACATTACAAAATATGTGATATTATTTTCTTTTCTTCAATGTTATTTGGATTCCTAAAATGGTTAAATTTGTAAATGTAGGCATGGGAAGATTTTCAAGAGTCATATACTCGGATGCCCATGTGTGATGACATCAAGCCCTGAGGTAGCGAAAACCGTCTTGGTGACTCAATCTCATCTCTTTAAACCAACATACCCCACAAGCAAAGAGATGATGATAGGCCCTGAAGCTGTCTTCTTTCACCAAGGCTCCTACCATTCTCATCTCAAGAAACTCATCCGATCGTCATTTCTTCCTTCCGCCATCAAAGGTTTGGTTCCCAAGATCGAATCCATTGTCCTCGATCTTCTTCCTGTTTGGGAGCATTCCAAAGTTATCAACACTTTGCATGAGATGAAGAAGGTATGATATATAACTTGTTGCTCAAGTTACCATGCATCAATGGGTTGTGTAATGGACGACTGATCATTGATTTGTTGTTGATTGTAGTATTCGTATCAAGTCGCTATAATTTCTGTGTTCGGAAAAAAGTTGGAGGTGGATGAGATGGAAGGAGTGAAGCATTTGTATCATTGTATCGAGAAAGGATACAATTCCATGCCTTTGGATCTCCCTGGAACTCCATTCAATAAAGCAATGAAGGTCAGGACAAGATCATCCGTTACATTCTAAAAATAGCAAGTACCCCTGTCATGCGATCCCACCTTGCTCACATCACGAAATCCAACTTCGTTTCCCACCTTGCTCACATCACGGAATCCCACTTCATTTTTGTCTTTAAGTACACTTGTCTCTTCAAATATAAATAACCATATATTTGGCACTTGAACCCAAAAAAAATAATAATAACTAGGAAATGATCAAGTTTTCGTATCAAACTGAAAACAATCGGGGGAATATATATATATATATATATATATATATATATATATATATATATATATATATATATATATATATATATATATATATATATATATATATATATATTAACTGCAATTAGTTTAAAAATTAAACTAATGAAGCTCAGTCGACAAGTATGATTATTTAAATGTTCTAGTTCGCTATGCTTAGTGTTTTTCATGTATAAAATTTTATTATTTTTTTGAGTTTTGTTTTGTTTGAAATGTGGGAGTTTTTCTAAAGTAACATCATGAAATTACAGGCGAGGAAGCTTCTGAATGAGAAATTGAGGAAGATGATAGAAATGAGAAGAGAGAATGGGGAGCATGGTGGAGGATTGCTTGGGTTATTATTAGGATTAAAGGAAAATGATCAATTGAGTGATTCACAGATAGCAGATAATATAATTGGAGTCATATTTGCAGCTCATGATACAACTGCAAGTGTCCTAACATGGCTTCTCAAGTACTTGCATGATAATCCTCATCTCTTGGATGCTGTTAAGGTATGCAAATCTTTTCGACCTTAAAGAAAAGATTAAACCGACCGTTTGTCCATCGAAAACACAATTTAGAATCGATGGATTATTGGAATCCGTCGAAAATAGTATAATCTTAACTTAATCAATTGGTATCATGCATATTTTTACCATAAAAATCAATCTAATTAATACAGATGGAACAAGAAGAAATCAAATGCACGAGACTCGAGACCAACCGTGGGATTACATGGGATGATACACGACGAATGCCATTAACTACGCGAGTGTTACAAGAGACACTGAGAACCGCAAGCATACTCTCGTTTACATTTCGAGAAGCGGTTGAAGACGTGGAAATAGATGGATATCTGATTCCACGCGGTTGGAAGGTTCTTCCTCTCTTTAGAGCCATTCATTACTCCTCCGACTTTTTCCCTAACCCCAACAAGTTTGATCCATCAAGATTCGAGGTTACAACCTAATTAATCACCTCATAATTTTGTTGCACTTTAATATATAAAACATGCACTATATATGGCTGTAGATATTAGTAAGTTATTGAAATTATGGTTGTACAATGCAGGTAGCACCTCGGGTTAACACATACATGCCTTTTGGGAATGGAGTTCACTCATGTCCAGGGAGCGAGCTAGCTAAGGTTGAGACGCTCATCCTGGTCCACCACCTCATCACCTCCCACCGATGGGACGTGATCGGAGATCACAATGGTATACAATATGTCCCCTTTCCTGTGCCCAAACAAGGCTTGCCAATCAAAATCCACCGCATTAGTGAGATCTAACGCCCATGTGGGCCAAATATGCAGTGTAGGGAAATCCAAATCTAGAATAGAGTGGAAATATATTTAGCTCTCTTTTGCGGGGTTATTAATCTCTCTACCGTTATAAATTAAATAAAGAGCATAAACTAGTTATATAGAAAAATATGTTTCAATGTTTGTGGTTTTGTGTATGTTTTAGTACTGGTCGATTCAAAACTTCCATGTAAGGGGATATTACACACGTTCAAAACTTGACCGTGTTGGAGTATACGCATACACATAATAGACTGGCGTTACCCTCAACGTCATCGAAGCCTATTTGTCGCAAAACAAGGACAAGTAGCTGGTAAATATATTGGAACATTCTTTGAACACATTCAAACGGTTACAAGACCATGGTATCATATCGATAGAGTTGCACATTTGAAAGGAAACAAGAGAATAGGCATCCAATTTTCTCCATTCGACAACTTTTGCGTCTTGTTTAGCATTGTCCAATATAGTATCGGGGTGTCCAGGCCCTTTCACTTTGGGCAATATCTGGGTATGCCTATTTACGTTTTTCAAAGGGGTTTAGATTGCCAACTACTAAACACCTCTCCAAGATTATGGTTACAACCTTGTCTCATGTGAATATTGATAAAGAGATAAGACGATGTTGACTCCTCGGTATATGGATGACATGCATGGCTAGCGTCGACATTTTGGGGGCATGTGCAATCTGTTGACTTCTATAACTAGTAAATAAGTGTTGCGAGTAGGCTTAGGACCGATAGGAATTCCATGGTAATCATATCAACTGAATCACGTACAAATTGATGTGTTGTTTTATCACTTTATTTTGCTTTCTTGCATAACAATGTCATAATATTATATATAGAATATTGACAAAAAATTCATTGAAAAAAAAAATTTACATGAAATTGGCGAAGTTAAGAGATTTCCTATATATTTCTAACGAAAATGACCTAAAAGCCCTTAAGCTTTTCGGAAATATTCATATTTACCATTTGGGGAGTTTAGGTTCAATAAAACAAGATATTTTATTTAGGTTTCGCACATATACCCCTTTTGGCGTCACAAGCACGTAAGGTGAACATACGACGCTACAGGTGGCAGCGTTACCTATGATCTTTGGCTGACAAGTGCTGACTAGGCAGTTATTCCATTTGCTTTAAAAAAAGGCATTTAGGGAAAATTTTGAGGGTGCCAAAATTCGAACATCTGATTTAGAACATACAAGAATCTTTTAAATAATAATAATAATAATAATTATAAAATTAAATTATTATTTAAAATATTCTTGTATATTCTAAATCAGATGTTTGAAGCAGGACCTGCCTCAACCTAATCCCCCAAACCAACAAACATGTACACATAAATATAATATGCTAGCTAGCATGTACAGATAATCATACAGATCTACAGATCATTAACATAGCAACCATCTTATAACGAGGATACCGATCTAATTGAGCACTAACATAGCAACCATCCTATTACCAGGATACACTAACATAACAACCATCATATAACCAGGATACAAATCATAAAGGTCGGCCTTGGTGTCTTAGACCCTGTTGATATAGTGAGAAGAACTCATCTCACAAATGTCGAACTGTAGTGATAAGATCAAGCTCTTGAATCCCAGCCACGAACTCCACCACCTATATTCATCAATGATTCACTTCCGTAAATTCCCAAATTACCAAAATACCCCCAGAAGTCAACTGGTCAATCCATTGGTCAAAGTCAAAGTCAACGGTCAAGGTCAACAATCCATGTTAACCTAACTCATCGAGCGCGGTTCATTGAGTCGTCGAGTCCTTCCAGATTCGAGAAATCGTGAAAACCCTAATTGACTCGCTAAGTTTCCAGATAACTCATTGAGTCCACACGTGTCCAAAAGTCGGGGAAAACCTTAACTAACTCGTCGAGTCGTCTCATTGACTCGTCGAGTCCATGCAGAAACCAACAGCGGCTAATCTTCATCGGACTCGTCAAGTTGACCCTGCAACTCGTCGAGTCCCTTCAGTCCGTTCTCATTCAGACGTTTTTAAGCTACCCTAAAGCTCCAAAATGCAGATCTAACCTCCTAGGGCATGGTTTCCACGTAAAGTTGAAAACTTTACGTGCATGCATTGTCCTAGATGCCAAAACCAAGTTAAAGGAAAGGTTTAACCCAAAGAGAAGGGCCCAAGCTTGCTAAATCTAATAACTTTATGGCTATAAGGACTTAGAGAAGTCCGGATCTAAAGTTACAACTTCAGATCATGACCAATACCCGAAATGGTTCACATATATGCTAAAATGGCCCTAAACTTAAGCATTGAGAGATCTAGCTAGAGGGAAGTCAAGGTAACGGCTTGTTACCTTCAAAATGATGACAAGATGAAGTAGATTCAGATCTATAAGGTTTTCTTTGCTCCAAGCTACTTAGACTTCAAGCCTTCTTCACAAAACCACTTTCCAATCTTCTTCACACACACAAATTTCGAGATTAAGGTTTTCTAGACTCAAAGGGGATGGTAGGGGAGGCTTAGGGAGGCTAATGACCCTTTAAATAGGGTGCAAAACTCTGGAAATTACGGTTTTATTTTCCAGCCGAGTCAGGGTCCTCCGAATCGTCGAGTAGGTCCAATAATCCACGCGGGCTAACTCACCTCTACATGACGAGTTGGGGCAACCAACTCGTCGAGTAGGTCCATAAACATGTATATAAGGTTTTAGAATTTATACCTGGGAGTTGGGGTGTTACAGTACATTATTCATATACTTTTATACGTATAAAAGCGTTTTTACACATAATGTTACAAATAATTACGCTAAATACGTTTAAACAGGTTTATACACACACACACACACACACACACACACACACATATATATATATATATATATATATATATATATATATATATATATATATATATATATATATATATATACACACACACTTAAATATGTTTATGAACATGATTATACGCATTTATATGTGTTTATACATTTAAAAAGTATATTTATATGTATTTATATGTTTTTAAAATGTATGCATACATATGATTATATATAAATACGTATAAACATATTTTTTCGATGTGTATATATATTTTAACTTGTATAAATACTTTTTTAAACGTATAAATACCTTTAAAATATATTTATACTAAAAACGTATTTTTTACATTTAAAAGCACATTTATAAATCTAAAAACGTATTTTATATATTGAAAACTATAATTATAATTATATGTATAATTTCAATGATGATGATGATAATAATAATAATAATAATAGTAATAATAATAATAATAAATTAAATTATATTTAAATACTTTCAATGTTTTACATTATATATTAAATATCAGGAAAGAAGACATAAAAGATTCTACAGCGTACTGGTCAGTTGATTAGTTGATTTGTTTGGATGAGGGGGAGTCATATTTGATTCCTCTCATTCCTATTTTAGTCCCCCATTATGATTTTTAGTTTAAAGCAATATTCCTAAGTTAATGTCGGCGTGGCTTCATGTCAGAACAAAACTGTCGAATCAACGCCTAAAAGGCGTGTCCGCTCATGCGTATAACCATATAAACTGGTTATTACACAAAAATGAACAAAATCAACAAAACTTTAGGCATTATTGAACCTAAAACTTCTCAAAGGTTAAATCCGAATATTTTTATAAAATTTAAGGACTTTTATGTCATTTGCTCATTTCTCTCCTCTATTATGATTTTTAGTTTAAAGAAACATTCCCAAGTTACCGCCAACGTGGCTCCACGTCAGAACAAAACTGCTCAATCAACGCCTAAAAGGCACGACTACTCAAGCATATGACCCGGTTAAACTTGCTATTAAGCAAAAATGAACAAAATCAATAAAATTTTAGGTATTATTGAACCTAAAACAATTTTCAAAAGGTAAACCCGAATATTTCCAGAAAATTTAAAGACATTTTTTTTGTCATTTGCCCATATGTCTATGATCAAATATATTAATAGTAAGAAAAAAAAATCATGATTATTAACATCACTATCAACATTAGCGTGAATATCAACATTAATATTTTGATTTTCAATTTTATTCACTTTTTGGTGATTCCTTTTCTTATAAATTTGTCAACGGATCTTTTTGGATTTTTCTGAATTCCTAAGAACCTTTTTGTTTCTTTTTACATATCCAGATTCGAAAATCATAATTTCATTAATCATCATTCTATGGTATAAAAAGAAGAAAAAAACCCAATTCGTGTCTTTTCTTTTCAACAATTCAACTTTTTCTTTATTTTTAAACTTGAAACATATCGTTATCTAAAGGAAATTAATTAATTACCTACACAAATACAAATTTATAGACAATAAAATATGAGTATATGATTTAATTTACATATAAGGATTGATGAGAAAATTTGGAAACTAAGATTAACACATTTTATATAAAGTTTAATAGTTTAATTCTCAGTTAGCATTCACTATTCGATCAATGGACGATATCCGCAAACCTTCCAATGATCTCGTTTCTCTCTGGGAATATTACTTGTTAAGGTAATTAACTTTTTGGTATGTTCATATCTGGGTAACTATCTTTCTTTGTACACATCTAGGTAACAAACTTGTTGTAAGTGTTCACATATGACCATTATGACCTGCTATAGCAGGTTAAATCTTAGATGTGAATGCTTTCAACAAGTTCGTTACCTAGATGTGTACAAAAAAATAGTTACCCAAATATGAACAAGACGAAAACTAAAAATTAAATTACATGAATGGTCCCTGTGGTTTGGGAGAATTTGTGTGTTTGGTCCCTAACTTATTTTTTTTTAACTTGGATGGTCCCTATTGTTTATTTTTGTTGCGCGTTTGGTACTTATCTTTCTTAAAAAGACTATTATGCCCTTATTAATTTAATTTTTAATTAAATTTCTTATTTATGTATTTATTTTTTACATATTTAAAAAAACTACTAGACCCACATATTTGTATCTCTCCTCGGATGATCCCTACTGTTTATTTTTTAATTAATTTATTTTTTTAACTCGGATGGTCCCTACTGTTTATTTTTGTTACGCGTTTGGTCTCTGTCTTACCTAAAAAAACTATTTTGCCCTTATTAATTTATTTTTTAATTAATTTTCTTATTTATGTATTTATTTTTTATATATTAAAAAAAATTAATATACCCCACATATGTGTATCTCCTCACCGTAAACTTGAAACCAGATTTGAGAACTTTAAATTGGGTCTTACCGGTCACCATCCCATCTCTCATCGTCCCCAACTTCTATTTCTTTTCCATCTTTAGTAACATCGACGTCTTCACTATCCTTCTTTTTTTGGTATTTCAACTTTGGCGAAGCAACACCATAACCTACTGTCTCTTCATCTTTAGTGGGTTATGATGTTGATTCGACGGAGTTGAATGACCGAAAAAAGAATGAATGATGAAGACATCGATATCACTAAAGATGGAAGAGAGATGGGATGGTGAGGAGATACAGATATATGGGGTCTACTAAATTTACTTAAATATATAAAGCATAAGTACATAAACAAGAAAATTAATTAAAAAGATTAATTAACAAGGGCACAATAGTCTTTTTAGGTAAGACATAGACCAAGCTCGTAACAAAATTAAACAATAGAGACCATCCGAGTTAAAAAAAATTAATTAAAAAATAAACAGTAGGGATCATCCGAGGAGATACAAATATGTGGGGTCTATTAAAATTTTTAAATATGTAAAAAATAAATACATAAATAAGAAAATTAATTAAAAAATAAATTAAGAAGTGCACAATAGTATTTTTAGGAAAGACAGGACCAAACGCGCAATAAAAACAAACAATAGGGACCATCCAAATTAAAAAAAAAAAAAATAAGTTAGAGACCAAGAAACACAAATTCTCCCAAACCACAAGGACCATTCATGTAATTTAATTTTTACTTTGTGTTTTGTTCATATTTGGGTAACTATTTTTTTTGTACACATCTACATAACGAACTTGTTGAAAACGTTCACATCTAGGATTTAACCTGCTATAGCAGGTTATAATGGTCATATGTGAACACTTTCAACAAGTTTGTTACCTAGATGCGTACAAAAAAAAGATAATTACCTAGATGTGAACATACCGAAAAGTTAATTACCTTAATAAGTCATATTCCCTTTCTCTCTAGGTGGTTTTTGTAGTTGGAAGGCTTGACCTGCACCTTTTTCCTTGATGTAATATTGTAATTATACTTGATGTCTTTTGGTTTGGGCCCCTCTTTAGCTTTTTGCTTTGGGGTGTATCCTTAATAAAATCTATAGCGGTTTCCAAAAAAAATCTGGTTTCTCTCTCTTATAATTGGTATGTTTTTTTCTCTTTCTAGATCACAACACATAATTTAATTGTTTAGCTTTTTGCTTTGTCTTTATTAAACACACACTTACAAAATACATTTTGGACCCCTTTACGCCGAAGGGTGTGATCTGAGCATGGTGGTGGTGGCCTTGCCGCACAACACCCCACATGCTCGGTATGCCGAGCTCAGCAAATGAATTCGGCACTTTCTTGAAGATGAGAGAGAAAGTTATTATTCTCTTACTAGCCTCTCTCTTTTCTTTTTCCTATCTTCTCCATCTCTTCCGCCCGGCTCCAATTTTTCCATCTTTGGTGGGATGAGATAGAGCTCGTTAATCTCAACACCACTCTCCTCAAACTTATGGTTGTGGTTGTGAAGTTAGTAGTTTGTATACCGTATAGTCCCCTAATTTAGTTGATAGTTTTTTGGTTTTATTATTGCTATATTCTAAGGCTTTAGGGAGTCGTTGTGGTATAGGCCACTGTATGTCATGGTAGTCGTGGCAAATATCAGCCCGCATATGTGGTCTCTCTCTCTCTCATATGGTATACTAGGCGAATGTCCGCGCGTTGCGCAGAAACACCTATATAGTTGAAGTCTTTACAAATATATGATTTTTTAAATATAACAATAACGTTGTTGTTAAATTTGATATAATAATTTGTATATACTAAATTGATATAATATATTGATTATTTTGAATTATATGATAATATATACAATTATTATAACTTCTTAATCTCAATCGTTTAAATGACTTCTACCCGCGAGTTACACATGAATAAAATTAAATATAATATATGATTTGATGTTATTTATAGTTGTTTTTATTGTTAATTAATTTTTTCAAATTTATTTGCTTAATGTTTTAATTTCTATCATTATAATTATTTAAAACATCAAACATTGTTTTTTTATTTTAAAGCTAACAATATAATCATTTATATAGAGTTGTTTTTAACTATTGTTATTGTAAGTTATTTTAAGTTATTTATTTGGAAACTTTTAACGATTATAAAAATATATTTAAGAAATATTTTAGTTAAATTAAAATTACAATTTAGTTTTTGTTTTTATCACTACAATTTTCACTTTTAACTATTTATAAAATATTCTTTTGTTTTTTTTAAATGGAACTGAAATTTAAATTTGAGTTGACATTTTAATGCACAGAAACACCTATATAGTTGAAGTCTTTACAAATATATATTTTTTAAAATATAACACTAACGTCGTTGTTAAATTTGATATCATAATTCGTATATTAATTTGATATAATATATTGACTATTTTGAATTGTATGATAATATATAAATCTATTATAACGTCATAATATCAATCGTTTGAATGACTTCTACTCGCGAGTTACACATCAATAAAATTAAATATTATATATGGTTTAATATTATTTATAGTTGTTATTTTTAACTAATTTTTTAAAATATGTTTGCTTAATGTTTTAATTTCTATCATTATAATTATTTAAAACATCAAACATTATTTTTTGATTTTAAAGGTAACAATATAATCATTTATATAGAGTTATTTTTAACTATTGTTATTATAAGTTATTTTAAGCTACTTATTTGAAAATTTTTAACGATTATATAAATATATTTAGGAAATATTTTAGTTAAACTGATATTACAATTTAGTTTTTGCATTTATCACTATAATTTATCACTTTTAACTATTTACAAAATATTATTTGGTTTTTTTAGTAGAACTGAAATTTATATTTAAGTTGACACTGTAATATTATATTTAAATTAACAATTTAAGTATTTTGTTCAAACTGTTCAAAAATTGTAGCTTTAAACTGATAATGGTTTACATGCAACAACATTTTAAATCTAATAAATTAAGTATAATATGTTAAAATTTAAAGACATAACTTTATAAATAGAAGTAAAGATATTATTTTAAAATTGAAATTTAGTCTATTTATGATTACACTTTAGGTTTGATATTTATTTAACCTTATTAACCAACTTACAATCATTATTAGAAAGACACTACAATTAATCACTTTTAATTATTTATAAAATAATCTTTGGGTTGTATAAGTTAAATAAAATTTATATTTAAGTTGAGCCTATAATGTTATATTTTAATTAATAATTTAAGTATTTTATACAAATTGTTCAAAAATTATACCTTTAAAATGTTAATGTTTTACATTCAACAATATATTAAAACTAATAAATTAAGTATGATATGTTAAAAGTTAAAAAAAAACATAATTTTATAAGTAGAATTAAAGATATTATTTTAATATTGAAATTTAGTTTATATATGAATACACTTTAAATTTGATATTTATTTAACCTAATTACCAAATTATAATTATTATTATAAAGAAATTGAAAAGTCATGGGAGTTTCAAATGAATGTGGTGAAAGGAAAAAAAAATGGGGGTTTCAAATGAATGAGATTCAAGAAAAAATGCTAGTTTTATAAGTATGTATGATGTATGATAGTAATATACAGTACCCATAAAAAGTGCATAAAATATTTAAGTTAAAAAATACAATTTGTAAAAACTACGATAGTGTGTTACTGTTATAGCCAGTGGCGGATCCTCTTTAGGGGCCATGGAGCAACGCCTCCCCGCTTTTTGCTTTCTTAATAACTGTGTATGTACAATCAAATTGAAAAAAAATGCAAGATTCACAGGTTTGCCCCCCGTGTTCTCAAATTATTGTATATACATATTATTTTAAATTTTTGCAAGTTAGATATTAACTACAACAACAAATAACCGGTAAGTTTCGTAAGATTACCAACCAAATCAAAACAATCTTATTTCTTTAGCAATCTGTAAATAAGGAAACAATATTCCTATTAAAATTTATAATAAAACCCAAATATCTAACAAATTTACAACAATTTAACTCAAGCTTTTATGCAAAACATAAAAGTATAAACCTAAAACCCCAAATCTATACCGGCCGCTGGAAAAAGCTTCTCGAAACTAACCGGAAGAACGACGTCCGTTAAGATCATTGTCATCGTGTACTATTTTCCAGTCGTCGGATTGTTCACTGCCTTTGTACCGTACTCTCTCTCTCTCTCTCTCTCTCTCTCTCTCCCGTTGGTCGATGGGGCATGAGACTTGACCTCCGTCGTGCACTTGTGTACTTAGCTGGCTGCCGATTTCCCTCTCAAAGGTATTATCTGTCGATCTCCTATCGGTTGTCTCTTTTTATCAGTTGTCCCCATTAAATAAGATAAAAGGATGGAAGAAAATATAACCTAGTTATCATGACTACATGACCCTATAAAGAAGATAGGTAATACTTATTGATTAAGATACATATCTTTAGTTTTATTTATTAGTCAAAGTTTATTATATACTATGAAATCTATTTACATATAAATTTTGATATGTCTATTAATTAGTATTTGTTCATTTAATAGTAAATATAAATAGAAATATTAAAATAACATTTAAAATTGTATACGTCCATTATTTTAGTGAAAATTTACAAGACTTTAAATGCAATAGATCGTGGCGTTCTATAATGATAAACCATGAAACAATCTTTTATATTACCTATTGTGTTTACATCTTTTCTATGTCATGATTTTGAACCGAATAGAACTTATTTATATACTTTTGTTTCAAAAATCTTATTCTGCCCCCCTAATATTAGGGTTTGTGTTTCGCCTCTGGCAAGAATTTGACCTACGTGGAACATGGTGAACTCGGCACCACTACCACTAGTCTAATATCTATGTAGTTGATGTGTTGGATAAAGGATCCATCACGAGGGGTGTGCATAGAATTTCATAGTAGAGTAGCACGGGAAATTTAAATAGTTACACGATAGCAGTAAAAACTAATTTTCAAAATTTTTTACACTAGGTACGCAGAAGTGAGGGGTTGTCAGCGTCAGTCTTGATCCAAATAGAACATGTCTTTCTCTAATAAAATTAGCCACGTGTCATTTTGTCATAATTTAAGATATATTTATTTTCCACTTATCATTACTTCAATTTTCATTTTCAATATATCATTAGTTTAGTTTCCATAAATTAAACCTATCTTAATAACTATTAATTTCAAAATTTAAATTTTAAATTTTAAATTTCAAATTCAATTTCAAATAAATTTACAGTTTAAACCTTTATGTTTAACATTTTATTATAATTAACCCGTTTAGTACACACTAAACACATAATTTTAATTTATTTATTTTTTGCATGTTTTTTTTCACATAATTTTCACTTATTTCAATTTCAAATTCAAATAAAATTTCTATTTAATCGTCCGTACTTAACATTTTGTTTTAATCAACCCGTATAATCTACGGGTCTCACAACTAGTATAGAATATATACAATTTAAAATATTATATTAAATAATTTCGTAAAATTTCTGGCCTTATTTTTTCAGGACCCTGTGCGGCTGCAGACCCTCAGGTCCGGCCTGGATTTTAATATGTTCAAACACTAATAACACATTAGGTATTTTTATTTATTTTTTTCCGCTAAAGATTTTCTGTTTTAGGCGTTTGGCATATATATGATATATATATGATTCGTGTAATTGATTTTATGCATTAGAAATTGGGAAATTGAGTAAAATAACCTTAGCAACGAGTTTTTTTAATAACAATAATCATTTTTTTAGAAAGACAAAATTGCAAAAATGGTTCATGTGGTATGCATTTTTTGGGGTTTTAGTCCAAACCACGACTTTTTTGGATTGGTAATCCTTTTGAGCTAGTTTCGTTGCGTTTTTTGTCCCTCGGAATAGTGAAATGTCTGTAATACCCTTAGGGTATTTATTTTCCATTTTTAAATTCATTTTTTTTAATTTAATATATATTTATTCATTTTAATTATTAAAAAAAATGAGAGGGCCCACCTCCCCCCTCCCCTCCCTCCCTCCCTCCCTCTCTCTCTCTCTCTCTCTCTCTCTCTCTCTCTCTCTCTCTTCTCCTTCTTCATTTATGACCAAGAACTTCCCATCGGAGGTGGGGACGTTTTTCCAGCCACCAAGACATTCGGGGTTACCTACTGCTACCGCCCAACACCGCCTATCTGATCATCCTCACAGTCAGACTTTATACATACACATATTACAAATTAAAAACACACAAAGACATAAACACACTTTACACACAACAAATGTGTGTTTACTATGCACTAATGACATTCGCACCCACCCCATTGATTCACAGCGCCGGGTAAAACAAGAAACAAAGAATAGAGGGAACCTTGAACCATCTTCACAACGAGCAAAATAATACATTGACTCGTCTCCTTGCTTATCTTGTTTCCATCCACTAGAATGTCCGGAAGCCCAAAAAAGAATCCAACTAAAACAAACACCCGAAAATTTAGAGAATTGTCGGCAAGAAGTAGAAGATTGAGTTGATTTAGAGAGCCAATTAACAGAGGTATTGGACCGAAGACTAAGCTAGACATAAGGTCGAGCACCTGGAGTGCACCCGTCTTCTTCCTCATGAACATCATCATCTTCTTCCTGTCTTCATATTCCAACCAACACCACCACCCATCTCCGCCTCCGTCGATAGTTGGGTGCTCTAGAACCCTACATTTGAGATAATTTTACACGATGTTGTTGAGCCCTAGCTACTTGAAGTCGATCACCTTTCTTACTTTGCTTCCCTGTTAATTACAAGCATAATCTAGTCAATACAATTAGATTGGAGCACGCTTCGTGCTAACAAGCACCAGTGAGGAGATAAGTTGAAGAACGAGGGAGATGGCGGTGAAGATTGACGTCGATGCTAAAATGATAGTGGCGTTGGAGGTGGGTTTCAATGAGAAAAGGGGTGGCGGAGCAGGAGGACAACGATGGAGGTGGGGGCTAAGAGTTTCTTCTGGGTTTTTTCATTGTATGGGTTTTCCCTATTTGTTCTAAATGGAGATTCAGTATCAGATTTGTGGTAAATTGATTTTAACTTTATAAAATCGAGAGAGAAGAGAGAGAGAGAGAGAGAGAGAGAGAGAGAGAGAGAGAGAGATAGAGAGAGAGAAAGAGAGAGAAGAGAGAGAGAGAGAGAGAGAGAGAGAGAGAGAGAGAGAGAGAGCTAGAGAGAGAGAGAGACAGAGGAGGTGGGCCCTCTCATTTTTTTAATAATTAAAATGAATAAATAATTATTAAATTTTAAAAAATGAATTTAAAAATAGAAAATAAATATCATAAGGGTATTACAGTCATTTCACTTTTCAGAGGGACCAAAAACGCAATGAAACTAGCTCAAAAGGACCACCAATCCAAAAAAAATTGTGGTTTGGACTAAAACCCCAAAAAAAATGTATACCATAGGTACCATTTTTGCAATTTTGTCTTTTAGAAATGACCACTTTTTCTGGAATAACGTATACTGGAGCACTCAAGAACATTCCGGACTTGACTCAGTTAACGGATTCCAGAATACGATATTCTGGAGCATTTATTTGCATTCTGAGGATGTGGGTGGTTTGTAGGAATTAGGTTCGGAATCTGACACTCCGTACATTCTGGACTGAAAAAGTGTATTCCAGACTGTACTCTGGAATGGTCATACATTCCGAAGGTCTGTTCCGGAGAGATAAAATTATGGTATTTGTGTGTTTATATTCCATATATTTCCATATATGCAATATATTTGTGTTTTTTATACCCTTATTACACGTTCCAGAATGAGTATGCATACGATATGTTTTTGAGTGTCAATTTCTAGTGGAAGACAATGGCAACGTATCGAAGGATATATGCAATATACTACTCCAGACTACACATGTTTTGGTGTAGATATAAGCAATGATATCAACTTCGTCGGGTTAATTATGTTGGTCTCTTCCAAGTCCATGTTACACACTAACCAAATGCGTTTATCTTTTCAATGTCCTGGATCAAATATAGTTATGCAAATTCTAGATGATAGTGATGTCAAATATTTTCTTAGTTTTGTTAGTAGTATGCCTCCCAATAAAGTACAATTGTTTATTGTTAGTAACGTTATGGAAAGTGGTAATCATCGGTTTGTTGGGGAAAATTGTTCTGGTGGAAATGGGTCTTCTGGTGCTGGACGCAACCAAATGTGTAATTTATTACCTATAACAACCAACCATGTTCCTTCTTATAATAGGCCTATAGATGGGGGAGAATATAGGAATAAAGATAAGGTTGTTATTGATGCTTCTCCTACAGTTGATATTGATGAATCTGCAAATGATGATGCAAAAATAATGATGTTGGTTGATAATGGTAATATAAATCCATATGGAGAGCCAGTTGAACATTTTCAGAGTTACACCAAATTTAACAGGGAATATACTGAAGGTGAAGAGGACGGAACCGAACGCTTACAACCTCGAAAATCATAACTGGAAAAGTTTCCTTTTATTTTTCAGATTCTGAAGAAATACAAACCACCCCTTGGGGTATGCCTGAACCTTTACCATCGCCCGAACTAGCTCAACAAAAAAGTAAAGGTGCCACAGCCCACAATTATACTTCCTATGTGAAGTTATTCCAACTTTTTAAAAGCAAAGAACAACTTAAGCTTAAGTTAGGTTTAAAAAATTTTACTGAAGGCTTCTAGTATAAAGTGAAAAAAATCCACAAAAGACAGGTTTGAAGTTGTTTGCTTTATAGATAATTTTAACTGGCAGATACGGGCAACTAAACATAATATTATTGATACATTTCAGTGGTTAAACTATCGGAGAAACATACTTGCTCAAACAGGCAGCTATGTCCCTTTACGGACAATCCAACAAGAAGGTAATGGGTCACTTGTTGAAGGGCATATTGGTTGATAGTATACGTAATATGTTGTGGGAGAAACAGACACAAACAACGTTAAATAACTGTCTTAGTATACATATTTCATACTGGCAAGCATGGACTGCTAAAATGTATGCTCTAAATCTGTTAAGAGAAACCCCTAAAGAAAGATTTCAAATACTACATGTATATTGTTACAACTTGGAGAAGAAGAATCCAGTGACGGTTATACATATAAAGACGAGTTAGGACAAAAAAATTTGAATACTTTCTCATGGCTATCGGTTGCGCAGTAACAATTCTTATATAATAACTTCTTTATATTTAAGGTTGTTACACGTGTGTTCAGTTTAATGATGTCATAGTAAATGCTTTTTTGGTTCAAGCGTTTCCAACAATTTTATGTCCTATTATTATCATTGACGGAGCACACTTTAAAGGGAAATACTTGGTCACCGTGTTCCTAGCAATAAGCATGGATGGTAATAATGAAATCCACCCTACTGCATTTGGAGTTCGGAAAAATGAAAGTGGGGAATCATGGATTTAGTTTTTTATCAAGTCTCAAAGAATGTATTGGAGACATGTCGTCTTTGGCTATCATATCAAATACAACCAATTCAATTGAAATAGCTATTCAAGTTGTGTTCCCAAATTCATATTATGGACTCTGATGTTGCCTTTTGTTGATGAATACGAGAGCAAAGATCGGCAAGCAAGAGAGAACATAGATTTGTTTTGGGAGGCTGAAAAGGCTTACCGACAGTAGGCTATTTAAGTTGTGTTCTTCAATGCATATCACGGGGTAATCTCAATCCACCACAAAGTAGCACGCTCATGTTGAGTAGGCTGCAACAATTCGTTGGGGGGAGACGTTGCATAATCATTATATAAACGTTAACCATAAGTTATTTTCTCATAGAAACTTATAAATTATAACGTGAACTAAGCTACATACATCGGTAACATCATGAATATGTTCACACTTAGCATCGTGCAGATACCTCATCCTAGGGTATGCAACTACCCGAAGGATAACATCCGGTATATGGGAACCAGCTATACTACTGTTGGAAAATGTCTCCATGATCCAAATCTGCAAAATTAAGATGTCAAACAACTAACCAACTTAACAAATTTATAATACTTGTTGCTTAAAAACATTTTAAACAAAGTGGACATACCTTAAATGCATAGACAAATCTCTGCAGAGTATATGTGTGTCTACTACTGATTCTTGGTGCATTGGGATTCAAATGATCCTCAGTCTTGTCAAATATTGTATGTGGTTGTCTGTAAGTGAAATCTAGTATCACTCTATCCCATTGGTACCTATGTCAACAATTACACTTAATAAGTATATCTATGATTTGATATAATGTGTGTAAAAAAACTATATACCTGTTAAAATCGTTTAAATTAGAGATGAGTTTCATACGTTCATCGGTAACCGGCTGTCGAGGGAATTTCCCTAAAAATCCTTACTCTAGCATAAACAGCAGCGAGACTCCTATCGCGTCTGCAACACTTAATTGATGAAGTAAGTTGTTGAACACGTGGATAAGGTCATCTACTCTCATTGAACGTAAAAGCGATACAAATGGGAACACGCATTTTCTGAACTCTTCGAAACCCAGAAATGGGGGAGGGGGGGGGGGGGGGGGGGGGGGGAATACTCCCCGAACCGCAAGTCGGGGACCAAGCATAATGCCTTCCTATTAAATCAAACCTGATAATCGTCAACTGGAAATAGAAGCTCTTGTAGGTCAAATTGATCAAAAGTATTAAATTTCTTGCACATAAGATAGTGAAAGCGTAAAGGGTGACATTCTACACCCATCTGCATGTTCACATAATCACCAAAACATAATTTCCTAAACAAGACCCCACAAACTGGTCGGTTATTTAAATGAGCCATGATTTTGTGCCCAAGTTAAGGCATGAAGGTTGTAGTAACAATCGTTTTGTATGTTTTGTCGTGCTATAATCAAAAAAATAATTAATTAGACATTTTTGTATGTAAGTTCCGGAAGACATTACGGAATACACAATTCTGAAACACAATTATGGACCAAAATTCTGGAACACAACTTCAGAGCAACAATCTAGAACGCAATTTTGGACAAAAATTCTGGACCATAATTCTAGAATGTTCATCATATTGCAGAGGGGTTCTTATTATTCCAGACATGTTTTTTGGATTCGGCATTTGTTCCGGACTAGTGAAAATGAAGTTTTTTTGTGAGTATTTTTGATGTAGCGTACATATATTCCTACATATAATCCTATAATTGTCTTTAAGCCAATAAAATTCAAAGGAAAACTAATAAAGCATATCTAAATGCATAAATTATACATGTTTTAATGTATAATCTAAAATAAATGTATATAATTGTAAACATAATTGAAACCTACATATAAAAAATGCATCTCATCACCATTATCAGTAGACATTTTCAGTTTTAGGGTGTCTGGAATGATCTATAGGGTAATCCGAAATGAGAGACTTCGAAATGAAACCCAAAATGTGTTAAAATGGTATTTATAGGGGGCCACATTTTTGGGTCAGATCCATTATCCATAAATGCACCGAATACAAAATTGGGTCCAGGATGACCCATTTCGGACCGAGTGGTCATTTTGAAAAAAAAAAGATTATTATTATTAAATAACATTAAAAAGTGGTTACTTTCCTCAATTTTCCTTAGAAATTTGTCATGGAATGAATGGTTGTGATTTATGTTGTGGTTTAGTAATTAGGTATGATATCTGGTTTGTTTATTTTCAAATGTAATTGCAATTTTTGAGTGATCTACATGATGTAACTTTCTTGTAATTGTAATATATTAGATCCCTTTTTACATTTAATAATAATTATAATCAAGAGGAAGATTCATTACAAAGAAGAATGTCACAAAATTGAAGACAATGTCCAAAACGGTGACATAAAGATGGAACCAAGTGTCAAAGCCAAAGCTCCTATATTGTAATAATCTTTTTTTTTTGTTGCAACCTATGAAATTAACCATATATATATATATATATATATATATATATATATATATATATATATATATATATATATATATATATATATATATATATATATATATATATATATATATATATATATAGAGAGAGAGAGAGAGAGAGAGAGAAACATGATCATGTGAGGATTTTTTTTCAGTGAGAACTTGTGAGTACACCTTAAAAAAATTAAAAAAATACAAATCATAAAATTGAGCGTAATACTATATTGGAGAATGATCCATGATTCAATTTTAATGATCCAATTTTTTTTTCAATTGTTTTTTCTCTCCAATATAGTATTATATTCAATTTTATGATTTGTATTTTTTTTCAATTTTTTAAGGTGTTCTCACAATTACTCACTGAAAAAAAAGTATTAACCGGAACCGGACTATATATATATATATATATATATATATATATATATATATATATATATATATATATATATATATATATATATATATATATATATATATATATATAGGTTAAATGTTATAAAACCATTGTTTTTTTGTTACTTTTTTTCGGTTTATGCTCATAATTTTTTTGAAACAAGATGTAGATTTTGGGCATTTAGAGTGGATTCATTGTGTATTGTCAATCCCTTGACCAAAAGGAGGAGGCAGGTAACCAGAAATGGTGAGAAATACCTTTCTCGTAGGATTGTCACATATAATAAGTAAAAATTGTAGAAATGGGTGCTTGTGTTGCCTTTTTGCCTTTATAAAACTAGGTTGTGCAAGATACTTGGATGGTTAGATTCGGATGGAAAGCACATGTTACAACGGAATGATGGTTGAAATCCCTTATTGCTCATTTGTGTTTCGATGTTAATACTTAATACATTGCTATATTAAAGGAATGAGCATTCCATTCCATTTTTTACTTGCCCTTGTTAACCTCGTTAAAAATGCCACATTGATAAGTACTCCGTACGATTCAAGGTTATTTCATTTCATTACTTTAGTTAAATTCAAACTAAAAAACACTTATAAAAAAATCAAAAGGTTACACAATATGATCATTACGTTCATCCATTGTATCTCAAATCATGATGAGCACAACTATGGGCACGTGAAACATACAACAACAATACCCTAGTGAGAATCAAAGTCCTTTACTTATTTGTACCTTACTCTTTCTTTATCAGAGGAATTGTGTTTGTTAACTTCAAATGTTGTTCATAGACCAACGACGAGTACCGCTTATTTGGGTGAGGATATAACGCCTACAATTTTAGGGCTAGAAGTTTAAACCCTCAAGTGTTACTCTTTATAATAAAAACTAAATTTTAAACTAATTTAAATAGAAGTAAATGATAAAAATTGAAAATTTAGTAAAGTTAAAATAACTTAATTAGAAAACTTTGTGATCATTCATCACTAGGATCCTAATGGAGGTGAACCCGTGCATCAAACTTCTGTCATAAAATATATACCATTTTCCTAACTGAATCGGACTATGACATCACTTGTTCGAATTAGTTTAACTAAGGGCTAAACAAAAACCCGAGAAATCAAATACAAAGTATATTACTCCGAGGGCATAATATTTTAAGGAAAACCAAGGGAAATTATGGAAAAATGGGACATGGTTTACGATAACCACACGAGTCAGCTAGCTACAGACCAACTTGTAAAATCCATTTCATGCCAAATTGCCTCGTCAACTTCATCTTCAAGCCAAGCTGCTCGGTCACGGTCAATGTTGTTAAGATAATTTAAATATCATGGGCATCAATTAAATGATGATAAAGAAGAAAAAATAAAGGTCCATGTCCTTTTTTCCTTAGGAGGGGGAGGGGGGTTAACGTAATAAGCTAACAAAAGTGTTTATTAGCGTTTCCGGCGTCAAAACGTTTTTTAAATGTTTGAGTTAGTATATTCGGTATGAAAACGTAATGTAACACCCTGTTCAGGATCATTATGTGATTCAGGGTCGTGGGCATGAAGTCGATTATGTAAAGGATTTGGGCCTTAAGGAGGTGATGTTTAGACCTTTTGGAAGGAGGTAATGATGGTTATGAGATCTAAACCCTTGAATTGTGTTTTGGAGTCGAAGGGTAAAACGGAAAAAGTCATAGACCGGGTTCTTGCATAAAATATGGGATTTTGTTTGAGAAGTTTTTATTCCAAGATATTTAGATAATATTTTAGAGCTCTTCAATACCTTTCTGTGGATATAAAGAACGTCAAAAACAGAGTTGGAACGAAGAAGTTACGACCATTTGAAGTTATGACGATTTTGGGTCAGCCGCGTACACTGGGCATACTGAGCCCTATTTAAATATCTTGGATAAAGATCAAGGCGTACGTGACCAATGCCCAAACCCTATTTTTGTGGTTTGAGCCCTATTTAAGCTCCTTAACTCCCCCAAACCCATTCCATTCTCAACCTCCACCTCTCCAACACCCTCTCTTGTAACCCTAACCCTAGATTGAGCCTTGTGAGCAAAAAGAAGGTTTTTTTAAGTGCCTTGGAGTGTTTTTGGTGCACCTTGGAGAAGAAGGAACTCATTGAAGAAGTGTTGGTTTCATTGGATCTTGTAGATCCATACTTTGTGCACCTTGATCTTTCTTTTAGAGGTAAAAAGTTTGAATCTTTATGATGAAACTGTTAGATCTAGCTAGTTTTGATTATTATGAGCTTTTGGCCACTTTAAGTGCATAAATTTTAGATCTTGAAAGTTTGTGACCTTGTTATGGATAAAGTTGGAAACTTTATCCATCTAAACATCATTTTGATTCGGATATGAAGGTTGGAGACTTGTACTTAATAAATTAAGTTGAAAAAGATGCACTTTTGGGTCCCTCTCAGACTTAAAGAGTAGTTCTTGTTTGTTGGGACCATTCTAATGGATAAAGTTGGAAACTTTATCCATTATGGAACCAATATGAACCATAAAAATGTGATCTTGGCTCTTATATCCCTTCCATACAAGAGTTTTGATGTCTTATTGGGTTTAGAACTTAGGGTTTTGGACATTAAGCACTTTATAGCCATGTAAAGTGGTAAAGTTGGAAACTTTATGTCTTAGGACATAAGCTTGGGCGTGGATCTGAGTTTTGGATGTAAGGGCTTAATAGAATAAGCTCTTAGTGGGTTTTGGGACTGGGTTGCATACGTTGGGCATACCTGGTGGTATGTTGTGCTTATGCAGTCACCGCCCCGCTTTTGGTCAACATCAAAGTATGCTGAGCGTACTCCGCTGGAAAGGAATATTGACTTTTGGACCTTGACCGTTGACTTTGACTTTGTCCAGGGTTGACAAAGTTTGAACTAAAGGCATTTTGGGTAATTTGATTTATAGTTTGAGATTTGGGTTCCTGTTAATTGTATAGGTGACCGGCAGAGATAGCTTTTAGAGCAGTGATAGGTGCAGCTATTCTTTCAGACTGTGAGGTGAGTTTTCTCACTATATCCAAGGGTCGAAGGCACCAATGTCGGCCTATTACTTGTTATGTGGAATGCTAGTTGTCTCTATGATGCTTACACGAAAGACTAGGATCTAGCCTCTGACAATTGTATAAAATACCATGGGGTAGCCCATGACACTTGTGTGTAAGACCGAGATTTGGCCCTCGGCATCACAAGGAAAGACCATAGGGGAAGCTGATGGCACTTGTATGTAAGACCGGGATTTGGCCTTCAGCATTGCAATGAAATACCATGGGGGTAGCCCATGGCATTTATATGTTTTGATATGTGGTATTTTGGGGAGCTCACTAAGCTTTGTGTTTATGGTTTTCAGTTTATGTTTCAGGTACATCCGATACTAAGGACAAGGGCACGACATGATGGCACAGCATTCCCCAGAGTTTTCTGCATTGACAATTAATGATATTACTATGATGTTTAAATGATATATTCATTTTGATCGGTTTTGGAACAACTTGTTTGTATGAATTATTGTTTTAAAAATGAAAAAAAAAATTACCTGAATTTTTAGGACGTTACACGTAATAAATTTATAAGTTATTTTTAGTGTTTGGCAAAATCAAATTTTATGTGTAGTAATGAAATAACTTATCAAAAACTCTTTAAATAAATTAAATAAGGAGTAAACGACTTATCAAAAACTCTATATTTAAGTCAATAAGTACTTATAATATTTTTCTATCCAAACTCTCAAAACTCCTTATTAAATCTTTCTATCCAAACTCTTTTAATAAGAAATCACAAACACCCCAAAGTAACTTTAAACTTTGATAGTTGCGACAATTTTGGACATCCGTTTTGTTCTTATATAGTGGTATCATAGTGCTAACTCTTCGATCAACTTGCTAACTTGAAAGTATTGACTATGATGTTAAATAGAGTGAGTTGCAACAAAAATTGCTCAAAAAACCTTAATATTGTAGATGCTCTTGTGTGTAAATGGTAAGCCTAATCAGGCCTTAGACCTAAACTCTTAAGAATCGTTTTCAAACTACGTTTAGAAATGTCTTCATTGTCTTGCATTTACGACTATCAACGCATTTAAGCTTGAGGGTGTGAGGTGGCATTTAGCTCGGCAAGCCCATGACAAGCATGGCATACACCGTCTCCTCATCGTGGTATGGTATAATAAAAGTTGGTTTGTCACCATTGAGAGAGAGAGAGAGAGGGGCAATATCATTCTTTCTTTTTTTCAAATTTGATTCACCCCTAAAAATGGCATGGCATGCATGTCTTGTGGCAACAGTAATGTGGCGGTGAGATGGCTGTTAAAAATCCAATGTGACAGACATGCGATGTACAATTCCCTCCTGCCTTATACAAAGCTTCAAGAATATCCGCTTGTGTATGAAGACGTAGACGAGACATCACAAATAAATGGTTCTAAATAAAGAAGAATTAATAAGTTTATTGAAATCCCAAAACAGTGGTTGCATACATAAACACATGTTCAAGACACTTATCATGGGCCAATAGATTAAAAACATATATTACAAGTCTTAGAAAACTATTAGCTTTTTATGTCTAGAACATAAATCAACAATGTGTCACATTTGTGGGTATTATGACAAAGAAATTCATGAAAAAAAAAAATGAAAATGCGCCACATCAACTTTACATCCCGTGTTCCTTTTTTTTTTTTTTCTGTATCACCACCACTTGATTTGCTTATACATTTTAACAAGATAAATCACCCAATACAAGTTGAATTGTGACACCCCTCCCCTTCCCCTTTAATCCAAATCTCTTTCATAATTAGGAAGGAGTTTTGTTTTCCAAATTAAAATAAAAGTTATCTTACCTTTTCTTATCCAGGTTCTAGTTATGCAGGGACTACCTCAGGCTCAAGGGGTGGTGGGGCCCCACTGTCTTCTGCAGTACTACTACTACCCTCTTCCACCTCTCCAGTTTTCACATCTTCCTTCTCAAATCCAAGCTTAAATATGTCATAATTTGTCATTTCGGTTGCTTTAAACGGGCGTTCACCCAACACCTTTAACAAATCATCTTGATGAAGGACTTCTTTTTTAAGCAAAAGCTCAGCAATCTGAGAAAGTTTCTCTTTATGTTCTTCCACAAGTGAGACTGTGCGTTCATACGCCTTGTTCACCCATTCCCTGACTTCAGTATCAATGATTGCCCCTGTTTTGCTGCTGTATGGCTTGCTCATTTCCATTCCATCTTCCCTTTGAGGAAACGACAGCAAACCAACTTTCTCACTGAACCCATAAACCGCAACTTGAGCATATGTCATCTTTGTCACTTTCTCCAAGTCGTTTTGTGCTCCAGTTGAAATCTTTCCAAGTATCACCTGTAATCAATCAAGAAAGTTGAAAACTTGCAACAAAAAATGTTGAAAACTTATACACAAATAGTCAAAGATTACCTGTTCAGCAGCTCTGCCACCAAGTGTCATGCAAGTCATGTCAAAAAGCTGTTCTTTTGTCATGAGAAGATTCTCACTTGGAACATACTGAGCAAAACCAAGAGCTGCTGTGCCACGTGGGACAATTGTCACTTTCAATAAAGGCTCTGCATGTTCCAAAAACCACCCCACAACAGCATGCCCTGCTTCATGGTAAGCTACAGTTCTGCGTTCAGACTTGCTTATTACCTGTTTCATTTCAACAAATTAGAAAGAATGAAGGAGAGAGGAGAAAAAAAAGTAAATGTGGTTTCAAACTTTTAATTTCATCAATGTTTAAGTACCTTGTTCTTCTTCTCAAGTCCACCAATGATTCTATCAATGGCTCCTTCAAAATGGTCCAGGGTGACCTTTGTTTGTTCACCTCTTGCAGCAATCAAAGCTGCTTCATTGCAAACATTTGCTATATCGGCTCCAGCAAATCCAGGAGTTAAAGCAGCAAGTCTTTGAGAGAAATATGAAGGTTCATTATCAAGTTTGATTTTTTTCAAATAAATTTGGAAGATCTGTTCACGTCCTTTGATATCAGGTTTATCTATACTAATCTGTCTATCAAATCTTCCAGGTCTTAACAGAGCTTTATCTAGAATATCAGGTCTGTTAGTTCCAGCAAGAACAACCACACCAGCAGTGGTGCCAAATCCATCCATTTCAACAAGAAGCTGATTGAGTGTACTTTCTCTCTCATCATTAGACCCCCCAAAACCCCCACGTCCTCTTGCCCTACCAATTGCATCGATTTCATCTATAAATATTATACTCGGGGCACACTGTCTTGCTTCTTGAAACAAGTTTCTAACCCTAGATGGGCCCACACCCACAAACATTTCCATGAAATCAGATCCAGATATTGAAAGAAAAGGCACACCGGATTCTCCTGCTGTTGCTTTTGCTAAAAGGGTTTTGCCAGTGCCAGGTGGCCCCACTAACAGAGCACCTTTCGGGATTTTAGCTCCTAACTCTTCGTATTTCTTTGGGTTCTTGAGAAAATGCACAAACTCCATGATTTCTTGTTTTGCTTCATCGCATCCAGCAACATCATTGAAAAAGACCTGAACAACAATAAAGATTGTAAAAGATGAAAACTTTTTGTGTTGTTATAGATACTAGAATACTTGAAACTGAAAAAGGACCTTGTTTTTTGCATTCTTGTCAACTTTATTGATGTGGGCTTTTCCAATGTTGAATATTCCACGTGCACCTTTCCCACCACCACCTCCAACACCTAAACCACCTTGCATTCTTCTGCTCATGTACCAAAGGGATCCGAGTAATAAGAGTGTGGGTGCAAATCGCATGATTTCTTGATACCAAACCATTTCGGATGCGTATGTGACAGGAACATAATCATGAGAATCTATCCCAAGTGCTTCTTGGGCTTCTTCTAGTTTTTCCTCAAAAGATTCAACACTTCCGATATTGAAGTAGTATTTATATTGGCTTGTGTTCACTTTTGCAGGTGAATCGATTGATGTTCCTTCAATAGAGCCATCGGTTGATTGATTGCGTGGTGAGTTTCTGACATATACTTTTGCAACTGATTTGTTGGAAATGACTATATGGTCCACCAACCCTGGCTCCAGAAGCTTATTCTTGAACTCTTGGAAACTTATCTGTAGTAATAAAAAACAAAAATGAAATTAACATCAAGGGATCTAGAAATAAACAGGAAGATCAAGTAAGAGCTAACCTGTTTCTGTTCACGAGGACCAAAAGAAGAGAGTGATGAAAAGAGCAACAACCCAATTACTAGTAAAGGGATAGGGATTTGGAAATTGAACTGCTTTGGGAAGAAACCCCCATCATCTTCTGTGCTTGATTCCTCTACACATTGCAAATATGTTAATCAGTTTGTAAGTTTCACGCATTACTTGCAGATTGATATGTAGCCAAGAAAGACCAATGAAAGTTACATTGATCTACCAATGGATGATACAAAGATATAAAGACCAAATTAAGAGTGAAACTTCCATAACAGTAGCATCTATTCTCAGAAATCAAGGTGACTGACCTTTAGATTCAGTTTTCTGATTGTTTGCCTTTGGAGTTTCCTTCTTTTCCTTGGGGAAAAAGTTCTCATAATCTGAAAAACCATAAACACAGAAGGGTCAAGTAATATACACACACCAATACTGGCCCAGTTAGATTGCTCAAATGTTCAATTTGCTTTATATGGGATAGGAAAACAGAAGCTTTCAGCAATCCAAAGATTACTTTTTTTAGATTCCCTTCAACAGAATAGTTAGGAGTCGTTTTTGGTGCAAATTTAGGCTTCGTAGTTCGTATGGAACCATTTAATCATCGTCTACTATTCAGGGGCTGTAATAATAGTATTGACATGAGCGAGCTCAAGCAGCCTCCTAACTTCAAACATTAACAAATAGAAAATGATACGGAAAAAGCTAATCTTACTCTTCTTCTTCGGAGCCTCGCTGGAGAAGAATCTTTGAAATCTAGGGTTTGCAAGAACGTACTTTATATCCGATAGATACACCTTGGATGATAACCCAGAACCATATCTTTCATTGTTAGCTGCTAGAGAACCTAAATAACGCTTCAAAACCCCAAGGTTATCATCTGCCTGTCGGATATCTCGAGATTGATATGCTGAAGAATCGGTCAAAATCTGTGATCTTCCGCCATTTCCACCACTCAAAACATTCTACCAAACCATCCAACAGGATTCAAAACAATAAGATCAGAAACCCACATACTGCAAACAAGAAAAACATGAATAGTTTACTGGGACAAAAAGACTTACCCTTGAACGAGACGATCGAGAGATTGACCGACCAAGTCTTGAAAACATCATATTAAAGGGCGACGACGATAAATTGATTGAACCTTTCACCGAATTAACATATGATCCTTGGTTGGAGAAAAATATGCAGAGTTATTTTTAACACAACGATGATGATATTATCAGGAGAAAAGAGAGCCCGTGAGGTGTTCGACGAAAATACCAGATATTTGTTTGTTCTTGTTTTAGGCCACGACTATCGACGGTTCACGGTAGATATGGGGGAACAGGAAACGCGGCTAAGGGGAAGTGTAGGTTTTTTTCGACTTATTGAATAAATAATATATATTTATTTAATGTGGTATTATTAATTGTTAATAAATCAAAACTTGGGTAGCAAGATATTTCAACGTTGTCAAAGAATAAGTTTTCAAAATTTTGTTTACCAAAAAAAAAAATAAAAAATAAAAAAATAAAAAAATAAAATCACAGATGGTTCCTATGTTTTGCTCAAAATTGTCATTTTGATCCAAAAAAATTTAGACTAGCACCACATGTCCAAAGTTTTCATTTGATTGCGTTTTTGGTCCAAAAGGTTAACATCCGTCAATATATGTTTGACTTGTCAAATTGGGGGTATTTTTGTTATTTCCTTTTTATTCCCCTTATTTAATATTAATAAATCCGTACTATAAGATCGAACCTAGTGAACCTTCTTTGTCGTCGTTCTCGTCTTCTTCTTTTTCTTCAGTTGACCTAAATCAACCATCTTTTTCTTCTTCAAGAAATCGAAATCGAAAATGGTGCTTTGTTTTTGTGGTAAAATGGTCGTAGTTCGCACCTCATGGACTAACAAAAATCCAGGTCGACGCTTCTAGGGATACCCTACTGAGGTACGCAAAGGTTTTTTTGGATTTCAACATAACTCTCCCATTATATGTTTACGATCTTCTTTTGTTTCTTCAATTTTGAAGGGATCCAAATGTCGATTTATTGGGTGGTTTGATGGTTAAATGTGTGAATGTTCAAAAGCTATTATAAAATAAAGAAATTGAAGTCACAAAACACAAGACTCAAATGTTACATGTTATGCAGTTGGATGTTGTTTGTGTTTGTTCTGGTTTATAAGAAGTAGATTGAAGTATAACGGTTTGGATAGTATTTTAATGTTTTGGGTAGTATTTTGTTTAAGCAATGTAATCTGTTGGGTAGTACTTTGTGGTAGTCTTTTGTGGTTAAAATGTAAGCAATGTAAGACATGTTTTTCAACAAATTGGCAATGGTAATTATATTTGGTATGTACATTTTGACCATTCTATTTTGTTTATGGTTTAAACATTGTGAATGACAATTGTATGTTTTGTTTAAAAGGGCACATTGGTCAAGTTCTACAACATGAAATTATACATGAGAATAACATCAAGACATTAAACATAACATAAGTCATTACATCAAATCCAATCTAAATTGTTCCTATACATTACAGTACACAGTATCAAGTACCAAAAAGAACATCCAAATAGTTTAAACCCCAAAACACATCAAGTACTAAACATACAATACACATAAACATAACATTATCCCAAAAAGACACTTATACCCCTACATACATCAAAATACCTTTAAATCCCATCAGTTACCTCCTTAGCCTCTACAAGTTCTAGCATTGTGCCCTTTATTTTTACACTTGTTGCAAGCTACTTCGATAAACTTTCTTGTAAGCTTTCCACTCCCACTAGCACCATTTTCTCCTTTCTTTTGGCTTTTCTCTTCAACATATTGCTTCATCTTTTTCTTATGCCTTCCGGTCTGATTATGGTGTAGAGGACGGGTGATTTTAATTAGACATTCACTTATAGGCCACATTGCTCAACCTTTAATAAGCTCTACCTGTTGGAATAGTGTCTAAGGCTACAACTATATTAGGCAAGTATTTGACCCGATTGTGCATTGTCCTTTTGGGTTGCCTTCACCATAGCAACTTGATAGGATGATTTATTAAGAGAGAATAAATATTATTTATATATTATGAGAATAATATAAAGAATAATAATATTGTTATTTGATTAATATAAGTCATAAATTAATTGGTATTAATTTGGTGACTTAACGAGATTAATTAAATAAGAGGGTATAAATTGTCAATTGTTTGATAGTTAAACTTTTGACTGTAAATCCTTATTGGATAGAGGATGGACGAATTCTAGAAGCTAGGGATAGCTTAAAATCATCCAAGGTTATCTAAGGAATGGATTTGGATTGCTTTAAGGAAAGATTATCCAACTAGGGTTTAAGTTGTAACCCTTAAGGAGTCTACAAGTATAAATAGACCCTATGGCAAAGGGAAATTGGCATCTCTTCTCAAGTAAGAAATCCCTGGCCGATTTTCTCCTCCCCTCTCTCTCTTAAATCATCCTCCTTGCTATTTGGTGTTTGTAAGCCATTAGAGGAGTGACAATTGTGACTCTAGAGCTCCAAAACAACAAGATCAAACAAGAGATTCAAAGGTATGCTTCTAGTTCTGATTTTGTATTGTTTTATACCTAATTAGTCATTAGAAGTCTTGGATTCAAAGCATGTTTAGTTAGAAAGCCTAGATCCAAGCATTAGGGTTTTGCATGCGCACATAGGAAAGTTCTTATGGCTAAAACTCATTAGTGGTATCAAAGCCTAACTTGGTTTCTATTAAATTGTTGCTTGTTTGTTTGAAACTTAACTGCAAAATTCGATTTTTGTGTTTCTGAGTCATGGACTCGGCGAGTTGGCCTGACTCGGCGAGTCCCTTGGTGCACTCGGCGAGTCCAAGCGTCAGGAAAGGCCAAATTCAGGATTTCTTCATGATTATCTTATGGAAACTTACCTTAATCATATTAGATCAACCCTAATCCGATTTTTTGATATATATGACTATAATCTTGATCTAATTAAAGATATTTATCAACTAATAAAATATTTAATTTCCTTATATGATAATTAATTAATTATTTTGATTAAATTGGTAATTATCTTGCAAGAAATCTTGAATAAATCAAATATAGATAATTAGGAAATTAATTGTTAATTAGAATTATTTGTTATTTGATCCTCCATGTTTTAAATGTTTAAAACTTGTCCTCAAGTTTTGAAATTTATGTTTTGTTATTAAAAGTTTTAATTTAGACAATTTAAATTTCAAACCCTAAGTTTTTAAAAGTTTAAAATACAACCTTATACTAATATAATATTACAAGATTAATATATATATATATATATATATATATATATATATATATATATGTATGTATGTATGTATGTATGTATATGTATAACTAAAATGCTAGTCTTACCGTTAGTAGGCCTCATTCACGAAGCCGATCTATAAGGTGGGTATAAGGTTGCGGCCTATAAAATGGCGCTTAATGGGTGTACACTCACACCCACCGCTTGCTTGATCGGTGGAGGGTCGTTAGCCGAACGGGTAGGATAGGGCAACCTCATCCGCTCATTAAAAGTATAATATGAAATACAAAGTAACTACACATTTTTTTAAAATTTCCCAATCTTAGTTACTTTAGGAAAAGTGAATTGATGCAATCCCATGAAATTACACTTTGCACCCTTGCTAAGAAGTTAGTGGAGCGTGTGTGGTTTACCAGCACACTAATTGGTTCTAAGCAACGGCGGCAAAGGGTGATTCATTGTTTATCATAGTTCGATGGAGCGTGTGTGGTTTACCGGCACATCGAATAGGTGGTCGTTACAATGAAGGCACCATGTGAATTTGCATGGTAATTCACACCCGCTTTGTGATCCTCGGTATCCCAATCACAAACAAGAGGGGCATATCGAGATTTAAACATACCATTGAATAGTTTCAATGAATCTCATCCGATCCTAGGAATTCTCAATACATTTAGGACTAATAGTTAGGTTTTATGGGGGCTAGTGCCTCTGTATCAGGGGAATGTTCTAGCATTAAACCCCGCTACCTTCGACAGTGCCAAACGATTGGCACAAAGACTCATTGACCATGGAGTCAAAACCCCTGCAACCACAACCACCCTAGCCATCCCGGAACCCTCCAAACCCGCCGACACTAAGCGGAAATTCTGGGATGAAAAGAAGAAGCAGCGAGCTGCCAAAAGGCAGCAAATCGTGGCAGTACATGCCGCGGTAACCCCTACTGCTGTTACTGCTCCGATAAAGCAGTATGCTGGAAGTTTGCCGAAGTGCAACAAATGCAACTTCCACCACAACGGCCCCTGCCGTGAAATGCAGTGCTCAAACTGCAACATGAAAGGACACACCGTCCGTTTCTGTAAGTTCCCGGCACAACCTATCAACCAAGTCCCTGGCTTTGGTGCGAGCCCAACCTGCTATGGATGTGGCGAAGCAGGCCACTTTAAAAGGGACTGCCCCAAAGCGAGGAATGCTGGAGGAGCAGGGAGGGTACTAGCTATAGGCCACGGGGAAGCAGTTGCTGACCCGACCGTGGTGACTGGTACGTTCCTCCTCGATAACTCCTATGCATGCATTCTGTTCGATAGTGGAGCGGAGCGAAGCTTCGTAAACCATAAATTTGCCCGCATGCTTAATCAACCACCGCACGCACTCAAAGAACTATTCACAATAGAAATGGCTAATGGAAAAACTGAAAGTACGAGTAGCATATACTTAGGTTGTATTCTAACTCTAGATAACCATTCATTCCCAATCGACCTCATGCCAGTCTCAATAAAAAGTTTCGACGTTATCATTGGCATGGATTGGTTAAGCCTTCATCGCGCCGACATCATGTGCTTCGAGAAAGCAGTCCGTCTAAACCTTCCGTCTAGCGAAACTCTTATAGTCTACGGCGACAAACCCGGCGCAAGTCTTCGTATTATATCAACTATTCAAGCACAGAAGTATCTGCATAAGGAATACAGTGCATTCCTTGCTCACGTCGTCGACACGAGCCTCGAAGTGAAAGAACTAAAGAACATCCCTGTAGTGAGCGACTTCCCCGACATTTTTCCAGAAGAACTACCCGGGTTACCTCCGCAACGGCAGGTCGAGTTCAGAATCGACTTAGTCCCAGGAGCTACCCCAGTAGCCAAGTCGCCCTACCGATTAGCACCAGCTGAGATGCAGGAACTCTCTGGTCAACTTAACGAACTGCTCAGCAAGGGCTTTATAAGACCGAGTTTCTCACCTTGGGGAGCACCGGTCTTGTTCGTTAAGAAGAAAGACAGATCATTCCGTATGTGTATTGACTACAAAGAACTCAACAAACTGACGGTCAAGAATTGTTACCCTCTGCCTCGTATAGACGATTTATTTGACCAACTGCAAGGGGCGAACTATTTTTCTAAGATTGATCTGAGATCCGGATATCACCAGTTACGAGTGCAAGGGGAGGATGTGCCAAAGACAGCCTTCCGAACTCGTTACGGACACTACGAGTTCGTGGTGATGCCATTCGGATTGACCAATGCGCCCGCAGTCTTCATGGATCTGATGAATAGAGTATGCCGACCTTACTTGGATCAGTTCGTCATCGTTTTCATTGACGACATCCTGATCTATTCCCGAAGTAAGAAAGAGCATGGCGATCACCTGCGACAAGTTCTAGAGACGTTACGAAAAGAGAAACTTTATGTGAAGTTCTCGAAATGTGAATTTTGGATCCGAAGAGTCGAATTCTTAGGAACGTGGTAAGCGAAGAGGGAATCCATGTGGACCCATCCAAAATAAAAGCCATTGAGAACTGGTCAGCACCAAAGACGCCTACTGAAATTCGCCAATTTCTAGGCCTCGCTGGCTACTATCGCAGATTCATTCAGAACTTCTCTCGAATAGCGAAACCTCTTACGACCCTGACCCAGAAAGGCATGGCCTTTGACTGGGAAGAGAAACAAGAAAGAGCATTCCAAACGCTCAAACGAGCCCTGTGCACCGCGCCAATACTATCCCTTCCCGAAGGAATAGAAGACTTCGTAGTCTATTGCGATGCACGAAATCAAGGACTCGGATGTGTTCTGATGCAGCGAGGAAAGGTCATCGCCTACGCCTCGAGACAGTTGAAGACACACGAAGTTAACTACACAGACCACGATCTTGAACTAGGAGCAGTAGTGTTTGCTCTGAAGATCTGGAGACATTACTTGTATGGAACGAAGAGCACTATCTTTACCGACCACAAAAGTTTACAACACATTTTCGATCGAAAGGAGCTCAACCTGAGACAACGACGGTGGGTCGAGCTACTCAGTGATTACGAATGCGATATTCGTTATCATCCGGGTAAAGCCAACGTAGTAGCAGACGCCCTAAGTCGGAAGGAATATTCTGGTCGCAAAGTCAAGTCATTGTCAATAACCATCCATTCACACTTGTCTAAGCAAATTCAGGCGGCTCAACTTGAAGCCATGAAACCTAAAAATGTGACGAGTGAGTCCCTTAGAGGAATGGACAAGAATTTAGAAGCCAAGGGTGACGGAGCCTTATATTTCATGAACCGAATCTGGACACCGAAACACGGTGGTTTCCCAGACTTGGTCATGACCGAGGCGCACAACACTCGGTATTCCGTCCACCCAGGTTCAGATAAGATGTATCTGGATCTTAAAAAGCTATACTGGTGGCCTAATATGAAAGCAGAGATTGCTACCTTCGTAAGTAAATGCCTTACTTGCGCAAAGGTTAAGGTCAAGTACCAGAAGCCCTCTGGTTTATTGCAACAACCAGAGATCCCGGAATGGAAGTGGGAGCGGATCACTATGGATTTCATAACCAAGTTGCCCAAGACAACGGGTGGACTTGATACCATATGGGTCATCGTTGATAGATTGACCAAGTCTACACACTTCCTGCCTATCAAAGAAACCGACAAGATGGAGAAACTTACGAGAACATACATTAGGGAAATCGTACGGCTACATGGTATACCTATGTCCATTATCTCCGATAGAGATAGTAGGTTCACCTCAAGATTTTGGCAATCACTACAACATTCCCTAGGAACAAGGCTGGACATGAGCACAGCCTACCATCCTCAGACCGACGGACAGAGTGAGAGGACCATCCAAACACTGTAAGATATGTTGCGAGCCTGCGTGATTGACTTTGGGAAGGCATGGGATACTCATTTACCCCTTGTCGAGTTTTCCTATAATAATAGTTATCACACGAGCATCAAGGATGCTCCATTTGAAGCTCTCTACGGCCGAAAGTGCAGATCCCCTCTGTGTTGGGCCGAGGTGGGTGATACCCAATTAGCCAGGGGGCAAGCTTCCGACAGTACTCTCACCAGTCTGGAGATAATTCGGGAAACGACAGAGAAAATCGTTCAGATCCGTGAACGATTGAAAGCCTCTAGAGACCGACAGAAGAGCTACGCTGATAAACGAAGAAAACCTTTGGAATTTCAGGTGGGAGACCGAGTCCTTCTCAAAGTCTCACCCTGGAAGGGCTTGATACGCTTCGGCAAGCGTGGGAAGCTTAATCCGAGGTACATAGGGCCTTTCGAGATTCTTGCAAGAGTCGGCCCCGTAGCTTACAAACTCGACCTACCCGACACACTTCGTAACGTACATTCTACATTCCACGTATCTAACTTGAAAAAGTGCCTGTACGACGAGACTCTTGTAATCCCACTCAACAAGATCGAGATCAACGAGAGCCTCAACTTCGTGGAAGAACTTGTAGAGATCATGGACCGTGAGGTCAAGCAGACAAAGCAAAGTCGTATCCCTATCGTGAAGGTTCGCTGGAACGCCAAGCGAGGACCGGAATTCACTTGGGAACGCGAGGATCAGATGAAACAGAAATACCCTCATCTTTTCGCTTAATTATTTGTAACTCCTTATTTGCTTAAATTCTAATTTCGGGACGAAATTCCTTCTAACGGGGGGATGATGTGACAACCCGAAATTTCCATTTGTACGAACAATATCTATTCAATAGAAGCCAGTTCAGTTTCAGTGATTTTCAGACTTTTCCGAACAAGTTTGTGTACATTAGGGTTTACGTTTCAAGAGATATCAGGAGAGTGGATGCTCCTGGATTTGTGAAACTTGAACATTCCAAGTTTCATAATGTCATAGTCCAACCTCTGGAATAAAAATATTTTCTGCCAAAATATTTCAGGACTATAAATAGATTTCTGAATTAATTAATTCATTATTCACAAATCCAACTAGAGAAAAGCCATTTTCTCTCTGACGGATCTTCGGGTTTTCATCCCAGATTGTGAGTCTACTTTCCTAGATGTGTTTTATTACTTGTTATATGCTTTATAACATAGATTACATGTCTAAAATGCAAGATCCGGGAGTTTACCGCCCAAGAACGTTCTTGGGGAGTAAACTCCAAAATGGAGCTTTAAGGCTACCTAGTCCCATTTCCTTGATAGACAACTAGTTAGGGACTTAATGTATAATCATTAGAGGCTTGAAATCATCCAAGAACACAAAGCAATAGGAGTTTACGGCCCAAGAGTTCTTGGACCGTAAACACGATTTCCAAGGGCCAAAAGTGAGCCCTAAATCACCCTAAGGGCTTAAGGCATTTACCCTCTAATGCTTGTAGCTATTTTGGACACCAAAACACTTCAATATCATTAAGTTTTAGGAGTTTACGGCCAAGATATGCTCTTGGGCCGTAAACCCCTTTTCCAAGGGTTATATGCACCCTAAACACCACTAAGGCCTTGAGACAATTACCCTTGAATACATAGGACTTGAATGGGGATTAAACTACATCAAAATCATCCCTAAAAGGGAGTTTACGGCCAAGGAACATCACTTGGGCCGTAAACTCCAAGTAAAGGCACAAATGTGTGCCTAATGTCCCCTTTAGCCTTAGATAAAAACATAGAAGCTATCCTACATGTGCAAGTGCCTCAAATGAATTAAAACCAACACCCCATAGGAGTTTACGGCCGTAAACTCTATGGGATATGGTCATTAGGATGTAAACTCCTCTATGGAGCATTCTAGGGCCTTAAACTACTTCAAGGATTATTCCAACAATGCTAGGCTTATTCTAGGATTAAGATAGCACCTTAAAACACCCAAAACCACCAAGTGGGGAGTTCACAGCCGTAAACTCATGGGTTCATGGCCGTAAACTCCAAAGGTGGGGTTTGTTGGGTGGTGAACTATTATACCATGTCATTTGGTGCTTCAAACCCTTTTGCCTTGTCCCGTATCGACTTAGATGCAACCCTTAGGACCTATAACATTTATGCAAAGTGTTTTCATGTTCCTAAGTGTCCCAACTTATTTTATTAAGTTATTATTTGGCTAATTAGTTATATATATGCTTATTATATGATAACTAGGCTCGTGTGTGTAAACAAGTCTCTGTTTGCCACCTAGCACGGTATCCGACACTGCAATTCAAACAGCTCACCACAAGTGAGTTCATACCCCTTAAATCAACCTTTGAAATGATTTTAAATGTTTTAGATACTTTATGGGGGGGAATACAAGTCAAACACTTATAGTTATTGCTTCAATCACATGTGATTGCATTTAATCACATGTGATTAATAACTAGGAAACCAATGATTTTATCACTGTTCAAACTGTTTATCAAACTGCTTTACTTTGAAATGTTTTACAAACTCTCATACTTTTCAAACTTATTTACAACTGTGATTCAAACAAATGTTCCAATTACTTATACTGTTTTATCAAACTTATGCCTTCAAATTGTTTTATAGATTGACATCAAGTCGATCTTTTCTTGAAATAATATTTATGGTTCAAATGTCTTATAAAATCTTATTTATGCTTTTACTTCTTATAAATTGCATGCCCATATATGTATAGATATATAAATAATGTTTAAAGGGCTTAGGAAGGCCATCCGCCCTATTTCCTTTTTCTCGATTTGGATGTGGTCTGGTGGGATTTCGGGTGACCATCCGAGGTCGTTTCAATATTAATTATGTATCCAATATACATATATAGACATAAAAGTACTTCCGTATTCATACGTACTAGACACATCATTAGTTAGTTACCATCGGGGTAACACAGGATCATACATATACAACTATACTATGAGAACATATACAACTATACTATGAGAATATATACAACTATACTACGAGAACACATATAACTATACTACGATAACACATACAACTATACTATGAGAACATATACACCTATACTACGAGAACACATACAACTATACTATGAGAACATATACAACTATACTAGGAGGAGAACATATATAACTCTACTAGAACGAGAAACATTACATTACATATACTAGAATACTTAAATTACTGTGATTTAAATCGGAGCATGACTTAACTGTCATGACTCGAGTTGTGGCCAGAGTCTCTTGGAGGGGGAGCGTGAGTTTGCGTATAGATCTATGCTGGATTGACAATCCTACACCTTACTGCTAGTTACAGCCGGACCTGCAAGTCTGCGGGTGCCAAACGTCATTTTCTTTATTACGACCATTCATTATGTCGTTGTTACTAGTCGATAGTATGGTGCAATTTATCACATAATGCCTTAATATAAATCCGGTTTAAGGTAGTTAGTACAGCAATAGTTCCTATAATACAAAACTACAGTACTACAATGATTTACCCATTACATAATTTTAGTGATAACCTCACTTAAACCTTAATGTACAAACTATATTTTGTTAAATGATAGTTACACTTGGGATATCACACACTTTTACAATAAACGAGCGTACAAAACAGTTAAGCCTTGGTAGAAGGCTACTTTAATAGAAAATATAGGCTTTTCTGAGAGATTCAAACTTTTACAAACACTTACATACATTTTACAACTTATACTTACGACAGGTTCAAACGTTTTTGATAACAAACATCGACACTAAAATACTTATGAACTCACCAGCTTAATGCTGATAAACTCTTTCAAAATAACTTGTATTCTCAGGTCATCAGTAAACAGGTACCGAGGCCAGCTTTTGAGAAAATGGAGCGCATTCAAGACTCATCATATTATTATTTTGATTTACGTTATATTTTTGGTGTCTAAAACTGTACAGAACACTCTTGTATTAAAATTATATATTTAATGCAATGGATGATGTTGTTTGCTTATTTACATTTACTGTGTTATGATACTTTACATGACGTCCTCCGCCCCATAACGTTTCCGCCGTTCTTGGTTTTGGGGTGTGACAAAAGTAATGCCAAGTTGAGTAAGACTCAAAGTCCGAGTACCGAAGCTGAAATAGCAGAAATGAGCTGAGTACCATACGCTTCCGCAGTTGGCTCAATCATGTACGCTATGACTTGTACTCGCCCTGATGTAGCCTTTGCTTTGAGCATGGTTAGTAGATATCAAGGGAACCCTGGCAGAGCCCATTGGGTTGCGGTGAAGAATATCCTTAAGTACCTTTGGAGGATGAAGGAATGGTTCTTAGTCCTCAGAGGGAGTGATGACTTGAAGGTGCGAGGGTATAGTGACGCCAGTTTTCAGACCGACAGGGACAACTACCGTTCGCAGTCGGGCTGGGTCTTTACCCTAAATGGAGGAGCAGTGACTTGGAAAAGTTCCAAGCAGGAAACCGTAGCTGATTCAACGTGCGAATCAGAGTACATTGCAGCGAGCGAAGTGTCGAAGGAGGCAATATGGCTGAAGAACTTCATCGGTGATCTTGGAGTTGTACCTGCCATAAAGGAGCCCATGGAGATTTTCTGTGATAATGAAGGAGCGGTTGCCTTGACCAAGGAACCGAGAGATCATGGTAGATCAAGACATATCGACAGAAAATATCACTTTATTAGAAATCGTGTAGAAGAAGGACAACTCGTAGTGAATAGGATATCATCAGAAGATAACCCAACAGATCCGCTTACGAAGGGACTGAGTAGGGTTAAGCACTTGCAGCATGCTAGGAGTATTGGGCTGAAGGATGATATTAGCATAGATTAGATAGACAGTAGTAGAAACGTGTAATAGACAAATGTAATTAACATTTGATGATTAAATAAAGGAGTTTTATTTATGAGTAATGTTACTATCTTATGTTAACTGTTTAACTATTGTTTCATTTTGCATGTTTTGACTTCCAGAATAATTAAATTTGTTAAGAATAATCGAATTATTCAAATTGTCCACAATCGTTCATATGTTGGAAGTAGATATGAATGAAGATTGTCATGAATCGGTGTGTAGATTGTCTAAATGGTATTAGACATAGCAAAGGATTGTTGCGACGTTCATGAGTGCTTATGAACTGGTTTTGAGCATTGGAACAAACCCGCGCTTGCTGGAATCACCTTATGGAATATGATATAAAAGGGTGATCGCAAGACGATAATATCATATAGTCTTAAAACCTAGATATATGGTTTGTTATTTGTTAATTGATTGTACATTGATAATGCGAAAACGCATCAGTAACTCGGTGTTATAAAACGCATTGTTGTGTATAGTTGATTAATGAATAAGTAAATGCATATAAGTTGAAGTTTATCTGTAACTTTTATCCTAAGAAGGTAAAAGTGATATCTCGGCCGCTCGATGATTTGATTTGACTTATGTGCTGGGCCCAGTCAGAACTGAATTGATGTGTTCGATTAAGTTCTATGTCGAATAAATCAGAGATCGAGAAACCTAAATGCTTGACTAATCATTCCATAGAATTGTCAGCATGATATCTAACAGAGGACTGTACGATCCCTTATCTAAAGGACAAGATTGATTAGATCAGAGTTTGACAGTGTCTTTGAGAGCTACGATTGCAAATCGAATTGTACTTGTGCATATAGTTACTAGACTTATCCAAGTGGGAGACTGTTGGAATAGTGTCTAAGGCTACAACTATATTAGGCAAGTATTTGACCCGATTGTGCATGGTCCTTTTGGGTTGCCTTCACCATAGCAACTTGATAGGATGATTTATTAAGAGAGAATAAATATTATTTATATATTATGAGAATAATATAAAGAATAATAATATTGTTATTTGATTAATATAAGTCATAAATTAATTGGTATTAATTTGGTGACTTAAAGAGATTAATTAAATAAGAGGGTATAAAGTGTCAATTGTTTGATAGTTAAACTTTAGACTGTAAATCCTTATTGGATAGAGGATGGACGAATTCTAGAAGCTAGGGATAGCTTAAAATCGCCCAAGGTTATCTAAGGAATGGATTTGGATTGCTTTAAGGAAAGATTATCCAACTAGGGTTTAAGTTGTAACCCTTAAGGAGTCTACAAGTATAAATAGACCCTATGGCAAAGGGAAATCGGCATCTCTTCTCAATTAAGAAAGCCCTGGCCGATTTTCTCCTCCCCTCTCTCTCTCAAATCATCCTCCTTGCTATTTGGTGTTTGTAAGCCATTAGAGGAGTGACAATTGTGACTCTAGAGCTCCAAGACAACAAGATCAAACAAGAGATTCAAAGGTATGCTTCTAGATCTGATTTTGTATTGTTTTATACCTAATTAGTCATTAGAAGTCTTGGATTCAAAGCATGTTTAGTTAGAAAGCCTAGATCCAAGCATTAGGGTTTTTCATGCGCACATAGGAAAGTTCTTATGGCTAAAACCCATCACTACCTTGTACACATAAGTTGTTTTCCATGTTTCTAGCCAGTGCACCCTGTGGGCATAAGTGTGCAGCTCTCCAACCTTCTCACCATTATCTTCTTTGTCATTTAGGACTGCAATGACATGTTTACAATGGAATCTTGTTAATTCCCACTTCCTGCAGCTCTCCAACCGTCTCACCATTATCTTCTTTGTCAGTGGCTTGTCCCTTCCCTCAATCAATTTGCTATTAAAAACTTCACAAAGATTATTCAAAAGCATATATGATACCACTCTACCTAAAAATGCCACAATGTTGTCACAAAGGTGGCTTCTTGTCATGATCAAACATATACTAAGAAATACTAAAACAAAGGGGTAAATTTGGAACTTAAATGATATACATGTGAAGTGAATTCTTGCCCAGTGTTTTGGGGGAATCTGCTTCAACCAATTATAAGCTTCTATATCATACAAACTGAATTCCCTCATCCTATGGTTGAACTATGGGACTGTTGTTGTTGCATAATTCCACAAGTGCTTTTTGTACTCCTTAGTTCTCCATGTTTTTCTCATATTTTCATGTATATACCTGAGACAAAACCTGTGCTCAGCACATGGGAACAACTGAGAAATGCAGCTTGTTATCCCTATGAAGGTAATAAAGCATAGTTAGTATAGTACATCTAAATATGTCAAATGTAAAACAACTAATTACATATCTTTTGTCTGTCACTTATAAATGTGAAGTTTAAGTTTGCATATAGATCCAAATCATCTCCAATACACTCAAGAAACCACTTTTAATTGTCATTGTTCTCATTCTCAACAATGGCACAAGCTAGGGGTATATTCCATTGTTAGGGTCTACCCCATATGTAGTTAAAATTTGTCCTGGGAAAGGGCCCTTCATAAATGCCCCATTAAAACCTAGAAAATCCCTCAAGCAAGCTTTAAACCCCTTCTTCATTCCACCAGACACACATACATTCTTTTAAACCTTCTTGAGGTAGCACTTGGGTTGGGTTCAGAATCAAACTATAACTTTACAGTTGTATCCGAATTGGTAGACAACAACTCCAAGATGTAATCTCTGAGAACATCATATTTCTTTTCGTAATTCCCCTGGACAAGTGTTTTTGCAGTAGATTTATCCCCGAATACCTTGTGAATAGAGAATCCAACTTGATATTCCTTTTGCAGTTGTTCTTGAAGAGCTTTGACTGGGATTGTTGGGTTGGATTCAGTCTGATCCATTATCTTTTTAGAGATAAACTTTGTGGTTGCAGATCTAACTTTTCTTGTCTGGAGGCATCTATCTTCATGGTTGTAAGTTTTTATGAACCAAGTACTGTAACATCCCAAGTTCGGAACAAGAAGTGAAGGGTGCTAAGTGTAAATAAAGGAAGGGACTCGATGAGTAGGTACGCTTACTCACCGAGTCGGAGCAGGTTTGGATCGCGAATTAAGTAACCAACTCGCCGAGTCGGAAGCTGGACTCGACGATTTGGTGCTGGAATGAGAAAGCCCTAATCTTAGATCTTGCACCCTATTTAAAGGACATAATGTCCTTCTCCCAGCCTCTTATTTCCCCAAATAGTTACAGAAAACCCTAATTTCGTGTGAGGCTTCATTGTTAAGGAGATTGGGACTTGGAAAAGGAAATTGTTGGAAGGAGCTTGAGAAATTGGAAGCTAGCATCAAGGGGCTTGTATAGATATGGGATCTACAAAAGATTTGGGCACATCTCTGAGGTAAGGAGCCCTTATCTTAAGCTATTTTCTTTGTGGTCCATCCTTGGTGGTTGTTTTGGGCGTTCTTTAGCTTGTTTTGAGACCTATCTCAGATTTGGAGTTAGATATGGGGTTGCTACTCCGGATCTAGACTCATGATGGCCTAGAATGTCTTAAAGCTTCAATCTTTGAGTTGTTGGTGAAGCCCCTTTGTCTAAAACCCAAGCCCTAGTGTGTTTTTGGCCTATATCTCCTTGGTTTCACGTAAAGTTTGCAACTTTATGTGAGGGTTAGATTGTAGAAGGGTGGATCTATGGATTGGAGCCCCTACATGGCTCGAAAAGCTTCTGAATGGATTGAGAACTAGAGAGACTCGGCGAGTCACATGGGTGTACTTGACGAGTTGTATGAACATGTGCATGGACTCGACGAGTTGGAAGAACAACTCGGCGAGTCTGTTGAAGATTGCCTTGGACTCGGCAAGTCTGTTCTTGGACTCGGTGAGTTTGATAGGATGGGACTTAGAGATCGTTGGACTCGGCGAGTCTTGGGGCGACTCGGCGAGTTAAGTTGTGATATGAGAGTTTTCTGGGTGTGGGAACTCGGCGAGTCGACGGGTTGACTCGGCGAGTAGAAGTCAGCCAAGAAGGTTGACTTTGTCTCAAGACTTTGACTTTGACCAAGAGTTTGTTGGATTAATGTCTAAGTCCATAACTATAATTGGTAAGACTTGACCCGACCCGGCATGGTCCATTTGGGTTGCATGGCATCATGCATTTGGATAGACTAAATGAGAGAAATAAGACACTTATGGTTATTAATATATTATAAGTTCTAGTATATTGATAATAAGAATAATAAGATTATTTAATTAGTATTGATCAAGAATTAATCTAGGATTAATTAAGTGATCAAAAGAAGACTAATTAAATATATGGGTTGATTGTGTAAATCATCCATACTTATATAGTGGGCTATTGCTCCATGGATTATCTAGTTGGGCTAAAACCCATATGATACTTCATGGATGCTCCATGGTGTTTTTGTACCCATGGATCATGGAAATGAAAGGCCATGTCAATTAGGGTTTACATGGTGTAACCCTAACTATATATACATCTTATTCTTGATAAAATCGGCCACTAGTGTGTGTAATAGAAGGGCTAGCCGATTTCATGAAGTGTAAGTTTCTCTCAAGTTATTCCAAGTGTATTTGGTGTTGTGTGAACCATTTGAGGTGTCACACTTGAGGCACTAGGCACTCAAGCTTCATGAAGACTTTCTACATGAAAGAGGTATTTATTCTATCTTATTATATTCATTGTTTTGTATGTTAGATTAGGATAATACCTTGGAAGTTCTTATTTGCATGTATAACAGAGAAAACATAGATTCAAGGTATTTAAGGTTGCATGTACACTTAGGAGTGTTAGAATGCTCAAAACCCAACAGTGGTATCAGAGTCTAGGTTTGTTTTCAATTATACTTGATGCAAATTGCTGAAAAATGCTGAAAAACTCGACTTTCTGGTTTTCTGGGCACTGGACTCGTCGAGTCCACTGATGAACTCGCCGAGTCCATGAGTAAAATCATCCTACTCGCCGAGTAGGTTCATGCACTCGACGAGTAGGAGCCCCAAACAGCATATATTCGACTTTTTTGGCTAGAAATGGACTAGGAACATTACCCTAAGTTGTTTTTGAACTTATAAACTTGTTTTTGATGTGGTAATGTTCATGCTAATCCAATTTCAAAGATAATTGTCAATAGATTCATGTTTTGAATTAGTTTAGTGATTAGGCTAATTACATGAAAAACTTTGATTTGAATTATCTTGTTCTTATGAGTTGCTTAGATTAATAGAAAGTTATGTGAAATTATTGTTTTCAATCCAAATTAATCTAAGAGTTGATTCTAAAATGTGTTTTTGTAACTTCTCCTTAAGTTATATGAAAAGTCACATTTAAGTTTCATAAAACTCATAAAAGTTGGCAAAGGTTACAAAATGAAGAGTCTTGTCTCATTGAATGGTTTTATGACTCCATAACTTGTCCTCAAGTTATGGAAGTTCAAGAGTCACTTAATTAAGTAATAAAATGTGTAACCTTAATTAATTCCATAAGTTATAAAATAAAGATAAGTTAATTCTTTTATTAGTTTAAAGTCTTCCATAACTTGTCCTCAAGTTATGGAACTTGAAGAGTTTTTAGATTAAAACTACTTTAAACACATAAGTTATGGAATTAATTAGTTTTGAATAGTTTCAAAACTTGCCCTCAAGTTTTGGAATTTGAAAAGTTTTCACTTATGAATACTTTAATTCCAAGTTAGCCCTTAGAATTTTAAAAGTTAAAATTCAACCCTTATACTTTATAATATTATAAGTTAATAATATTTATATATATGTATAAGAGTAAAGTCAGTCTTACCGTTAGTAGGCCTCATTCACGAAGCCGATCTATAAGGGGGGTATAAGGTTACTGCCTATAAAATAGCATTTTAATGGGTGTCCACTCTCACACACCGCTTCCTTGACCGGTGGAGGGTCGTTAGCCGAACGGGTAGGACAAGGACTAGAATTCTCCCTCATTAAAAGTATTAATGATAAATACTAAGTAACTAAACTCTTAATAATACATAATCTTAGTTACTTAGGAAAATGTGAATAAGGTGCTAATCCATGAAATTACACTTTGCACTTTGTTTAAGTCGGTTAGTGGAGCGTGTGTGGTTAACCGGCACACTATCTCGTATTTAACAAGGTAGGCAAAGGGTAACTTAATGTTTATCATAGTATCGATGGAGCGTGTGTGGTTAGCCGGCACATCGATTGAGGGGTAAACACTTAAGGGTACCAAATAATTTGCATGGTTACTTCACACCTTGTTTTGTGATCCTCGGCATCCCAGTCACAAAACCTGAAGGGCACACTCGAGATTGAAACATGCCATTGAACAGTTCAATGAATCTCAAAGATCTAGGAGTTTCAAAACCAATTAAAACCTAGTAATACATTTCGTTTATCTTGGTGGAAATTGGTGAATCATCATTCACCTACCATCAAATATTTTATAGCTTGGATTACGAAATCCCTCTTCTAAGTTATAAAATAGTTTGTTGGGTCCTAGCCTTAATATTTCATATTGGGTGTCATATTAAGGACTTTAGATCAACTATCTTGAATATCTCCCAAAAGATGTCTGGTTTAGACATTTATGATCTACCCAAATCTCTTGAAACAAGCTTTCCTAAATGAAGATGATGTCCCATGGAAATCATACTTCTTTCACCTCCTCCAATTATTCTCCCTAACCCACAAGTTCTTGAAAAATTTAAGGTCACTCAAGCTTTATTGGCAAGGAAAGGTCTAGGTGTGATCAAATCTTGGAGATGTAGTCACATATTGACAAGCCGGGAGAGTTGGGTGTCAAAGTCTTGAGAAAGTTGGTGGTTCAATCACTTTCTAAGTCACATAGTGATCTCCTTTGGGGCTCCTATGAACCAGACTATGACAAGACCCTTAATGATCTTATCTATTTGCTAAGATCAACTTCCTAAAACTTTATGGACATTGACCATGGTGACACTGGAAATCCAGAAAAAGCATTCTCTTCCCAAGGAAAGGGATTGACCATAGTCAACTAGGTTGACTAAATGGTAAAGAGAAAAGCTAAGTATGTGATAGTCCCGTGTACCATTACCAAAGGGACCATATGTTTATATTGCCAAAGGAAGGGGCATTGGTTGCGAAGCTGCCAATTTTACCTAAGGATGTCTGACTCTACTTCAGGTAAAGTCCACTATCTAACTCTGCTAAGTTTCTATTCTGAGATTCTTGATACATGATGTGACTGGGTCACATGGTGATGTTTTAAGAATCAAAGAAAAGTAAAGAAACTTAAAGAAAGAATATGCTGAATCTGATCGCGTAGATGGATTTCTATCACATAGTTTGAAGATTGGATTCTTGAGCTACTTCTTAGGAGTTATGAGATTTTGCTTAGGAATAGATAACAACAAGTTTTCATATGGATTGTAAGGACAAGTTCTTCCGCAAAGTATTTAAAATAAAAGGAAAATTTCTGATTTTATTTATTTTAAAAAATATCCTTACAATGGCATTTGTGAAAAAATTGTTGCTTATATGATTCCATTAATAGCAAGAGTGGAAATATGAAATTGGTTCTTTCATTTGTAGTAATGTCTAAATTTACCAAATAAGGAAAGATCCTCATCACCCAAGTTTCACTTGGACCGAAACTTGGAATCATGCAAGTTGTATAGTATGATGGATGGGAATTTTTCATTTTTGGAAAATTAAGACTAGCTCCTTGTTCACATGTATATGTGAGTCAAGTGAAGGACTAAGGGATCGAGTACACATTCTTGTGCACTGGTCAAGTCCACCACAAAAGATCGATAAGACTATTCGTCATAGCTTACTAAAGCTCAGTAAATATGATTATACTTACAAGCTTAAGTGTAATTCTGAGACATTGGAAAAGGTTCCAATGTAACGCAGAGCGAATAAGAATAATCAACTGAGGCAGAAAGATAAAAGTTTCTCAAATCTGAAAAAGATGGGAGAGTACTTTAGTATCAGTTTTGTGATCATCTTAATGATTAAGAAACCATATCACGATTAGTTCTCTAAGGAAATCTCTTATGACTAAGAAGAGGAACTTGAATTGTTGAAATGGTTAAATAAAGAAGATGAGTCATACTTCGTTCCAATACAAGTCTTAGAGTCATACTCCAAGATTGTAATTTGAGTGACATGTCTTAAAGAAGGTTTAAAACACTTGTCAAATGTAAGAGTAAAAGTTTTCTACTCTTGTACATTTGAAATTGGTAAGTTGTAATGTTTTGGATAAAACAAAGACCAACTTAGGCCAATTTTGTGAAGTGTTTGTCTTGATTAGAATCCGCAATATCTCGTGAATATCTGACAAGAAAGTCTTATATGTCAAGAGGACAGTGGGAGTCTTAAAGGTCTTGAAAGTCTCAAGAACTAATCAAGAATAAAACCTGAAGTTCTTCACTAGCACACGACTTGAGGTTTATAACCTATCGTGTTGACATATTCTGTGCCCATTCCAGTTAAAGTTGGCTTTGCATATGAGTTCTTAGAGTTCTCAATTTGTTGCACAACAACTTGGAAGCAATGGCAGATCCTTGATCTGCCAGGTGGCAAGAAATTAAGATTGAGTTCAGTCCATATGAGTTTGGATTTGTCATTATCCTTGTCTTGTGACTATGGTTTTGACAATTCACATGGATAAGAACACATACACCAGTAAATCTAAGTGTCATAAGGTTTCTCTCCGATTCATGAAAATGATGGTGAGGAAATACTTTCACTAAGTAGATTTTAGCTAGATAGCAATTGTAATATTTGCATTCTCAAAGTTGTTAGTGGAGCATGTGTGGTTTACCGGCACACTAACCTGGAGTTGTGAGAAGTGGCAAAAAGGTCTAACCATTATGATTACGGCATCCCTCTTCATAATTGTTTAGACACACAAGTGTGCTATCTAAGGGAAGGTGTATGATTTTGATAAAGTTTTATCAAAACAATCTAGTATCAGAAATCTGAACTTTGGTAAGAAAGTCAGCTGATTTCTGAGTACATGTCAAAGCTAGTGGGAGCATAAGTGTTATGCTAATAATCATCATGTTAGTGGGAGCATGATAATTATGATAAGTATTGCAAGTTAGCAATGTTAATTATAGAAAAACAAAAGGTTTCAATTGGGAAAAAGTTGTTTTGCTATAATTAAGAGAGAGGAAATTATACTTCATCTTAAATCTAAAAGCTTAGATTGAGGTTTTAATAGTATTTAGTCAAGGATATATATATATATATATATATATATATATATATATATATATATATATATATATATATATATATATATGAATTTCATGTTGGAATGGCTCAACATAAGGAAATTCTGTATATGGGTCCATTATTTGCGTTCTAAAATTCGATTATGATTACGACATCCCTTTTCATAATCTGAATTATGAGAACTTTGCAAATTGAAATTGAAATAGTATAGCAAAAGACTGGTTTAGTCTTTATGTGAGACATCATGAATCGTGTCCTATATGCTTCGGATATAGGATCGATTACATGTGCTATATATTCATCCTTTCTAAAATTTTCCAAATGTCTGGTGCATTAAGAAGGGAAAAGGTCTAGAATTGGATGTGACTAAAAGGATTAAACAATTGTCGAGGACAATGTAAGGTTTACCAAAGATTGGTTGCTTAAGGACTGTTGGAAGTATAGTGATAATTCTGGAAGGACCATGTTGACATAATCTGTAAGGAGGCAACTCTTGTTCAGAAGAGATAGTCAAAATGGAATCTGGAAATGTTTCAAAGTTGGGAATTATTCAATTTGTGTAAGATTAGGAAACTTAATGCAAGAAGGATGTTTCCAAGGAGCTGATCTCCTTTGGAATGCTCTGTAATGGTTGTTGTCAAGTCTTTCTGACTTTGTGCTTAATCATTACAAGAAGATCAATGCATATAAGTTTAGATAACAGATTTCAGTAAATGGCATGAATTTGGAATTCTTGCATTTGCAGTAAGGATTTGGGACTGTGAAAGAGGATCATTGGAGTTATGTTCAATTGATCTATTTCACAAAGTAAAGATCATAGACAAACATAGTATGCATACTTGGTGTGTGATATGACTAGTGTTTAGAAAAACATAGTGTAGATGCTTAGAGCATGGGACAACTATTGTTTTAATTCAAGAATAAAGTTGATAGATGAAACAGTATACAATGAATAATGTGTGATCATATGGTGATAAATAAAAGGTGTTTTATTTATATTCATAAGTTCTGAGACCATATTGGATTCAATTATTCTTGTGTTTCATTTTGCATGTTTTGACTTCCAGAATAAACTAGGTCATTGTTCTGGATGACCAAGTTATTCAAACCATCCACGGTCGGTCATATATTGGAAGTAGATATGAATTAAGATTGTCATGGGTTGGCTTGTAGAGGTCTAAGATGTTGGACAAAGGGCTACAACACTCATGAGTGCTCATAAGTTCTGAGTATTGGATTCAACCCGCGCTCATTGGAATCACTTCATGGATTTTCTCGTGAGTGATCATGAGACGATAATATCTTATATTCTTCAAACCCAGAGATATGAGTTGTTACTATGAGTTGATAATACATTGATTGCACGAAAACGCATTGGTAACTCGATGTTATAAAACGTGCCTTTGTGTATGATTCAACAAGTAGTAGAACAAGCCATATGAGTCGAAGTTTATCCATTCTTTTTTCCTTCGGGATAAAAGCGATATATGTGGGCCCCTCGATGATTTGATGATGACAAATAGAAGTGCCCGGCTGGGCCAGGACTAATTTGATTTGTTCAATTAGTCAGTCGTCATAAATCGGAAATCGGGAAACAACAAATGGATAGAGAGAATGATTATAATCCATGTCTCAGTCCATATGATATCTAGAATGGAGGAATATATGATCCCTTATCTAATGGACAAGTCATTGACAAAGATCAGAGTTCATCTACAAGGTCAGAGTTCGACATAAGCTTTTGAGAGCTACGATTGTTGATCGGTTCCTGAAGTTATACGCAATAATAGTTCTAGACTTATCCAAGTGGGAGACTGTTGGATTAATGTCTAAGTCCATAACTATAATTGGTAAGACTTGACCCGACCTGGCATGGTCCATTTGGGTTGCATGGCATCATGCATTTGGATAGACTAAATGAGAGAAATAAGACACTTATGGTTATTAATATATTATAAGTCCTAGTATATTAATAATAAGAATAATAAGATTATTTAATTAGTATTGATCAAGAATTAATCTAGGATTAATTAAGTGATCAAAAGAAGACTAATTAAATATATGGGTTGATTGTGTAAATCATCCATACTTATATAGTGGGCATGGATTATCTAGTTGGGCTAAAACCCATATGATACTTCATGGATGCTCCATGGTGTTTTTGTACCCATGGATCATGGAAATGAAAGGCCATGTCAATTAGGGTTTACATGGTGTAACCCTAACTATATATGCATCTTATTCTTGATAAAATCGGCCACTAGTGTGTGTAATAGAAGGGCTAGCCGATTTCATGAAGTGTAAGTTTCTCTCAAGTTATTCCAAGTGTATTTGGTGTTGTGTGAACCATTTGAGGTGTCACACTTGAGGCACTAGGCACTCAAGCTTCATGAAGACTTTCTACATGAAAGAAGTATGTATTCTATCTTGTTATATTCATTGTTTTGTATGCTAGATTAGGATAATACCTTGGAAGTTCTTATTTGCATGTATAATAGAGAAAACATAGATCCAAGGTATTTAGGGTTGCATGTACACTGAGGAGTGTTAGAATGCTCAAAACCCAATAGAGTTGACCAGTTTGACTTCCAAGGGTATTTTGGTAATTCTGGTATTTATGGAATTGGTTCTTTGGTAGTGTTCTGAGGTGAAGTTCATGTCGGTGGTCGGAGCAGCTTGGTCTTATCTCTTCAGTCGGCAATTGCAGGTGAGTTATCCTCACTATACCGACAGAGTCTACGGCACCAAGGTCGGCCCTTTATCGGATGGAAATCCGGGTATTGTTTGTTATGTTATTGTTTTGCTAGATCTGCATCCTGGTATTTAGGATGTTGTTATGTTATTGACCTGGGTAAGGACGGTACCCAGTATATAGGGTGATGTTATGCTAGTGACCGGTTAGGTCGGAATCCTGGTTAAGATGTTGATATGCTATGAAATTTGTTAGACAATTTGTCTGGTTAAGGATTTGTTATGTGATTAATTGTTTTATGTGCACACGGTTGTTTGACAGGGGTTGGGTTGAGGCAGGTCCTGCTTTGTGCTGTAGGCGCACATACCCAGGGCGGGCCGGATATTCCGAAGGCCCAACGAGCGGTCCGGATAGGCTGAAGGCCCCAAGAGGGCGGACCAGACGTGCCGAGGCTCAGAGAGTGGACCAGGCCGACTGAAGGCCCGATGTGGGCGGACCAGTCATACTGTAGACTCAGAGAGTGGACCAGGTGGATTGAAGGTCCGGTGCGGGCAGACCAATCACACTGTAGACTCGATGTACATGGCTAGACTCTAAGGTTGGACCAGGTGGACTAAAGGCCCGGTGCAGGCAGACCAGTCACACTGTAGACCCGATGTGCATGGCTGTTCTATTTGTGATATGCTATGAGTATGTTTATGTGTGGTTGGTATTTTAGGGGTAACTCACTAAGCTTTCGGGCTTACAATTCAGTGTATTGTTTCAAGTACTTCAGGAGATCATGGCAAGGCGAAGGCGTGATCGTACCGCTCCTCATGTTTTATGATTTATGTGATATGGTTCTGGGAGATACTCTGATGTTTAAACTATTTTGGAAAAACAAGATGTATTAACTTAATGTTTTTTTGAATGAGATAAAATGTTTCAATTTCGCTCAAATTTTATGGTCGTTACAAGTACTATCTACATCTAACGTAAAACCTTGTATCACCCAAGGAAAAGGGGTAGGCTCACCCACATGACAATCATTAAAGGCTGCAGTTCCTTTACAAAGTGCCCTTAACCGCATTTGTCGTTTTTCTTGAAGAATATATTCCTTCTGATTTCCAATGCATGCAATTATATCTTTTCCTTTAACTCCTTCTTACTTTTATATTTTTGTCCTATCCTAAAAGTTACTCTGTGTATCTCACCTTGAGAGCATCTTTTCTCCTTCCCCAATTCCTTTAGTACAACTCTCATATTCCTTTTTATATCAGAACCCTCATCCAGTGAATCCCATTGATCATTATCTATAACATCCAATTCTTCAATGTCCTCTTCGGAACCCTCATTATCTCTATGCTTTGTTACTCTTTTTTCAAGAAATTATGCTTCAAGATCGATATTCATGTGAAAATACCTCATATCTACTTCTACATTAGGGATTATGTTGTCTTCATTAACCCAGAATTCACTGTCATCACTATCCTCACTCTCATCACTTCTTTCGTGATTCTCTTCATCAGTCTCTATCTTATCTATAATTCCATCATCAAATGCAAAATCTCTCATCTCTACATTCTTATCACTGATTTCATGCATTTCATTGAATTCATTGAGTCCATTCATTTCATTGAATTCTTTAGTAACTTCCATATTAACTGCATTGTCCTCACCTTCATGGACCTCATTAACTGCATCGTCCTCATCTTCATGGACCTCATCATATACATTTTGTTCATTGACTTCCACATTAAATCCCTAGTCAATATCATTAGCTGCATCATCCTTATTCTCACCAATCCTAACAACACAAACATCATCCATGGCCAATTTCTTAATGCATGATGACAATGGTTTGTCCTTCATAAAATCCATTTTCTTATTATACTCAGTGGATATCAACAAGGCTAAAGTAGCTTCATTAACTGCAAAATTAGACTGTAAAATCTATTGGTACAACCTAAGATCAAAGTCATTAATTAGCTGCATCATCCTTATTCTCACCAATCCTAACAACACAAACATCATCCATGGCCAATTTCTTAATGCATGATGACAATGGTTTGTCCTTGATAAAATCCATTTTCTTATTATACTCAGTGGATATCAACAAGGCTAAAGTAGCTTCATTGACTATAATAGGTGGAATGCATGTTTGTGGCATGCCACTGGGTTGGTTATCAGTTGGGGGGGGGGGGGTTTCATGTTCCTCAATCTCCTGTAATTGCTCAATAATAACTATTCTTATAGGTTTAGGATCCATAAAGTAAGTAAGCAAGTTAGTCATACCATGTTCAGTGTAAACCCTTATCAGTTTATGATCATTCACATACTGGGCAAGATTAAGGACATCATCATCATTTCTTAGGGCCTGTAATCCAAAATGCATGTCTCCCTTTGGCACTCGAAAAAGATACCAGATAACTAGAGGAACTAAGTATCATAAACCTTTCATAATCGCATCCATCTCGTGAATAGAAAACTCTTATACATCCACCATATCAACATACGTCACAATACCCTCAATGTAGTTGACATCTAGAAACTTTGTGAACTCACCTCCATGATGTAGCTTAACGGTAAATAGTGTAGGGTGTCCATCTTCAACACAAGAGGAGGGAAATTGAATGACGTGTTTGACAACCTTAACTGCCACATTGGTATATGCATTCACTACGAAAGCCGTCTGATCGAAGCTAACAACCTTGGTAAGCAGATTAGGGTTCTTGATCCTCAATCAATGAGGAGGGAAATTGAATCGTCTCACAGTTTTTGAGGACTATAAATGCGAATTAGGCTCGATATTATCTGTATGAAGATAATACATACGTACTCTCTTTTATTAATATCAAATAAGGGGAATAAATAGGAAATGACCAAAATACCCCCAATTTAATAAGTCAAACATATTTTACCGGAAGGAAATAGACGGAGGTTAATCCTTTGGACCAAAGACAAAACAAAATGAAAACTTTGGACCTGTGGTGCCAGTCCAAACTTTTTTGGACCAAAATGACAATTTTGAGCAAACCATAAGGACCATCTATGTAGTTTTGTCAACAATAAACCTATAATTGCATGTTTATACTAATGATTATATAAATAATAAATTAGGACGAAAATTCACAATTTTTATACATACAGGTGGTATTACTTTCTATCTTTATATAGAAACCAAATTGTTACTTGTCGATATGTTTTAGTCAACGTTTGACTTTCTAGAGAATTTATAGAATATCGTGTGCGTTAGAGTGTTAGCCATCAAATAAAACTTACTTAAACATATAACAATACCTAATTTTTAAATTACTATATCTATATTGATATTTTACTAAATAAGTTTCAATTATAATTAATTAAGATATTTATTTTGAAAAAAATATAAATTAACTGTCTATAACTCATAGGATATTACATTTGAAATAGTATTGGCATTGCTCTATGAGTACTTACAAAATCTAATATGACATAATTAAAATACAAGTGTCATAATTGATATGGATAGTCTTATATTGCAAATTTATAATTCTTTAATATAATTTTATAAGTTATTTTAACTTAACATTAAAAGCGAAGTAACAATACAACGTTATGAGTACTTACAAAATCTAATATGACATAATTAAAATACAAGTGTCATTATGGATAGTCTTATATTGCAAATTTATAATTCTTTAATATAATTTTATAAGTTATTTTAACTTAACATTAAAAGTGAAGTAACAATACAGCGTTACACTACTATATTATTTTAAACCTCCCATGATCACTAAAATAATATTAAAATAATATTGTATATATTTATTGTGCATACCTATATGAAGAATCAGTTTTATGTTATTTATTGCTTGTACTCTATAAACAATTATTTTTTATCATCAACCTCACATAAAAAAAAACTATGTAATCATATGAAAAATATAAAAAAGAAAATTACAAGTATAGCTAAAACCGTTAATTACTTTATAGAAAATAGCTAATAAAAACATGAATTATAAAAATAGCCATCAAAATCGATGATTAAGTCCATTGTGATTTGACAAAGTCATCTGCGAACGTACAAGACTACAAGTCGCTAAAGCATATCCGTGCTTTAGCGACTTGTACGTTCGCAGATGAACTACTCCATCTGCGATTTCACCTTTTTCGTAGGTATAAAAACGTATTTTTTTGTTTCATTTTCACACTTTTTGTTGGAGAACTCTCTCTAGAAGCACTATGAACGATTTCATGAACAATCCTGACAATACGCATACCAAATATTCATTCATTCTATTATAAAGGTTTTAAATAAATTTTCCAAAGAAATAACAACAAATTTGAAATTTTTTTGCAAGACTTTATATATATGGTTGTTTTGTAGTCAAACCCTATCAATTTCGTAGTCAAAATTAAAAAAAAAAATACAAAATCATAGATGAATTGAGAGGAAATCACAGATGAACTATTTGTGATTTTAGTTACTTGTATCCCCGATTTATACCAGAAAAAATCAATATATATATATATATATATATATATATATATATATATATATATATATATATATATATATATATATATATATATATTTCATATGCGAACAAATAAGTCGCTAAAGCACGAATATACTTTAGCGACTTATACATTCACGAATATATATATATATATATATATATATATATATATATATATATATATATATATATATATATATATATATATATATATATAACATAATCCACAGAAAAAAATTAATATGCTTTTAGATGAGATGGTTTCCTTGTAGTTGTTTGAAGTCATAGACCCCATGTTCGAATCTTACAACTCTCCTTCTTGAATATTTTTTTTTATTTGTCTGGTAAGTTTCTAAAATGACTTTTCAGTTTTCAAAGCAAACTTTTTTTACCATCCAATAAATCAAACAGACTTCTCGGTTCCCAAAAGCGAACTTTGGATTTTAGGGCTTTTTTTCCATTCAAAAAATAGATTAAGATTCAAACTTATTTAAGTTAATATTCATATTCTCCATCGTCTAAGCAATTTATACTTCATCGATCAAGCTCCCTTCTCCCTTCTTCAGAAATTGATAGTATACAAATCAAGAAATCTGATTTGTCTCTCGAATCTGATTTCAAGCAGAGCCAAGGCCGCAAGTGTAATACTTCAAATCATATTTCACTGAACTCTCAAGAGCTTACAGCCTATAGTGGCACCATGTTTGTTGTAGCTCTAGAAGAAGTCTAGGAGAGACGGATCTCAAGGTGAAGATATTCAAGTTTTTTTGTGAATTAGAAACTAAACTGAATTTGTGATGGATCGTGTTCATATCATGTTTACATTGTTCTTTTTCCATGAAATACTTTTAGTTTAAAAAGATTTTAGGTGAGCTAAACAAAGATTATTCATGTTTTGGCTAAAAAAGTTGGTTATTCTAATGAAGTACGATATAATGGCTTGATACTTGAACTTGACTACATAGTTGTTATATTCGAGGTAAATTAACATGAAGATTGTCTCACATTCAGACAAACAAATTATACAAACATGATACTTAATAAAACTGACATGTTTGATTGTATTCTATGTAAGTACCCCGTGGAATCAAAGTTACAATTGAAAAATGATGATGGAGGAGAACCAATGGACCCTACCTCATATTGAAGCATTGAAGGTGGTTTAAGATATCTTACTTTTACTCGACTAGATATACCTTACTCTGTAGGAATGGAAAACTAACCAAGCAACACAAACTACTTGTCAAACCTATACTATGGTATGTTAAAGGTATTGTTGAATATGGTTTTGTAACACCTGTTTTGGTTTGTTCCATAATTCAGGACCGTGACATGAGGATCAAGTATCGTAAGGCTTCGGGCCTTAGGAAAGAGAGGTTTAGACCCCTTTGGTGATCGATAATGTGGATTGTGGGGACCGAGTGTTTGATTTGTGTTGGAGCTCAAGGGCATATCGGTAAGCATCAGTTCGGGCATTTATGAAGTTTGGGTTTATGTTCGAAAAGTTTTAAGGCAAGGGAGAGTTGATAGAAGTGTAGAACTTCTCATTACCTTCCCATGGATATAAATAACGACGAAATTGGACTTAGAATGAAGAAGTTATGGCCTTCAGAAGATTGATGGTTCTTGACCCTAACAGAGTACGTTGGGCGTACGCAAAGAGTACGACGGGCGTACTGGCTCGACATCAGGATCAAGAAGGCTTCAGCGTATGCTGGGTGTACGCATGGTTATGCTTGGCGTAATTAAGCCAGGGGCAAACCCTAATTTTTAGAGTTTGCAACCTATTTAAAGACCTTAATTCCCTCAAGTCCTTTACCCTCTCAGCCTCCACTACCCTTTTAGTGTCAATCTCGAACCCTAGCCTTCTTGAGTGCATCTTGGAGCTTACCTTGAGTGTTTTGGTGTTCTTTGGTGGTTTTGAAGAAGAATTAGGTTTGGGATGAAGCAAAGGAGAATAAAGAGCTTATAGATCCAAAGTGTGTGCATCATTTCTAGCATATTGAAGGTATAAAGTTTAAACCTTGATCATTACAAGCTTAGATCTAGGTTTAGGGTAGAATTTGGCATCTTTTGGTCCCATAGTTTAGCTTCTTGGAGTATAAGAAACTCCAGGCCATTTGAGTTGTCCTTTTGGACTCTTGGGAGTGTTTTGAGTCATAAAAATTAGATCTTGGTGGTTAAGACTCAACCATGCAAGTGTTAGTAACCATCCAAGTAAGTTAATGGGCTTAATTCATGGTTTAAGCCCCATCCATGCATGCAAGAGCATAAATTTTGCAACTTTATGGCTTAAGACATTGTTTTAAGCTTGGATCTAAGTTTTAGACATAATGGTTGTAGGGATTAAGACTTGGAAATGAGTATGGGCTGACTGGCCAGTACACGCATGCGTGTACTGGGTCAGTGCCCCGATTTCGGTTGGTCATCAGCGTACGTTGGGCGTATGAGTCATGTACGTACGATGTATGTTCGCAGTCTGTGAGTTTAGACAATTTTGGGCTCGATTTGTGTCGGGCATCATGATTATCCTCTTGGCTTTTATGTGGGTCATATGGAATCACCGGAATGAGATTATCTTTGGAACTAAGGTGAGGAGTTGTAAGGATATATCAAGCGAGATTAAAACATCGTGTTCAACTAGAGCAAGTGTAGGGCTAGAATGGGTTCTACGATTAACTAGTTTTACTGGTGTGACTACCCCCCAAAAAAAAGAATGTACCAAAATCATGTAACACTAGCATCTCGCTTGCTTCTCTTTAATAAAAGTTCTTGCTGTTCAAAAAACTAAATAAATAAATAAATAAGAGAGCTTAAGATTTAAGCAATAAATTTCCTTCATTTGTTTTTTTTTTCTTTCTTAATTTCGGCACTAGCTTTAAATCAAAGCAAGTGGTTTATCAAGTTTAAACCCTACAACCATAACGATATTAACTGGCCGGAAGAAAGAAGTTAATTCCATATATATTTCATGCATGTAAACTTTAGAATTATTGACAAAAAAATATTAGTAAAAACTCCCCAAAAACATTTAGTTTGAATTTGTTAGAAGAATTTTCTAGTAGTAGTAATCTTGCTCCCCGACGATTCAGATTGTCCTAACCTGAGATCAAGATCTATTTCATGCGTCGGTGACGTAGGATCTATCATTACATTTTCTTGATAGTTATTCTTGAATCACACGAGCCATCCCCGACAAATCGACGTGGTTTGTTTCTCCCTTGACCAGAATTTGAAAATGGATTGACTGGGGCGGTGAGGGTGGCGGTGTTTGGTGGTGGCGAGAAGGTCGGCGCCGTAGCTTTTTGCTTGCAGTGGATTTCATATGGCCTCCAAGTGCTCGTGCATTGCAAAGCCGTTATTGCAAAAACTGTACACGAATGGTCGACTTTCTTGATGTTGTTCTTCGACGGTGGTCGTGGAGGTTATTGCGTCGTTGAAGTATTCTGGGAGTGACTGACTTGGTTCCATCGACGGCAACAGAGCTAGAGAGAGAGAGAGAGAAACCAGGGTGGATAGAGATGGTGGTCAGCTGATGAGTTATGAAAATATTAGGGTTTACTGTATATTGCAAGTTGGCATGGAACTTATATATATAAATATCAGATTCTTTTCGAAGTGTTCAAAAGAATCTATTTCTTTATCAAATTTGATTTTGTATGTTAAATACCAGGGATCTTTTCGATATAAAAAATAAATATAGTATATACTGTATATGATTTCACAGTGGTACATTTAAACAATAAAAATAATAGATCCATGATTCAATATTATATATCACAACTTATAAATGATCTTTAATATTGTAGATACTTGAGAACAATTTGGCATGGGATATTTATCAGATTACAAATAACCTGCAACTATAATTACTTTTAAATATGTAAATCACTACAAGAGAAATTGAGTAATCTAACAAATAGTGTCTACTTTAGAAAAATCAATAGCTATTTTTAAATACGTCACTAAATTTGTAATTTACCTGTTAAATGGAGAAATGACACAAACTCTAACCGGTTTGTAGGTCAACAATCAGTGGCAGACGCAAAAATTATGATAGAAATGATATAATTTTTTTCGTCCAAATATAATAGCATAAAAAAAATTAAAAGTATTCGTACATTAAGTATACCATGTCATTTTTTTTGACTAATGACACTTGTATTTAAAGATGTTGTACCTATATAATTCTTTTTTGAGTAAATTACACGAATGGTCTTTATGGTTTGGAGTAATTTGCACTTGGTCCCTAACTTATTTTTTTAACTCGAAAGGTCCTTACTATTTGTTTTTGTTACGCACTTGGTCCCTACTGTTTGTTTTTGTTACACGTTTGGTCCCTGTCTTACCTAAAAAAACTATTATTTAAATAAGGAAAAATGGTAGTGTAGGTAAGGTAAGGCGAGAGGGGTGGGGTTGGGGGTGTGTTTATTTAAATAAATTAAAAAATCAAGGGCAAACTAGTATTTTTAGATAAGCTAGGGACCAAACGCGTAACAAAAACAAACAATAGGGACATTCCGAGTTAAAAAAAATAAGTTAAGGACCAAACGTACAAATTACCCTAAACCATAGGGACCATTGTGTAATTTACTCTTCTTTTTTACACTAACGAGCTAAATGGGAGCAGTGGCCCGGGACCCCAAATACCCCATAAATGTCTGCCACTATCACTAATGCTTATGTGGTACCGATGACACAGAAACAATAAGCTTACAAATTATTATGCCTATGTTACATACTCGATTCTACCTTTGGCAATCGGTCCGTCTCAGTTAATCTAACAAACTAAACAAGAAAAATTCAACAAACCCATCAGTGGATTTAATAAACCCACCATCGTCCGCCTACCACCATCACTGTCCACCTAGATCTAGATCTGAAAACTGATACCACAATCATCGTCTGCCTGCCACCATCACATATACTTGTTTCAAATTATGAACCTAAACCCATTTTCTTAATCGTCAAGTCCTTCGCCTTTACCACCGTAGCAAACCTCGACCTGATCTTCTCAGTTGTAAAGTCGACGGGATGGGAAAATATGTCACCATTTAAGTCGACCCCCAAGTTCACCATGGTGAGTTATCAATCGAGAACAAAAAACCATGTAGTTCCTTACGTAAATAAAAAAAAATGATAGAGTAAAAAATATTAATAATGGCGATTCGTTTTTTTTTAAACTCGCCCGACTCCCCTCAGCGCGTCAACACCGAAGGTACTACCAGAAGAAGAATAAACAATCATGATCCCTAGGCCCACAGTCCATGACTGGAATGCTCCCGATATCACACCGACCTTGTATTATCGCATCATTCGCCTAGCACTCTGGGTCTGAAGATACCCACCTCATTCCATTGCATTGAAAGGACCTAATCAACTCCCTTACAACACCAACTGAGCACCACAAAGCCGCTACCCAAACAAAACCTTACGAAAACATGGCAGCATACGACCCGCAAATAGGATATCGGCTGCACTCTTGGTCCAACTCGAAGGCTATAACTCAAAAGGACCATGCACATAATTCGAACCAAGGGCTCCAATGCTATCTTGCCCAACTCACATGAAGGACCACCATGCACATCCTTAGGGAACCTATAATCTCATACCAAGAGAGAAGAAATACCATAGATAATCGAAATGATACCCCAATCAATAACAGAAACATCCCCACGATCAGTCGAAACAAGATCCTATAGTCGGTTGAGACTGAACGGATCCCACTACTACGCAACTAGCCCGAGAAGACTTCCATGGTGATCCCAAAGGTTACCACAACCTGAGTCTGCTATGAACCGAGTTCCCCACCATCATCGAGGGTAAACATACCTGAAGACCAAAGGAACATAGAACATATAGGACTTGATGGCAGATTGAACCGACCACTAAATTTCGGCTGACACAATTAAACTTTCAAGAGAACCTCCGTTGAATGATGACCCCACAAACAGTGGTCAAGGACACATTGACACTTAATCCAGAGAATCAAGACTCACATGGAACTGAACATACCCGCATCTGGAAAAGATCCACCGATCAACATCTGCCAAACTAATCTGAAAACAACAATCCAGACTATGAACTGGCAAATCCCTCAACGACTAAAATACTCAACCTGAGAATCCCAGTTCTCCCCCACTTAGGGCTCGAACTGCCACTCACTAGTTCTGAAACCAAATCATAACTTAAACTAGCATAAGCAGGTATTACCCTTCCTAACTATGGAAGTTACGAGCCTGCTCACTCCTTCTCCGAACTTGGAAAAAATGAAAGGGCATAACCTTGCCACAGATAAAAACATTCCAATCCACTCCCAGCTACAAAACCCAAGCAGATCGTAATCATTGTCCCCTTCCTGAGTCCCGCGACTCGAATACCCGGCCTCTAGGAAAACCTCTAAGGCCTCACACCAAAGCTCACTAGGTCTGAACCAAACAACCCTAAATCAACAACTCCTCTAGGGCTCAAACACTTACCACATCCATATGCATGCCTAAGTAGCCACAACCAAAAGATTAACAGGAACATAAACACTGTTGCGAACCATGGTATCAAACCATGTTATCTTCCCCGAAAAATACTTAAAATGCATGAAACTCTCCTTGATTCGAGTATGGATCCTGTGTTTCCAGTAATACATGCCCAGTACTACCTTCCACACCTATCCATACTTTCCTCAAGAATCATCTCAGGTCCTCCAAGACCTACTCATAAAATACTCCCAATACCTGCTCTACAGCAAAACAACCACATTAAAAAAAACTTCCTAGGCTCTGAAAGGATTCCACCCACACCTCCTCTGCCATCAGCTGCCGAAGAACCCCTACCAATGCCAGCTAACCACTTCATGAATACAATTACATGCAAGAAAACTTAAATAATCCTTTGACTAAACGATTCATCCCTACAACAGTTGGACTCAGACAAGAGTTGCGCAACATGACCAAGTCCTTCATTCTAATATTATTTAACCCTCATGGCATGCAATTTAATGTATTCATTCGATGGTTAACTCCAATCGACATGGGTCCCACAAAGCACAAATCAACCAGCATTCGAGCAGAGGAGCTGACTGGCACTAAAGCATGATAAAATCGACAGGTTCTCATACGAACTCTTGATCTCAGACTCCCATCAGATCGAGCTCACCCTCTTCCCGCCCTCACTCTCTCAAGAGTGGCTAATCATTCCTCATGCTGACCCACTATGAACTGTACCCATTCAAGCGAAACCACCGTCTCCTTATCCAATAACTCAACTGGCCGCTGATCCCACACGACTCACCATACCACTAGTTGTCACATGACTCTCCATTGGTGCCAGATGACTATTACATGAATAAAATCACATACCCCACAATTTAAACAATATTAGGCTAACAGATTCAACCCTACAATGGTTGGACTCAGACAAGAGCTGTGCAACATGACCAAACCCCTTACCTTAAGATCATTTAAACCATGTAACATGTGACTTAGCGTATTCACTCAATAGCCAGTTCACACACGAAAGAGTCATACCACAATTAATCAGGGATTCTATAAGAGGTAATGCATCATATAATCAGAAAATTCTATCATGCAATTCCTGAAGATCCCTAGCCTATCACTAGCATGATGTTCTAACATATCACAAGATCAAATCAATGTGGTAACTTGGGGTCTACTTACTGGATCCGGCTGATCGTACACATCGCATCCTCCTTGATTATTTTGAAAACAATTCTGAAAATCATTTGTAAAATCTTTTTCCTTAGTTTGAGACTGGATTCACACGAGTGTTCCTTCAATTTACTCAAAACAAGGCTCTGATACCAACTTGTAACATCCCAAAAATTTCAACAATTTTAAACTTTTCAAAAAGATCCTTTTACTAATAAAATTTTCACAAAATGGTGTTCTCAAAACATTAATTGAAAATCACTGCCTCCCAAAATCAATGACATAGAATTAGGATGTGTACGGTCACGCCTTCACCTTGCCACAAATCTATGAAACACCTGAAACCATAAACCCAAAAACTGTAAGCACAAATCTTAATAAGTTCCCCCAAAGTATCAACACACAACAGATAACATAAACTAGGGATGTTATTCGGGTCGGAACCGAACCGAACCGACCCGAACCCGAATAAACCGAAAACCGAATAAGGGTAATTGTATGAACCGAAAACCGAACCAAATAAGCAATACGGGTTCGATTCGGTTCGGGTATTATTCGGTTCGGTTTGGTTCTGACCCGAATAACCTAAATAACATGTAGAAGATGATTAAGGAGCCAAATAACCCGAATAAACCGAATAACATTTACAATGTGATAATAAATATTGTATTTTGTATGACTTGAATGGAGTTTGATCATAGTAGAAACTAGAAAACAACGATGATGAGACGATTATTTTTTCCAGACGCAAGGGCCAACTTTTTTTTCTTATCATGAATGGACTTTGAAGTTTGAACTTTGAACTGGTGATGATCGATCAATGAGTCCAGGTTATCGTAAGTCGCAAGGGCAGTAGCCGCAATTATCGATCAAAGAGTAATGTCGCAAGGATGAGAAAAACCTCAATCGATCAAAGAGTAATGTCGTCGACTCGTCGATTTGGTGTAATACGGATGATCGAATTCGATTGCGTTGATTTTTTTGGTGTATTACGTGGGTTTTTTTGGGTAACGATTGATAGAAAAGAAGATTGAATAAGTAATCATGTTAGGAAAAAAATGTGACTTTTCATATTCGGTTCGGTCCTTTTGGACTGAATAAGCCCTTATTCGGGTAACCCGAACCGAATAACCCGAAAACCGAATAAGCCTTATATAGATACCCGAAAACCGAATCGAATTGCTTATTCGGGTCTAATTTGGTTCGGTTTTCGGTTCGGTTCGGGTTTTCGGGCCAAATTCTCATCCCTAACATAAACAACAAACAACATGCATACAAGGCCTTCAGCATGACTGGAATGGCCTACCGGCCTACACTCCATCTGGTACGCCTATAGAGCCTTTAGTCTGACTGGAACGCCTATCGGCCTACAATCTATCTAGTATGCTCACAGAACCTTCACCATGACTGGTACGCCTCACCGGGCCTTCAGCCTATACGGAACGTTCTACAGACCTTTAGCCTGACTGCTATGCCCTACTAGCCTTCAGTCTATCCGAGACGCCCTAGGTCTGTTGGCATTCAACACTAAGGAAGACTTGCTCAACCCAACCATACACACAAACCATGTCAACATATACATAACAAATAAGCATACATATAACATACTGATATAAATATTACCGGGTTTGTTGAATGGCAATACAAAGCAGTACAGTCTCAACCTAACCACACTACATCAACACATGCAACCGGTAAACATATAGCCATAACGGATAACGGGCAGATCTAACAGATCTCTAAGCATAAAATCATCCTATCTACCAGGATACAGATCTAACAAATTACCACAATACTCAATCCTACGATAAACCATGATAATAATCCAAAGGGATGACATTGGTGCCTTCGACCCATAAGTACAGTGGGGAAGACTCACCTTACACTGTCGAATCATACAGACGATTCCTGGCTGTTGGCTGACAGATCCCCGAACCGCCAACATCAAGACAACACCTCATCAACAGCTGACCCCTCGAATAATCTTTGATTGCAGATTCGCTAAAAATCCACTCACTATCAGATACCACAAAGACAACCCATCAACATCTAGTCCCTGACCCACACTATGAGTCCAAATTAGGGTAAAATACCTTTTTACCCTTCCACAAGCTTGGCCCAAATCCAAGACCCAAACTAGATGACTAAAGTCCCAAAATCCAAAAATAAACATCTAAGGTCCAAATATGGCCCAATTTTCCAAATTGGGACCAATTCCTTTTGTGGGACTTCACCCAAGAAAGTCCAACAAGACAAAAGCCCAAACCATAAAATCCAGATGGCCCAACATGGCCCAAGGCAATCCGAGCCCAAAAACAAAGAGGTCCAATACCGCTGCGTACGCGGGGCGTACTCCGGAGGTACGCTCAGCGTACACGAGGTTGCGTAGAATCCACCATCGGGGTGGTTGATTGGGTACGCAGGGTGTACCCTCACAAAATCTCATTTTCTTCATAAGTGCTTAATGGCTTCAACACTTAAGCTCACACTTCAGATCCAAGGTCCAGAGACATACTAGGGTCATAAAGTCTCCAACTTTATGACCTTACACGTCCATAAAGCTCTTAAAATGAGGTGTTAATCCATTAAGGCCCTTTTACCAAAAGTATGAGACACTTCTAGCCACTAGGACCTCATTTTTATGACTAAAGACCCCTCCAAGGGTCTGAAAGGACGACTCAAAACATCCAGAACATGCCATGCTCAAGATGGAGCATTTGGGACCAAAAGAAGCATAAAAAGACCCAAACACGAGGTCTATCAAATGAACCATAAAGGTATGGACTTTATACCTTTAGATGATGGAGAAAAGAGCCAAACTTCCAGATCCAATCCTTGCTTCAAGCTTCCAAGCTTCTTGATGTACCTTTCTTTCTTCTAAAAGACCAAGAACTCACTTTAGGGATCAAAATCACACTCCAGGGGTGTTAGGGTTTTGCAAGAATGACTCTAAGGCTTTGGAGGCAAAAAAGGTGGGGATAAATGACCATAAGGATGCTTAAATACGCCTCAAACCCTACAACTTAGGTTTTCTTTCGGACATGAGTACGCCCAACGTACTAGGGCACACCCTGTATGCTTAGCATACGCACATGTACGCTCAACGTACCACTCCTTCTTCCAAAATTACGATATTGCCACTAGTGCTTCTTGTGACTACTTCCTTCCAAAACAAGGACCAAAATGACATACTTTAAAACCAAGAGATGGACTTGAAAATGCCTAAAAACTAGGGTGTTACAACAATGGCCCATGAATGATGTAATCTTGTTGGATCTATACTTGAACTCTTCTTCTATACACTTTGCCACCACCTTGCTCTTCAAGATTCAACATTTCAATGGAGAAATAAGCTCATAAATGATGCCAAGGCTCAAAAACAAGACATAGGAGGCTAGGGTTTCTCAAGGAATGATCTTAGGTGATGGAGTTTGGTAATAAGAGGGTTTCCCATAAGTTAGAGCCCTTAAATAGGGCTCAAAACCAAAGATTTAGGGTTTTGATCTGCACAGATTACGCCATGCGTATCATAAATTACGCCCTGCATAATTCATTTAATCCCCATTACACCCTGCGTAACTTTTAGTTACGCCCTACATAATCCAAAAATCCCCAATTTCTACTTCAACTTCAAACAGTCATAACTTCTTCGTTTCAACTTCGTTTTCGGTGTTTTTTATATGCACATAAAGTTATTGAAGAGCCACATAATCCTATCTAATTACTTTTGTCTTATCACCTACCGAACTAAAACCATAATTCATGTAAGAAGCTCAATCTATAACTTTTCCTTTTCTTCCCTTTGTGGCCAGCTTACGAATCAAGGGCTTAGACCTCACAAGCAATGTTATCAACCTTTAATAAGGTCCAACTGTACTTTATCAAAGCCTAAAGCCTTTTCATTGAAACATCCCAAAAATACGGTCCAAAAATTTTGTTTTGATTATTTATAAAAGTCCATAATTACCATTTTTCATCTCATAAATACATATGTAATGTATCTCAAATCATCATAATAAAATAGTGTATCAAAATCATGTGCCAAATATCAGAGTCTAAACATCCCAAGCTGAATCAAATGGTATGTGCACTGCAATCATCCTGAGCTCTTCTTCTTGCTACCGGAAGTACCTGAAACCAAAACTAAAACTATAAGCACAAATCAAGCAGCATTCGGGCATTGTGTATACATACTCAAACATATACTACTCTGGCTATTGAAGTGACTAATCTGTACTAGCATGCAGTTCTCATAAAGCTGAAACACGTATAGCAGACACATAAGGCATTCTTCCTAGATCCTTGGTCCTATTCTAGCATGCTGTTCTACTGAAACTGATAATCATAACATAAACTTGTATTGGTAATTTGAGAGTACTTACTTGAGCTCGGCTGATCGCATGCACCACACCCTTTTCTCTTTTTCAAAAACTCTTTTCTTTTTAAGTTTCTTTTTCAAAAATTTCTTTCGAAAATGTTTTTCTTTTGAAAACCTTACACCATTTCCTTAGTTTGAGTTCAGACACACCCATAAGTGAGTCCGAATCCCTCAAACCAAGGCTTTGATACCAACTTGAAACATCCCAAAAATACAAGCCAAAAATTTCGTTTGAAAACATTACTAAAGCCATAATATCTAAATATCATATAATAAAACCATAAGTTGTGTGTTTCAAAATGTCATAAAATATGTCTCATATCAACACTGATGTAAAGATCATGTCAAAATATAAGAGTCTAACTCCCAGGCTAAAACTGTGGTGTGTGCCATGCCATCATCCCGAGCTCTTCCCCTTACTAGCTGAAGTACCTGAAACCAAAACTGAAATTGTAAGCACGAAGCTTAGTGAGCTCCCCCAAACTATCACATACCATACAACAACATATAAGCACATACTGGGCCTTGCCCACTGCATCGGACCGAAGTCCGGAACTGACTAGGGCATTGCCCTATGCATCGGACCGAAGTCCGTAACTGACTAGGGCCTTGCCCTTTGCATCAGACCGAAGTCCGACACTGACTAGGGCCTTGCCCTCTGCATTGGACCGAAGTACGGAACTAACTAGGCCTTTCCCACTACATCGGACCGAAGTACATAACTGACTGAACATAGCATAACATAATCATAACATATAACAATAACACATATACTGCATAGACATACTGAATCACAAAAACATCAAGCATACTGATCTACTTCTCGGGATCACCTCGGTATCGGACCGCAGTCCGAAACTACTGCTATCTAAACGGGCCAACATTATGGCCGTAGATCCGTTCCTACCAGAAGGAAACTCACCTCGAAGAACTGACTGCTGAAAATCTGAGTGAAAGATCCCTGACTGCTGTCCCGGCTATCATGACCAAAAAAACACTTAATCAAAATGAGGATCCTTCTATGGGTAAAATGACTATTTTACCCCTACTATGGTGTGGGTCATAACCAAGCCCCAAACCCTTTAATTCTTTCTAAGTCCATCAATGACCCACTAAAGGCCCACTAATGGCCTAATTTTCTAAATTGGGCCTAACTACTCATATGGCCCTACCTAAGCCCAAAAATGTGTAACGCCCGGGTTTCAGGGCTAAACATTTTTGTCAATGTAATAGTCTAGTTCAACTATTGTAACTCTTTTTGAAGTAAAAAAGATGCAATATTTGAGTATTATGTGAATTATGTGTGTTTATGTGTTTATTATTTAATTATAAATGTATAATTAATAAAGAATAAAAATAAGCATCAAAATTAAAGTGTAAGATAAGCCCGATATCTTTATATAAAGTTTTAGTGGTCGAAACAAGGATTCCGGGGATATAAGGAACGCCGAAATCCGAGTTATAACGAAGAAGTTATGACCCGTCGAAGTTTCCCGACAGAACCGGCACGGTACCGGGAAGCGTGAATAGTGAATTTACGATAGAGTGAGATTTAGCCTTAGAGATCTAAACGAAAGTCGTAGAATATGTTAAACTAAGAACATCGATAAAAAGAACGCCCAAATCTGACTTCGTATGAAGAAGTTATGATTTTTCGAAGTTTCGGATTAGCAGTGTACAGCCCGAAATTCGAATATTAGATCGAGTGGTTTTTAGCCGACACAACCTAAAAGAGAATCGAAGATCTCGTTAAAAGTAGCGTAACGAGAAAAAGATGGGCGAAAACGGACGTCGGATGAAAAAGTTATGAGGATTTAACGGACCAATCCTGTCCCGGCCTGTTAATAATATAAAATTTAAAATCAAGTCAAAATTAGCCGATGAAGTCTAAACGAAAGTTGTAGAGTACGTTCCCACCTTCGCGTGGATATAAAGAACGTCGAAAACGGAGTTCGTACGCGAATGTTACGAATTTTTGAAGTTGTAACTCGAAATTGCGAAGTCTGTTGCAAATCCGATGACGTGGCTTAATCCTGACCGTCGCTTGCTGAACACGGTCCTCGCTTCGGATGATGACACCTCGCGTCCCTTACGCCCTGCGTCCGAAGTCTGTATGCCCCGCGTACCTTCGCTCTTATCCCTTCCGAGTCCGAGTGCGAGCTAGCTGGTGCGAGCTGGCAACCATATCCGAGCTACGCCCAACGTAGACCGAGGCTTCGCGCCTATAAAAGGGTCCGAAGGCAGCCTTCATTTTCACACCAAAACCCTCTCTCTCTCTAAAAACTTCCTCTCTCTAAGTGCTCTAAACACCCCTAAGCCCTAGATAAAACCCCTAGCACCCTAGGGAAGCCCCGAGGCTCCCGGAGTCCCGAGAAAAAGGAGTCTTTTGGTTTCGAAACGCTGCTCCAAATAAGTTCCAGTTTTCGATAAAATTCGCTGTAAGTGTGCTACGCTTACGCAATTTTTAATATATCTTTCAAATAATTATAGGAATGTTATTAGGTCCTTAAAATAATTATTTGGGCTATTATTATGAGTTATATTGAGTGTTATTAACGCTTATATAATAATAATAATAGTCAGACAATTAATTTGTCACGGTTATCGTTAGACTAAACCCTAGTGGTATCGATACTAGGTTTTATCGAAGGAAAATCGTTTTGAGGGTATCGAAGCGCTGTCCGAGTGCTGAGTCACCACCTTTCAAGTGAGTGCATATTTACTTTCAGCTTACACATAGATATGAAATATTTTATATAAATTACGTGCTATGTGTGCATATTATCTGAATACTTGCTATCTATGCTGGATGAACATTGTTATACATGTTTTCAATGATTTAAACTGTATATGTATTTTATATCTACAAAAATGTTGGGGTAAAACATGGGTAGATGTAATAGGTGATGTGTGATAAAATGATGAGAGGCCTCAATGTTGATGTTGTTGATCCTGTCATCTAGCGGAGTATGGATGATGACCACGGACTCTTCTAGACAGTCCAGTGGAACACTAGCAGGCTCGCAACCTGTAGGTGTTTGTGAACGATGTGTTCACCGGTGTACTCCATCCCCCACATGGTTTCCTTTAGGACATTTATTGCTGAGGAATCCCCTTAGCAGTAGTGTCCGTCCCGATGATGATCCTTAGGCTAGGTCCCTTATGATAGGTGTTTAGGGACGTAAAGTGAGGATAACGGGAACGGGTAATCGGGTTATTGTTGATTGATGAAATTAATAAACTTATTTATTGTGGGTTGAAAACCCTATGTGCTCACCAGGCTCCCAAGCCTGACCCACTCAGTTTTATGTATTACAGGTAGTGGCGCTTGAGCATAGATATGATGTTGGACGAGGGATTACGGATATAGGCCTGTAGATATGAAATAATGTAGTAAGACTTATATTGTACTGTTTATGCTTTTGATCTGTACGAACATGACATGCCAAGTCTTTTAATGAAATATATTTCTATGGAAATGCTTTTGATAAATCTTTATCATAATATTGTTTTGGGACAAATTCCGCAATTCTTTTATTAAAAGATTGCTCTGATTTTGAAATAAAGTATAAACAAAACCGGTCTTTTCTGCCCGTGATTTTGGAGATGTCACAGTTGGTATCAGAGCATTAGTTTAAGTGAACTAGGAATTTGTAGGATTTCTAGACTTAAACTTAGAATGCTAAGCGATGATTGTGAGGTGTGAGCACTTGCTTATTTTAGGAACTCTGCCTAAAATGATTTTATGTGCTAAACGTTGTGTGCATGATATGCTGTTATTTTGTTCGGATCTATGGTCTGTTGCCGACCGAATCTGGCAACCTTATGTGTTTAGGATTCTAAACGTACGATTACGATATTAGAACTAGCATGTAAACGTTTCGGAGCGATAAGGACGATTTAAACGTCTATCCTAAATAAAGATCTAAATTCACCTTATTCGGTGTATAGATCAAGATGGAAAGGACCCGTAGCGGAAACGTAAACGCAAACGAAGACAGGAACCAACCCCCAGTGGTTCAGCAAATACCTGTTGTTGAAGAAGTTGCACCTGAGCCAGTTACCATGGCTGGAGTTCAAGCCATGATTCAGGCTATGCTAGCTGAACAAAGGGAAGAAATGAGACGGATGCTCCACGAGAATAGGGACGAACCTACCATACATGTTGAACCGACGGAGCCAGTTCCCGAGCAATTTGAGGAAGGGAACTACAGCCGCCAAGCGAGTCAAGTAGGGACTCAAGGTGAGCAAAGGGATGGCCTAGAAGGGAGAAACAACAAGGATGGGCGGATGTACAAAAATTTCTTGGGTGCGAAACCACCAAGTCTCAAAGGAAGTCCAAAGCCTGTTGAGATTATGGACTGGATCTCCGAGATGGAGATGGTGTTTGAGAGCTGCGACTGCAGCGAGAAGCAGAAGACTGTCTTCGCTGTGAGACAATTGAAAACTGGAGTCTTAGGCTGGTGGAAGCTATTGGCAGATACAATGCCGCGAGGAGAAGCTCTGAAAATGTCATGGGATGAGTTCTTGGAACAACTGAAGGCGTAGTACTGTTCAGAGATAGACCTGATAGATCTGAACAATGAGTTCCAAAATTTGAAGAAGGGGAGAATGAGCATCGATGAATATGCTGCTGCATTTACGGAAAAGATGAAGTTGTTTCCATACCTAGTGCCAACCGAACTTTCCAAAATTGAGAAATTCGCAAACGGACTGCCAGCTGACGTTGGCCCAACAGTCAAGATGGCAACCACTCTGAAATCAGCTGTTCGAGCAGCTAAGAACGTGGAGACCCAACAAAAGGAAAGAGGTCTGGAAAGGGCTGAGGTTGGTGAGAAACGGAAGTTCGATGGATCCTCGAAGTCCAACAAGAAGAGTAGATTCTCGAAGTCTGGTTCGAGAGGAGGAGGATCAGAAACAAAGTGGTGTGACAAGTGCAAGAAGTAGCACTTTGGGAAGTGTGACGGAGGGGTCACTTGTTTCAAATGCGGAAAGTCTGGACACTATGCCAATGAATGCACCCTCAACCAGAAGGCTTGTTATGGGTGTAATGAAGAAGGGCACATTTTGAAGGACTGCCCGAAGAAGAAGGAGGCAGGAAGACCCAACATACCACCAAAACCGAAGGCGAGAGCCTTCCAGATGACGCTCGAGGCTGCGAAGGAGGCAACAGACGTCGCTTCAGGTACCTTTCTTGTAAATGGTTTGCTTGCAAATATACTATTTGATTCCGGAGCCAACTACTCCTTTGTGTCGCATAAATTTGGTGGGAAATTAACATTGCCTGTAGAAAAGCTAGATGATACCCTGATTGTAGAAGTTGCCACTGGCAAATTCGTACCTGTTAGTAATCGTATTAGGAACATCGTCATTGACCTAAACGGAAACGAATTCCACGAAGAGTTATTACCCATAGAGTTAAACGGTTTCGACATCGTTTTGGGTATGGATTGGCTTAGCGCCAACGATGCTGAGATTCAATGCCGAAAGAAGATAGCAAGGTTGTAAAAATCGCTTGACGGTAGCTCGACGGTCGACTGGTGTTAAGGGATTAATCGGTCTTGGCGGCGATTAATTGAGGATTAATCGGGGACCATAAATTATTAATAAAATATTAAAATTAATTAAATATTAAAATTAATTAAATATTAATATATCTTAAGAAAACAAGTACTTCAAAATTAGAAAATAAGAAAAATTGTAATTTGAAAATTTGGAAATATAAAAATATGAACATTTTGGTATAATATTTGAAATTTTGAAAATTTTGGAGTAAAAAACGAAAGTTGGTTTTTTGAATTTTTTAAAAAAAATTTAAAATTTTTTGACCTTTTTTTTTTTGACTTTTTTTCGATTTTTTTTGACTTTTTTCCGACTTTTTTGACTTTTGTTGACCGATTAATCCCGCCAAACCCGATTAATCCTAAATTTCCGATTAATGCCCTAATCCTCGACGGTTGGAGAACGCCAAGCGATTAATCGCCGATTAATCCCGATTTCTGCAACCATGGAAGATAGTAAGGGTGAACCCACTCGGAAAAGAATCATTTATGGTGTACGGAGACAAACGCAGAGTGAATTCTAGAATCATATCCCTGATGAAAGCCAGGAAATGTTTGTCCAAAGGATGTGCATCGTACTTGGCATTCATAATCGATGCTAAGAAGGAGAAGAAAGAGGTGCAAAATATACCGGTTGTGTGTGATTATCCGGAAGTCTTTCCCGAAGATCTTCCCGGATTACCACCTGATAGGCAAGTGGAGTTTCGTATAGACTTGTTACCAGGAACGACACCGATAGCAAAAGCACCATACCGATTAGCACCGACAGAGATGAAGGAGCTTATGACGCAACTTCAGGAGCTGTTGGACAACGGTTTCATTCGACCTAGTTCATCACCCTGGGGAGATCCGGTGTTATTCGTGAAGAAGAAGGACGGAAGCATGAGGATGTGCATAGACTACCAAGAGCTGAATAAGGCAACGGTAAAGAATAAGTATCCATTGCCGACGATTGTCGACCTATTCGATCAGCTGCAAGGTTTGAGCTACTTCTCAAAGATCGATCTTAGGTCAGGATATCATCAGCTGAAGATGAGAGAGCAGGATATTGAGAAGACTGCATTCAAAACACGATATGGACACTACGAGTTCTTGGTTATGTCATTTGGACTAACCAATGCTCCTGCAACATTCATGGATTTGATGAATAGGGTTTGTAAACCATTCCTCGATAAATCAGTGATAGTGTTCATCGACGACATTCTCATCTACTCGAAAAGTCAAGAGGAGCATGGAAAGCATCTATGGGAAGTATTAGAAGTGTTGAAGAAGGAGAAGTTTTTTGCAAAGTTCTCCAAATGTGACTTTTGGATATGGGAAGTCCAATTCTTGGGTCATGTTGTTAACTAGGAGGGAATAATGGTTGACCCCGCAAAGATCGAGGCTGTGATGAAGTGGGAACATCCGAAAAGTCCCATGGAGATTCAAAGCTTTCTAGGATTAGCCGGATATTATCGACGATTTATCCAAGGTTTTTCTTCGATAGCTGCTCCATTAACAGCTTTGACTCATAAGGGAGCTACGTATACGTGGAGTGAGAAACACGATGAGGCATTCGAGAAGCTAAAGAAGAAGTTATGTGAAGCACCGATACTTTCTCTACCCGATGGAGTTGAAGACTTTGCGGTTTATAGTGATGCATCTGGAGTCGGGTTGGGTTGCGTTCTGACCCAAAGAGAAAAGGTGATAACATACGCATCTCGACAATTGAAAGAGCACGAAAAGAACTACCCCACTCACGATTTGGAGTTGGCAGCGGTAGTTTTCGCTCTAAAGATATGGAGGCATTACCTCTACGACACGAAGTGAAAGTTGTTCACTGATCATAAGAGTCTCCAGTATCTCTTTAATCAGAAAGAATTGAACATGAGGCAACGACGCTGGCTAGAACTACTCAAGGACTACGACTGTGAGATACTTTACCACCCAGGTAAGCAAATATTGTTGCTGATGCTCTCAGTCGGAAAGTCAATCTTGAAAGGAAAAGGCCAAGAGCATTGAGAATTGAAGTCGTCTCGACGATTGTGGAAAGTATCAGGAAAGCTCAGGAAGAAGCTTTAGGGAAGAATGACCGAAAGGAAGAACGATTGGGCAAAACGTTAGTATTCGGTACAAACAGTCGAGGACTGAAGGTATTCCAATATCGGATTTGGGTACCTAAGACGGGAGGAATAAGAGATCTTCTAATGGAGGAAGCACACAAGACCATGTACTCGATTCATCCCGGTAGCACTAAAATGTATAGGGACCTAAAACCCTACTACTGGTGGCCGACGATGAAGCTCGATGTTGCGAAATATGTGGCCGAGTGTGTGACATGTGCGAGAGTCAAGGCACAACATCAAAAACCGTATGGGAGTTTAGAACCTTTACCTGTACCCATGGGTAAATGGGAAGACATCACCATGGATTTTGTGACTAAACTGCCCAGGACGAAGAACGGACACGACATGATTTGGGTAGTCGTGGATCGTTTCACCAAGAGTGCACACTTTATAGCAGCCAACGAGAAGTGGTCTATGGATAAGCTCGCAAATGCTTATGTGAATGAAATTGTAAGACTTCACGGTGTCCCTCTTACGATTGTATCAGATCGTGATAGTCGTTTTACGTCACGGTTTTGGAGGAGTCTACAAGAGGAGTCGGGTACAAAGTTATGTTTGAGTACTGCTTACCATCCGCAAACCGATGGCCAGAGCGAAAGAACGATTCAGACATTGGAAGATATGCTGATAGCATGCACCCTCGAATTCCAAGGGAATTGGGACGAGCACTTACCTCTGGTAGAATTCTCCTACAACAATAGTTTTCACTCGAGCATCAAGATGGCACCTTACCAAGCCTTGTATGGACAAAAGTGTCCTACGCCGTCTTGTTGGCTTGAAGCCGGAGAGAAGCAGTTTATCGGCCCCGAGATAGTCCATGAGACTGCTGAGAAGTTGAAAGTGATTAGGGAAAGAATGTTAGCGGCCCATGATCGTCAGAAGAGCTATGCTGACAAGAAAAGACGACCGATAACCTTCGAAGTTGGGGATTCTGTTTTGCTTAAAGTCTCACCGTGGAAGGGACTTATATGATTTGGGAAACGAGGAAAGTTGAGTCCAAGGTTTATTGGACCGTTCAAAGTTCATCAGAAGATTGGGAACCAGGCTTACAAGCTGGAATTGCCCGAAGAACTCAATGGTATTCATAACACCTTCCATGTGTGTTATTTGAGGAAATTCACGGGAGATGTTCCCGACATAATTCCAATCTCAGAGTTAAGGATGGATGAGAACAAAAGGCTGATCGAAGAGCCCGAGGCAATTGTTAACCGTAAGACTAAGAAGTTACAACGCAAGATGGTCGACTTAGTGCTAGTCCGATGGAAACATTCGAATGGGCCGAATCTCACTTAGGAAACAGAGGATGACATAATGAGTCGCTATCCACATCTGTTTGCTGATGCATGATTCCGGGACGAAATCATCCTAAGGGGGAGAGAATTGTAACGCCCGGGTTTCAGGGCTAAGCATTTTTGTCAATGTAATAGTCTAGGTCAACTATTGTAACTCTTTTTGAAGTAATAAAGATGAAATATTTGAGTATTATGTGAATTATGTGTGTTTATGTGTTTATTATTTAATTATAAATGTATAATTAATAAAGAATAAAAATAAGCGTCAAAATTAAAGTGTGAGATAAGCCCGATATCTTTATATAAAGTTGTAGTGGTCGAAACAAGGATTCCGGGGATACAAGGAACGCCGAAATCCGAGTTATAACGAAGAAGTTATGACCCGTCGAAGTTTCCCGATAGAACCGGCACGGTACCGGGAAGCGTGAATAGTGAATTTACGATAGAGCGAGATTTAGCCTTAGCGATCTAAACGAAAGTCGTAGAATATGTTAAACTAAGAACATCGATAAAAAGAACGCCCAAATCTGACTTCGTATGAAGAAGTTATGGTTTTTCGAAGTTTCGGATTAGCAGTGTACAACCCGAAATTCGAATATTAGATCGAGTGGTTTTTAGCCGACACAACCTAAACGAGAATCGAATATCTCGTTAAAAGTAGCGTAACGAGAAAAAGATGGGCGAAAACGGACGTCGGATGAAAAAGTTATGAGGATTTAACAGACCAATCCTGTCCCGGCCTGTTAATAATATAAAATTTAAAATCGAGTCAAAATTAGCCGACGAAGTCTAAACGAAAGTTGTAGAGTACGTTCCCACCTTCGCATGGATATAAAGAACGTCAAAAACGGAGGTCGTACGCGAAAGTTACGAATTTTTGAAGTTGTAACTCGAAATTGCGAAGTCTGTTGCAAATCCGATGACGTGGCTTAATCCTGACTGTCGCTTACTGAACACGGTCCTCGCTTCGGATGATGACACGTCGCCTCGCTTACGCCCTGCGTCCGAAGTCTGTATGCCCCGCGTACCTTCGCTCTTATCCCTTCCGAGTCCGAGTGCGAGCCAGCTGGTGTGAGCTGGCAACCATATCCAAGCTACGCCCAACGTAGCGCTGCTAGACGCCCAACGTAGACCGAGGCTTCGCGCCTATAAAAGGGTCCGAAGGCAGCCTTCATTTTCACACCAAAACCCTCTCTCTCTCTAAAAACTTCCTCTCTCTAAGTGCTCTAAACACCCCTAAGCCCTAGATAAAACCCCTAGCACCCTAGGGAAGCCCCGAGGCTCCCGGAGTCCCGAGAAAAAAAGGAGTCTTTTGGTTTCGAAACGCTGCTCCAAATAAGTTCCGGTTTTCGATAAAATTCGCTGTAAGTGTGCTACGCTTACGCAATTTTTAATATATCTTTCAAATAATTATAGGAATGTTATTAGGTCCTTAAAATAATTATTTGGGCTATTATTATGAGTTATATTGAGTGTTATTAACGCTTATATAATAATAATAATAGTCAGACAATTAATTTGTCACGGTTATCGTTAGACTAAACCCTAGTGGTATCGATACTAGGTTTTATCGAAGGAAAATCGTTTTGAGGGTATCGAAGCGCTGTCCGAGTGCTGAGTCACCACCTTTCAAGCGGGTGCATATTTACTTTCAGCTTACACATAGATATGAAATATTTTATATAAATTACGTGCTATGTGTGCATATTATCTGAATACTTGCTATCTATGCTGGATGAACATTGTTATACATGTTTTCAATGATTTAAACTGTATATGTATTTTATATCTACAAAAATGTTGGGTTAAAACATGGGTAGATGTAATAGGTGATGTGTGATAAAATGATGAGAGGCCTCGATGTTGATGTTGTTGATCCTGTCATCTAGCGGAGTATGGATGATGACCACGGACTCTTCTAGACAGTCCAGTGGAACACTAGCAGGCTCGCAACCTGTAGGTGTTTGTGAACGATGTGTTCACCGGTGTACTCCATCCCCCACATGGTTGCCTTTAGGACATTTATTGCTGAGGAATCCCCTTAGCAGTAGTGTCCGTTCCGATGATGATCCTTAGGCTAGGTCCCTTATGATAGGTGTTTAGGGACGTAAAGTGAGGATAACGGGAACGGGTAATCGGGTTATTGTTGATTGATGAAATTAATAAACTTATTTATTGTGGGTTGAAAACCCTATGTGCTCACCAGGCTCCCAAGCCTGACCCACTCAGTTTTATGTATTACAGGTAGTGGCGCTTGAGCATAGATATGATGTTGGACGAGGGATTACGGATATAGGCCTGTAGATATGAAATAATGTAGTAAGGCTTATATTGTATTGTTTATGCTTTTGATCTGTACGAACATGACATCCCAAGTCTTTTAATGAAATATATTTATATGGAAATGCTTTTGATAAATCTTTATCATAATATTGTTTTGGGACAAATTCCGCAATTCTTTTATTAAAATATTACTCTGATTTTGAAATAAAGTATAAACAAAACCGGTCTTTTCTGGAAGTGATTTTGGGGATGTCACAAAATGCCCTTGGCCCATAATCTGACTTCTGAAGGCCCAATCACTAGATAGGCTTCCCAAGCCACTATTTGCCCATTAATGGCCCAATTTGCTATATTGGGCCCAACTTCCTTTATTGGGCCTTACCTTAAGCCCAACACCTATACTTGGCCTATATTTACTGACTCCTGTTGGCCCACTAAGGCCCAAAGTCCAAAATACAGCCCACATCGAGGCCCAAAACTCAAGGTCCAAACTGACTGCGTTACACGGGGCGTACTCCAGAGTACACTTAGCCTAAGTGCTTGATGGCGAGTACGCTGGGCGTACCTACACATACGCTCAACGTAATTCCCTGTTAAGTCCTTTCTCTATTAAGTGCTTAATATTCTGAGTCAGAAGCTACAAACTTAGATCCAAGTCCTATTCCATGCCTTAAACCATAAAGTTGCTTACTTGATGGCTTGCATGACTCATATAAGCTCAAACTTTAAAAACAATAATCTCTTTCCATGGAAATGGATAGATCTCATGCATGGCTTCATGAAAGCCTCAATGATTGAAACTTTATTGCTAAGAAATTGTTTTGAGCCTCGAGGATGGCAACCCTAAGCTTATATCGATTCACATGATCAAGGTCCAACCTTTGGACCTAAAGAGGTCTAAAACTCCCATAACCCTAGATCTAGAATACGAGGAAGAAAGTTAAGTGCTTTATACCTTCTTTTTATGAAAAAGGGTGAGCTTAGTCCAGATCCTTGAGCTCAAGCTTCTTCTCCAACCTTTCCTTTCCTTCTTCACAACTTTCTTTCACTAAATACACTCACAAAAAGCAATTTCACACAATGAAGAGGGTAAGAACGTATTAGGGTTTTCTTGTGGGTGGGGAGGCTGATAAGGAACCAAGGGGGGCTATAATGCGGTTTATATACCTCTTAAACCCTGAAATTAGGGTTTAGTGTCTGATCGCGTACGCTGGGCGTACCTTATGGTACGCTGCGCGTATGCTTCTCATGTCCCGCGCATCCAATGAAACTACACCCCGCGTACGCTGGGTTACGCCCTGCGAACGGCTTATGGGCAACCTACATCTCGGCCCAAGATTCCTAAAGTCCAATCCAAAATGTCAAGTCCAACCATAGTCCAATATCTTTTTAAGTTGCATAATTGATTAATTAATACCTCGAGAGACAGATGTTACAAGGAAATTGTATGCAACTTACATCAAGCCACATCTAGGGAATTCCAAAAATCTTGGAGAAATACCTGTTCGATATCGTGCAATAATTACTGAAAAAGATGATTGGAACAAATTCGTGACATATACGCAATCTGAAGAGTTTAATGTTACAACTTTTTCCCAAAACTTCTTCATTTATTTATCATAAAATTACCAAAAAGTGCTTGACAAATCTTTTTTTTAAGGTTGTGTCACAAAAGATAGTCAAAGCGTGAAAGATGTCAAAGTGCGCTCATCGGATGGGACGAGGGGGCTATACTACTCTTAGGCGGAAGTTGGTAAGCTTTGTTTTTAGCTATATGATCCATTATATTACCTTCATAGTATTCTACTTAACAGAATTTTACTTTATATTGTTTACAATTTTTTTTATCAAGATTGAATAGAAAGTGACTTCAAAGGAAGAAATGCCCCCAAGGTCAATTATGTGGTGTAAAGGACGTGAAAGTAAAGGAGTATTTAAGGATGAAAATGTTAAACTTGTGGCAAATAAACTATTAACTTCAATAAAATTTTTTATTACTATTACTGTAAAGATTTTAATCAGTTTTATTAGGACAGTAATTATTAATATTTTGTGTGCTAGATGGAACAAGAAAAGCAGATAAAAGAAGGACAAGTTATTGTTGAACCAGGCACGAATGCCATGACCTTAGTTTTTGGCAAGGAAAAGGGAGGATTTTTAAAGGGTGTCGGCACAAGAGTCACTTACAACAGATATTTCAATGTTCCTCACACCAAAGGATCATCTAAGGAAGGAATTAAAGATCTTAAAGTTGCACTGCATATTGGAAAACTTGAGCTTGAGAAAAAAGATGTTGAACTCAAGGCTTTGTCTACAAAGGTTAATGAACAAGATCAAACACTAAAGCTAGTTTTGGCTCATCTTAATGCAAAAGGAGCTGACTTTCAAAATCTGTCTCATATTGTTGTAAGTAATCTTATTAACAACATGTATTTTCAATGTTACATGTAAATTGCATTTTTAAGACATTTTCCATGTTTCTTTATATTTGCTAGGGTATTTCAAGTGACAAGATTGTTGAAAGTAGTGAAACAACTCCTGTTAGTCTCAAAACCAAGCAACCATCAGAACCTGTAACACCAGTATGTTATCATTTTATAAGATAATCATTGATATAATTTTTTTGGTACTAATTTCTGTTTTTTCACTTGGGACCTTAACTTATTTAGGTTAATGCAAAACCCACCAAGAAACAAGTTCAAACCAACTTTGCAACTGCAACTCCCGGTACACAATTGATTTCCATGAAATCTGCAATAGTAGTATATACTTACTTTATAGTTTTCAACACTTTTAAATTATCTTTTATATTAGAATATAATTTTACATATATGTCTTAAACCTTTATATTGGGCAAATACAAAACCCACCAGAAAAGTTGTTGACTCTAAGATTGCCACTCTCAATCCTGACATACCAACAGTTTCACCAAATAAACCCCTTCACCAGGTAAGTGTTTTTTACATGTTGAATATACATTTCTGTCTTTTTTTTTTTTTATGATTCTAATATTACTCATCATTGTAGCCAATCAAGTGTACTCTATCACATCCATAATTGATTGTTGTTGTGACTAAATACTAGCAAATCGTCACTTATAAAATTAATTGTATGTGTCCATTTACCTAACATGGTCATGTTCACTGTAATTATATGTATCTAAAATATACCCAATAGTCTTATTACGATACCGAATAGTCCTTAATTTTAACAAAATATGTGTCTTTATAATACTTATGATTGTATTCCACTTAATTGTGTGTCTCTGTATGATAGGTTATAGTCACAAAAATTGATTGTTTATTGTGACTAATTATTAGCAATTCGCCACTTATGGAATTAATTATATGTCGACATTTAGCAAACGTGGTCATGCTCATCGTAATTACATGTTTACAAAAGATACACAATAGTCTTAACAAAATTTAAACTGTGTGGCAATATAAAAGAAAACAACTACACTAAAACATCATGAATGTCGCAAGTTGGTGATATACAGTCACCACAGTTACTAAATAAATGTGTCTATTGACAGTTTAACGCTACAATATTGGATATTTAAGGAAAAAATTTACGTACAAATTTGCAACACTTTTATAATATGGCCACATGTTTTCATCTCATACGGCCACTACATTTTAAAGTGACCATAAGACACATATGATGACGTCACCTTCCATCACACTTTTAGTGAAAAAATAAAATGTCATTATATGCATATGGTCACACTTTTTTGGTGTGACTGTAAGTCATTTTTATTATAGTGGGGTCAGTTTGTTGGTATGGGAAGAAACGCGAGACGCACAGAGCTAGTGAGTGGTAGACAACAGAGGTCGGAGGTGAGACGACTTCAGATGGGGTTGTAGTTTTCGCTCGAGGTAAAGCGAACTTCGTGACTCGTGTGTCACGATGGACCAAGATATTTATTATAATAAGACAACATGTAAAGTCGTTTTATTGATGTGAAATGGGTGGTCTTTGGAGGTTCAACTGTTGGGTCAGGAGCCGACCTGGTACTTAGTGTTAGAAGGGATATGTGAGAGGAAGTTGGGGCTTGAGGTCCGAGGATACTTCTAAGTGGACACGATCACTCCCTTGTGTATGAGAATAAAGTATTGAGGTTTGTTTTGTTCAGATGGTTTCTGATAGCAGTACAGTTTCCGAAACTTTTTCCGTTTCTGTTACGTGTTTTCCGTTAATGAAATTTCAGATCCGTTAACTTTTCCGTCAAAATTTTGGTTTAATAAAATAATCTAGTTATATTTAATTAAATTATTTACGAGTCGGAACCAAAAATCGCGCGGAAACCCGAAAATCTCGAGAAAACTACATTTTTGATCTAAAATGGGATTACGACCGTAAACTAGTTTACAGCCGTAAACTGGTTTACGACCGTAAACATGTTTACGATCAGTGACGAGTGGACCTGTAACGCCCGTGTTTCTGGGATTGCCATTTTTAGCAATGTAATAGTCTAGGTTAACCTTTGTAACCCCAATTTGAAATAATAAAAATGTATTATTTGTGAATTATGTGAATTATGTGATTTATGTGTTTATTTTCCTAATTATTATAATTTAATGAATTAAGAATAAAATAAGCATCAAAATTAAAGTGTGAGATAAGCCCGATATCTTTGCATAAAGTTGTAGTGGTTGAAACAAGGATTCCGGAGATATAAGGAATGCCAAAATCCGAGTTACAACGAAGAAGTTATGACCTGTCGAAGTTTCGCGACAGAACCGGCACGACGTCGAGTGACGTAAAAATATGAATTTAAGATAGAGCGATATTTAGCCTTAGCGATCTAAACGAAAGTCGTAGATTTCGTTAAACCGAGAGCGTGCATAAAAGGAACGCCCAAATCTGACTTCGTATGAGGAAGTTATGATTTTTCTAAGTTTCGACTTAGCAGTATGCAGCCCGAATACTCGATTTGAGATCGAGCGGTTTTTAGCCGAAACAATCTAAATGAGAATCGAAGATCTCATTGTTAGTAGCGAAACGATGAAAAGTTAGGCGAGAACGGACGTCAAACGAAGAAGTTATGAATTTATAACGAAGTTTTTCTGTCCCGGCCTTCTAAAAATAATAATAAAAATAAAAGTCAAAATTAGCCGACGGGGTCTAAATAAAAGTTGTAGAGTATGGTCTGACCTTCGCGTGGATATAAAGAACGTCGAAAACGGAGCTCGTATGCGAAAGTTACGCAATTTAGAAGTTCGACGAGTCAATTACGCCCCGCGTAATTGAGTACGCCCCGCGTACTCAGTCGGATGCAAGTTGCCTGACCAATACTCGAGTGCCACAGATCGACGCACGCAGTGACGTCAAAGTACGCCCCGCATAACCGAGTACGCCCCGCGTACTGAGTACGCCCTGCGTAATTTGAGATTACGCCCCGCGTAATCCCAGACCCTCAGCCTATAAATAGAACTCGAATTCAGCCATTTTCTCTTGTTCAAACTCTTCTCTCTCTCTAAGTTTTGCTTCGATTTGCGTGCCAATCATATCCCGAAGCCCCGGTATCATTCCCGAGCCCCGAAGCAAGATCCGAAGCCCCGAGGATCCCGAAGAGCGTTATTCCCGAGCCGAAGCTCTGCCCGCGAGGAGTTCGATTTTGGTGAAGATCTTCCAGATCTATCAAAGTATACTACTTCTATAATCCGTAGTGTTGTTGGATCATCTTCTGATCAAGTGAGTGTGTAGTTATTTTCTTTCCAACGCAATATTATGAAGTATTTAATATAAAATACGTGCTACGTGTATATATTTTGTGGTTATATGTGTGAATGTATATTCACTCTCTTCTATCTCATAGATTTGATATATTCTCTATGAAATACGTGTTATGTGTGTATGCTTCATCTGTTATGTGGAATATGTATTGATTAAAGCATGCTATACAGGTTTTTAAACAATGTATAAAAATGTATATTTTTATCTACTAATATGTTGGGTAGAACATGGGTAGATAATTGGTGTGAAATAAACAGATGAGAGGCCTCGGTGTTATTGGTGTTATTCTAGTCATTCAGCAGAGTATGGATGACGACCACAGACTATTCTAGATTGTCCTGTGGAACACTAGCAGGCTCATTACCTGTAGGTGTTGTGAACGACATGTTCACCGGTGTACTCTATCCCCCACATGGTTGCCTTTAGGACACTTATTGTTGGGGAAGCCCCTCTGCAGTAATGTCCGTCCCGATGAAAATCCTGAAATAAGTTCCTTATAATAGACGTTATTTTTAGGAACGTAAGGTGAGGATAACGGGAACGGGTAATCGGGTTTATTGTTGATTGTTGTAATTAAATATAATTATTGTGGGTTTGAAAACCCTATATGCTCACCAGGCTCCCAAGCCTGACCCACTCAGTTGATTTGTATTACAGGAAGTGGCGCAAGAGCTTAAGATGGGCGAATCATCAAGTTGTTTTGTTTACAAGTCTGTATATGTATATATTTGTTGAACGACTTGTGATGTTATCGTTTATGCTTTATGATCTGTATCGGAACATGACATCCCGACTTTTGATTATGAAATGAAATCATATTTCTATATGAAATGTTTTGATAAATATCTATTTTATCATGTTTTGTTTTTGGGAACAAATTCCGCATCTCTTTTAAAATCAAACGGATTTACTCTGAAAATGTTTAAAAAGCATAAATGAAATCGGTCTTTTCTGGCCGAGATTTTGGGGATGTCACAGTTGGTATCTGAGCATTAGTTTAAGCGAACTAGGAATTTGTTGGATTTCTAGACTTAAACTTAGTATGCTAAGTGGAGATTGTGAGATGTGTGTCTGATAAATTTTAGACACGAGCACTAGTTTATTTTAGGAAAGTTGCCTAAAATGCTTTTATGTGCTAAATGTTATATGTTGCCATATATGATATTGTTTGTTCGGATCTACGGTTTGCTGCCAACCGGATCTGAAGGTTTATGTGTTTAGGATTCTAAGCGTATGTATACGATATTAGAACTAGCATGTAATCGTTTGGAGTAATAAGGTGAAATTATTCGGTGTGTAGATCAAAAATGGTGAGAACAAGAAGCGGAGTTGGAAATGCTGATGAAAACAGGAATCAACCGCCTGTAATTCAACAAGTACCTGTCGTAGCTGATGCACCTGAGCCGATAACAATGGCTGGTGTACAAATGATGATTCAAATGATGTTGGATCGTCAGATGGAAGAAACAAGACGCCTGCTTAGGCAGAATCGTGAAGAACCGTCAATTCAAGCGGAAGAGCCCGAGGAGAATGGAGGGTAGTCTGAAGGAGAAAACTTTAGTGGAATCATTGGTCAAGACGAACAACCAGTGGTTAGACGCAATAACCAGTATGGAGGAAATGATGGTCGTGGGTGCAAGTATAAGGATTTCATGGCATCCAAACCACCATGTCTATCCGGAAGCCCGACGCCGGTACAAGTTATGGACTGGGTCTCCGAAATGGAGACTATGTTTGAAAGTTGCGAATGCAGCAACAGGCAGAAGACCGCTCTTGCGATCCCTCTGCTAAAATCTGGCGTGTTGAGTTGGTGGAAGCAAGCAAAATGTCTTGGGAAGACTTTGTGGAACAACTAAAACTGCAATACTGCTCCGAGCAGGACCTTCTGGAAATCAGTAATGAGTTTCAAAATTTGAAGAAAGGGAAATTGAGCGTCACTGAATACGCTACAAGTTTCACGGAAAAGATGAAGTTTATCCCATATTTGGTGCCTACAGAACTCTCTAAGGTCAACAAGTTTGCCCTTGGACTACCAGCGGACTATGGTCCAATGGTTAAGCAAGCAACCACATTGAAAGCCGCCATCTGGGCTGCTAGAAATGTTGAGACCCAGATCAGGGAAAAGGGTCTGGAAAGGCCAGAGGTTGGCGAGAAAAGGAAAATCGATGGATTTTCAGGGTCCAGCAAGAAAAGTAAATTCTCGAAGTCTAGTTCGAGGGGAAGTGGAGGAAAGGTAGAAGCAAAATGGTGTGACAAGTGCAAGAAGACGCATTATGGGAAGTGTGGCGGGGAAACCACATGCTTCAAATGTGGAAAGCTAGGGCATTATGCCAACGACTGCACCTTCACCAAAAATGTTTGTTATGGTTGTGGTGAAGAGGGGCACATCTCAAGGGATTGTCCGAAAAAGAAGGAAGCAGCAAGACCCAACATTCCGCCAAAGCCAAAGGCGAGAGCATTCCAGATGACACTGGAAGCTGCTAAAGATGAAGCTGATGTCGCTTCAGGTACCTTTCTCGTTAACAAATTGCCTGCCCAAATTTTATTTGATTCTGGAGCCAACTACTCCTTTATATCGCATGAATTTGGTAGAAAACTAGCTTTGCCTGTTGATAGACTAGGTAATGCTTTATTAGTCGAAGTTGCTAGTGGCAAGTTTGTACCTGTTAGCCATCGTATGAAAAACATCTTAATTGATCTGAATGGAAATAAGTTCCACGAGGAATTATTGCCTATCGAACTTAACGGTTTCGACATCGTTTTGGGAATGGATTGGCTTAGCGCCAGTGATGCTGAAATTTTATGCAAGAAGAAAATAGTGAAAGTGAACCCGCCTGGGAAGGAATCGTTTATGGTGTACGGAGATAAACGCAGAGTAAATTCTGGGATCATTTCTCTAATGAAAGCCAGAAAATGTTTGACCAAGGGGTGTACATCATACTTAGCATTCGTGATCGACGCTAAGAAGGAAAAGAAGGTGATGCAAAATATTCCTGTTGTGTGTGATTATCCGGAAGTATTTCCCGAAGATCTTCCTGGATTACCGCCCAATCGACAAGTAGAATTTCGTATCGACTTGTTGCCCGGAACAACGCCAATTGCAAAAGCACCTTATCGATTAGCACCGACGGAGATGAAGGAGCTAATGATGCAACTTCAGGAGTTATTGGACAAAGGTTTCATTAGACCTAGTTCATCACCCTGGGGAGCTCCGGTGTTATTCGTAAAGAAGAAAGATGGAAGCATGAGGATGTGCATTGATTACCGAGAGCTGAATAAGGCAACAATAAAGAATAGATATCCGTTGCCGAGGATTGATGACCTATTCGATCAGCTACAAGGTTCCAGTTATTTTTCAAAGATCGACCTGAGGTCAGGATATCATCAGCTAAAAGTAAGGGAGCAGGATATAGAGAAGACCGCATTCAGAACGCGATATGGACACTATGAGTTCTTGGTTATGTCGTTTGGACTAACCAATGCTCCAGCAGCATTCATGGATTTGATGAACAGAGTTTGTAATCCGTTCCTTGATAAATCTGTGATAGTGTTCATAGATGACATTCTGATTTATTCAAAAAGCCAAGAGGAGCATGGCAGACACTTACGAGAAGTGTTAGAAGTCTTGAAGAAGGAGAAGTTGTATGCGAAATTCTCCAAATGTGATTTCTGGATTCGTGAAGTCCAATTTTTAGGTCACGTGGTCAACCAAGAAGGGATAATGGTTGATCCAGCGAAGATCGAAGCTGTGATAAAGTGGGAACAACCGAAAAGTCCCACGGAGATCCGAAGCTTTTTGGGATTAGCCGGATATTACCGAAGGTTTATCCAAGGCTTTTCTTCGATCGCTAGTCCATTAACAACTTTGACCCACAAAGGAGCTACTTATGCTTGGAGTGATAAGCATAAAGAAGCATTCGAGAGAATAAAGAAGAAACTATGCGAGGCACCGATACTTTCTCTACCCGATGGGGTTGAAGACTTCGCTGTTTATAGCGATGCGTCTGGGGTTGGATTGGGTTGCGTTTTGACCCAAAGGGATAAGGTGATCGCATATGCGTCTCGACAATTGAAAGAGCATGAAAAGAACTACCCGACTCATGATTTAGAGTTGGCAGCGGTAGTTTTCGCACTGAAAATATGGAGGCATTACCTCTATGGCACGAAGTGCAAACTTTTCACTGATCATAAGAGTCTCCAATATCTCTTTAGTCAGAAAGAATTGAATATGAGGCAACGACGATGGCTGGAATTACTTAAGGACTACGACTGTGAGATACTTTACCACCCCGGTAAGGCCAATATTGTTGCTGATGCTCTCAGTCGGAAGGTCAATCTTGAAAAGAAAAGGCCAAGAGCGTTGAGAATTGAAGTTGTCTCGACTATTTTGGAAAGTATAAAGAAAGCTCAAAGCGAAGCTTCTGAGAAAAATGACCGGAAGGAGGAACGTTTGGGCAAAACTTTGGTGTTCGGTGTAAACAGTCACGGACTGAAGGTGTTCCAAGATCGGATTTGGATACCTAAGACAGGAGGAGTCAGAGATCTTCTGATGGAAGAAGCTCACAAAACCATGTACTCGATTCATCCCGGTAGCACAAAAATGTATAGGGACCTGAAACCCTATTATTGGTGGCCGACGATGAAGCTCGACATTGCGAAGTATGTGGCCGAGTGTGTAACCTGTGCAAGAGTCAAGGCATAACATCAGAAACCATACGGGAGTTTAGAACCATTACCTGTGCCTATGGGTAAGTGGGAAGACATTGCTATGGATTTTGTCACTAAACTGCCCAGAACAAAAAGTGGTCACGACATGATTTGGGTGGTCGTCGATCGATTCACTAAGAGTGCGCATTTCATAGCAGCAAAGGAGAATTGGACTATGGAAAAGCTTGCGAATTCTTATGTGAAGGAAATTGTGAGGCTTCACGGTGTTCCGTTAACAATTATGTCGGATCGTGATAGTCGTTTCACCTCACGATTTTGGAAAAGTCTACAAGAGGAATTGGGTACCAAGTTGTGTTTAAGTACAGCTTACCATCCGCAGACTGATGGTCAGAGCGAACGGACGATACAAACACTTGAAGATATGCTGAGAGCGTGTACCTTGGAATTCCTAGGTAATTGGGATGAACATTTACCTTTGGTAGAATTTTCCTATAATAATAGTTTTCACTCGAGCATAAAGATGGCACCTTATCAAGCTTTGTATGGACAGAAGTGTCGTACGCCGTCTTGTTGGCTTGAGGCTGGGGAAAAGCAGTTTATGGGACCGGAGATAGTCCATCAAACGGCTGAAAAGTTGAGAATAATTAGGGAAAGAATGTTAGCAGCTCAGGACCGTCAAAAGAGTTATGCTGACAAAAAGCGAAGACCGATGACTTTTGAAGTTGGAGATTCGGTTTTGCTTAAAGTCTCGCCGTGGAAGGGACTTATAAGATTTGGTAAAAGGGGAAAGTTAAGTCCAAGGTTTATTGGACCGTTTAAAGTTCTTCAGAGGATTGGGAACCAAGCTTACAAGCTCGAACTACCAGAAGAACTGAATGGAATTCATAACACTTTCCATGTGTGTTATTTGAGGAAGTTCACGGGAGAAGTTCCCGACATAATTCCACTTTCGGAGTTGAGGATCGATGAGAACAAAAGGTTGATTGAGGAACCGGAGGCAATCGTTGACCGAAATACTAAGAAATTGCGACGTAAGATGGTTGAGTTAGTGCTTGTCCAATGGAAACACACGAATGGGCCGAATCTCACTTGGGAGACGGAGAGTGACATGATGAGTCGCTATCCGCATTTGTTTGCTGGTGTATGATTCCGAGGACGGAATCATTCTAAGGTGGAGAGAATTGTAACGCCCGTGTTTCTGGGATTGTCATTTTTAGCAATGTAATAGTCTAGGTTAACCTTTGTAACCCCAATTTGAAATAATGAAAATGTATTATTTGTGAATTATGTGAATTATGTGATTTATGTGTTTATTTTCCTAATTATTATAATTTAATGAATTAAGAATAAAATAAGCGTCAAAATTAAAGTGTGAGATAAGCCCGATATCTTTGCATAAAGTTGTAGTGGTTGAAACAAGGATTCCGGAGATATAAGGAATGCCAAAATCCGAGTTACAACGAAGAAGTTATGACCTATCGAAGTTTCGCGACAGAACCGGCACGACGTCGAGTGACGTAAAAATATGAATTTAAGATAGAGCAATATTTAGCCTTAGCGATCTAAACGAAAGTCGTAGATTTCGTTAAACCGAGAGCGTGCATAAAAGGAACACCCAAATCTGACTTCGTATGAGGAAGTTATGATTTTTCTAAGTTTCGACTTAGCAGTATGCAGCTCGAATACTCGATTTGAGATCGAACGGTTTTTAGCCGAAACAATCTAAATGAGAATCGAAGATCTCGTTGTTAGTAGCGAAACGATGAAAAGTTAGGCGAGAACGGACGTCAAACGAAAAAATTATGAATTTATAACGAAGTTTTTCTGTCCCGGCCTTCTAAAAATAATAATAAAAATAAAAGTCAAAATTAGCCGACGGGGTCTAAATGAAAGTTGTAGAGTATGGTCTGACCTTCGCGTGGATATAAAGAACGTCGAAAACGGAGTTCGTATGCGAAAGTTACGTATTTTAGAAGTTCGACGAGTCAATTACGCCCCGCGTAATTGAGTACGCCCCGCGTACTCAGTCGGATGCAAGTTGCCTGACCAATACTCGAGTGCCACAGATCGACGCACGCAGTGACGTCAAAGTACGCCCCGGGTAACCGAGTACGCCCCGCGTACTGAGTACGCCCTGCGTAATTTGAGATTACGCCCCGCGTAATCCCAAACCCTCAGCCTATAAATAGAACTCGAATTCAGCCATTTTCTCTTGTTCAAACTCTTCTCTCTCTCTAAGTTTTGCCTCGATTTGCGTGCCAATCATATCCCGAAGCCCCGGTATCATTCCCGAACCCCGAAGCAAGATCCGAAGCCCCGAGGATCCCGAAGAGCGTTATTCCCGAGCCGAAGCTCTGCCCGCGAGAAGTTCGATTTTGGTGAAGATCTTCCAGATCTATCGAAGTATACTACTTCTATAAGCCGTAGTGTTGTCGGATCATCTTCTGATCAAGTGAGTGTGTAGTTATTTTCTTTCCAACGCAATATTATGAAGTATTTAATATAAAATACGTGCTACGTGTATATATTTTGTGGTTATATGTGTGAATGTATATTCACTCTCTTCTATCTCATAGATTTGATATATTCTCTATGAAATACGTGTTATGTGTGTATGCTTCATCTGTTATGTGGAATATGTATTGATTAAAGCATGCTATACAGGTTTTTAAACAATGTATAAAAATGTATATTTTTATCTACTAATATATTGGGTAGAACATGGGTAGATAATTGGTGTGAAATAAACAGATGAGAGGCCTCGGTGTTATTGGTGTTATTCTAGTCATTCAGCAGAGTATGGATGACGACCACAGACTATTCTAGACTGTCCTGTGGAACACTAGCAGGCTCATTACCTGTAGGTGTTGTGAACGACGTGTTCACCGGTGTACTCTATCCCCCACATGGTTGCCTTTAGGACACTTATTGTTGGGGAAGCCCCTCTGCAGTAATGTCCGTCCCGATGAAAATCCTGAAATAAGTTCCTTATAATAGACGTTATTTTTAGGAACGTAAGGTGAGGATAACGGGAATGGGTAATCGGGTTTATTGTTGATTGTTGTAATTAAATATAATTATTGTGGGTTTGAAAACCCTATATGCTCACCAGGCTCCCAAGCCTGACCCACTCAGTTGATTTGTATTACAGGAAGTGGCGCAAGAGCTTAAGATGGGCGAATCATCAAGTTGTTTTGTTTACAAGTCTGTATATGTATATATTTGTTGAACGACTTGTGATGTTATCGTTTATGCTTTATGATCTGTATCGGAACATGACATCCCGACTTTTGATTATGAAATGAAATCATATTTCTATATGAAATGTTTTGATAAATATCTATTTTATCATGTTTTGTTTTTGGGAACAAATTTCGCATCTCTTTTAAAATCAAACGGATTTACTCTGAAAATGTTTAAAAAGCATAAATGAAATCGGTCTTTTCTGGCCGAGATTTTGGGGATGTCATAGGACCCCACCTCACCCCTATAAATACGATGCCTCCGACTTCATTAGGACGTTTCTGGCCTCATTCTCTCATCTTCTCTCTAAGAAACTCAAACCGTAAACACTCAAAAACGCATATAAACTCCGGGAAACGTCGAAAAAACACCGTTTGGAGCCCTTTGGAACGTCTGGAAAAACTCAGCTCATCCAAAATCAGCATCCAAACACCATTTTTCCGAGTTTACGGTCCAACCTTCAAGAACCATAAACCCTGTTCTTGAGTTTACGGTCCAACCTTCAAAGACCGTAAACTCATCAAGCCTTCAGAAACCGTAAACACCCCTTTTTGGTGGTACTTTTGGCTAAAAGCTCATTTCTTCGATTCAAGCAAGTCTCGGATTTTGTTAAGTGTCGCGTGCAACAACTTGGGAATCTTCTTTTCAGTCAACAACTCCACGCAACAACTGTGAGTTCATACCCCTATATTTTTCGCATTTTTAATGTTTTCAGGAGGGGGGGGGGGATACAAGCTAAACATAAATGTTTTCTAGAATACACATAAAACTTATGCAAATTTCATACTTAAATTTCCTTTTGTACTACGCCGAGCGTAAGGGACGTTTTCACAAAAATTGCATAATTTCTTTTTTGACACGCTATTCGCTACGTTATACATGCAAACTATAATCGGTATAGTTTGGGATTTCTCTAAAACTTATCAAGCATAGAAACTTTCACTACTAAACATATGCACTGGAACAGAAACTGTTTATAGTTTACATCACTACTTTATCATGATTTTCATAACTGTAAATATCACTATGCGCGGTATACATACGGATTTTCACTACGGTAGAACGCTACTGCATTACATGTAAACTAGATTGTACGATACTGTGAGGCGCTACTTCACTACTGTACCCTTAGGTGTACAAGGATAAATCCTACCACTGTATAACCAGAGTCTCCTAGAGGGAGAGCGTGAGATTTGTGAATAGATCTATTCGGGACTGACAATCCCACATATAGACTGCTAGCTACAGTTAGGCAGGCATGCCTGAGATGTACAAATGTTATTTCAATCAACGCCTGAAGAACGTTGGAAAGGTCACTAGTCATATCAAGCATGGTTATACGACTCACATCATGTATAAATCACCTTTAGTTTACCAACCTGGCTTTCTTCAGTAGTTTTATTTACACCAAATAGAACTAATTAAACACACTATGCATACTGGCCGAGCCAGGGTTTTCAAAAAAAAATCATTTATGCTACGGTTTTACATTTAAATACATATACTTCATGATTAGCTTTAGCTAGTCACATGAGGTAGTATTTTTGCATATCACTACGATTTTTCAGAAATGAACATTCATGGTTATATACGAAATCGATAACACTACGTTTTTTTTCACTAAAGAAAATATCGGATTTTCTTTAGACTACGCAAAAATTTCGGCTCGCTCATCAACAAGTTTTCATTACAAATTACTGCTTATGAACTCACCAGATTTATGCTGATATTTTTCAAACTGCTTGCATTCTCAGGAAATCAGTAGACAGGTACCTGCTGGATTTTCGAGGAACTGAAGCATTAAGAGTTTTTAATTTTTTACTATGCAAAACTATTGGATGTAATTCAAACTAAATTTCAAACAAATGTAAACGTTTTTACTAAAGTATTCACTGTAATGGTTGTGTTGCTATGATTGCTGTTATTCATTGGTTGTGATGCTATACATGATGTCCTCCGCCCTGGAACGTTTCCGCCATCGGTTTCGGGGTGTGACAAGTTGATGGGTCCCTGGTGAGATGTGATCCTTTTGTTCCTTGGTGTAAGATCTGGATCGGCTGATATGTCAGGCATTAGTGCTCGACAATTGTTATGGTCGATGATCTGATTTCATCAGATGCATCAAGATAATTAGAGCTGGAAGTGTGATTTTGAGATCGGTCATTCGATGAGCGAATAACATGATGATATCTTGCATGGGCGGTCGTGCAGGGAGTTAGACTACTAGAGTTTCTAGGTTCTGGAGAGTCAGAACTGGAACCGCATCGGTAGAGGGAGTCATCCTTTTTTGGGATAGGGAGTTCATGTATTGGGTTCAGGTGTCTTGGGAAAGAGATTGTTGTATGACATTAGACGGCAGTGGCGCCATTGGAGGATGTTCAGGTTGATGACCGCCGAACTATATTGAGAGGCCGGTTGCGATGTTGGGTAGAAAAGTAAAGACAATGAGGAACAAGGAGGTGCGTCTAGTTAAGGTGCAGTGGGAGAAACACAGTTAAGGTGCAGTGGGAGCACCACTGAGGACCAGAGTGGGCTTGGAAGCCGGATTCCGAGATGCGCGAGCAGTACCCAAAGTTATTTCCAGAGCATGACTTCGAGGGCGAAGTATGATTCTAGTGGGGGAGAATTGTAACATCTTGACTCCGAAGTATAATATTTATATATGTTTATTTATGAGTTAGCTGGGTGACTCGACGAGTTGGTGCCTTAAGTCGTCGAGTAAGGACGAATTGGCCACGTGGGTTTAGTAACCAACTCGACGAGTCTGAGAGCCGACTCGCCGAGTTGGTGCTGTGTGATGAAACCCTAAATCTCCGGGGTTCGGGGCCTATTTAAGAGAACTTATGACCTCATTTGCGCCTCACCAGCTGCCCAACCTCCCCTATGTGAAACCCTAATCGGCCATTAAGCTAAGAGAGAGTGTTTGAGCTAGTAATTGAGTGTTTTGGTGAATCCTTTAGAAAGAAAGAAGTGAGATACAGCAAGGAACGAAGAGAGGCTGTGGGATCCATCATTCTTTCACTTGGAGCTTATGTGGAAGGTAAAAAGCCTACACCTTTCTCATCTTATTGGTTAGATCTCATGATTATGAAAGTCAGGGCTTTTACCACCTTTTTATTGGAACATTGAGTGCATGGAGTCTATCAGGAGGTCTAGACTTCAGATCTGGACCTTGTGAGGTCCATAGAGTCCAAAGATCTCAGCTTTATTCATCCATATAAGAGTTATTGTACTTAAACCCCCTTTGTTAAAGTGTGTTCGCATGTTGGAGCAAAATGTGCCATGCATGAACATAAAGATCGGAGCTTTACGTAACATTCGAGCCTTGGGAGCCTATCTGCCTTAAAACGTTTAAATGAGAAACTAACTGAAAGGACTCGCCGAGTCAATGAGCTGACTCGATGAGTCGGCTAGGGTTTTCACGATGAGCCTGAACACGCGATAACTCGACGAGTTGACAAGTCAAATCGGCGAGTTGAGTTGGATTTCATTAGGGTTCTGAGGGACCGAAGGGACTCGACGAGTCGCATAGATGCACTCAGCGAGTCGGGTCAACAGGGACCGTTGACTCGAGTATTGACTTCTGTTGACTTTAGGGTTTGGTCAAGGAAGGGTTTGTGGGGACCATGGAGGGGTAAAATGGTCTTTTACCCATCCCAAGATTTTGAGAGAGAGAACAACCTAGCTTACTTAGAGACGTGATTTAAATGTAAATTAGAGATAATTATCTTATGTATTAGGCGGAGGCTAGATTGAAATTCATGTGCGAGACCATTTACTTGCATGTTTACAAGGTGAGTCTTCTCACTATACTTTACCTAGAGTGGTAATCTTTGTGTGACCGGAGGGTCTTATGTGTTTATATTAAGTATTGTGATAGCCTACATTATGTCTTTGTGATTTATGTTGTATATTATTCTGAGCTTTACTGAGATAGGACCGGAGGGTCCACCCGGGCTATGAGACCGGAGGGTCTTCACTGAGATATAGGACCAGAGGGTCCAATCCAAGTCGTGAGACCAGAGGATCCTCACTAAGACACAGGACCGGAGCGTCCATACCGAGCCGGAGACCGGAGGGTCCTCACCGAGACGCATGAGACTGGAGGGTCCATGCCGAGTCATAGCCATGAGAGGATTATTATATGTACATGTGGTATTTTGGGGAACTCACTAAGCTTCGTGCTTACCGTGTTATGTGTTATATGTTTCAAGTACCGCTCAGGATCATGGGAAGGCACCGACTTGATTGTACACATACACACACACACGAGTTGGAGACATGTTTATGGAAGATCCTGGATTGTGTTATAAATAATTTTGAGCATGTGTTTTGATAACTTGATAAAATGGTATTTTTGTAATTGTGCTAATTAGATTCATGTGATTTTAAAATGAATTTTTTTTTTTTGAAAATTTACGGTGTTACATCAAGGTGAACAAGGTCCGGATCTACAAGCTCCAATGCAACCAACACTTCTCCATGGAGTTCCTTCTTCTCCAAGGTGCACCATGCACACTTCAAAGTACTCAAAACCACATTCTTTTAGCTCACAAGGCTCAAACTAGGGTTCGGGTTTTATGGGAGGGTGTTGGAGAAATGTAGCCTGAGAATGGAATGAGTTTGGGAAAGGTAAGGAGCTTAAATATGGCTCAAACCATGAAAATAAGGTTTGGGCACTGATTGCATACACCTAGTGTACTCCTGGTACGCCTAGCGTACTCAGGGATGCCCTAGTATGCCCAACGAACACTGCTTAACCCAAAACCATCCAAACTTCAAACGGTTATAACTTCTTTGTTTCAAGTCCGATTTCAACGATCTTTATATCCACAGAAAGGTATTGAGGATCTGTAAAAACCTATCGAATTAATTTGACTTAAAACACATTGAACTAAAATTCATAATTCATAAAAGAAGTCTGAAACATCATTTCCCATTTTACTCTTTGACTCCAAAGCACAACCGAACTCTTGGATCACATAATCTACATTACCCAAATCATGGGTCTAAACCTCTCTTGCTCAAAACCCGGAGCCTTATGATACTTACTCTTTAGGTCACGACCACGAATTGTGAAACAACTTGAAACAAGGTGTTACAAAAAATTTATGAAGTTAATCTAAATGACCAAATTACCCTTTTGGTCAAGTATTCACTAAAGGTCAATTCTTTCTGATTTTCGGGTTCTTACATGTGCCCCTTTGCGAGTTCCTAGGGGCAGTGACCTAAAACCTCTTTAGAATTTTGAATTCAATTGTAGTTGGAAAACATGATTTAATGGGCATATTATGGTAAATTGATAGTTTCACCAGTTTTGAAAACCATTAGATCCATTTAATAGCTACAATTAATTCAAATTTAACATCCTATTTTGTCAAATCCATTTAATCCATTAAATCCGCTTAATAGGAAAAGAAGACACAATTTCCTTGAAAATGTTCTCTCTCTCTCTCTCTCATGGTTCTAAATGATACGCCATGGCACAAGGTGTGGTGTAGTGGTCATGAAAACGTCAAGGCTAGTATGTTAAACATAGCACCCAAATAATGTGTTAAGGCACACCTTATCACGTTATGATGTGCCTTTATGTTTTGTTTTGTTTTTTGTTTTTTTGCTTTTTTTTGGTTGGATGTTGATATAATAATTATGTGATTTATCTTTCTTAATGTATATAAAATTGTCACGGCTTGAAAAACGACATGTTTGTGGCTTGACCTTACCGACACGCCTCATACCATTTAGAATCTCTCTCTCTCTCTCTCTCTCTCTCTCTCTCTCTCTCTCTCTCTCTCTCTCTCTCTCTCTCTCTCAATTTAGCTTTCATTTCTTTGCCTAGATTTGAAAGTGCCCTTATGGATCATCCTAGATTGAAATTCAGAAAGTGGTCTTACACAATCCACAAACAATTTGATCATCCAAGCTTTCGTTTCCGTACCACCATTACCATGTTCGTATTGTTTGATAAATATCTTGTATTATAATTTTTGCGTACCGGAGGCACAAACATTTAAATATTGTTTGATAAATATCTTGTATTATAATTTTTTCTAGCTAGTGTTCAAAATGTTAGGAACTTGTAAACCGCGTAAGGACATGGGGTTCACATGTAATACCTCAATTTCAATATAAATAACACTTGCACAATTTCGTTAAATAAATATCTATTACCACAAAAATAGATAATCTTGTGTTACTATTCTCACAAAACATCAAATTACTATGCAACATACCAGTCTCCAAAAACTCTACCCCATCAACTGCACCTCTATTGAGAGACACTATCAAAAATTTAAACACTCTAGTATGATTTAATCAACATTTTTCTCCATACAGATTCATGTACACACAACAAATTACGCATTCAAGATTCAACTACAGAAATCTAGCCAAGTATCGTCAACTTGGTATCAATAATACTACAAGTATTTGGTTATGAAAATAAAGAATGACCGAATCTAATGTGAAGAAGAGAAAGCGTCTTCAACTTTCAATTTGGGAATAATGCCACTGATATTCTTTCCTTTCAAAAAATTGGCATACCAGTGTGCAGAGAGCTTAGGATATCTTGTCAGCTCCATGTCATCCATGTCAACATAGTACAGACCATAACCCGAAGTATAGCCACCCGACAGTTCAAAGAGATCCAAGAAGGACCAGACAAAATATCCCTTCGTGTTTGATCCATTCCTGTAATTACCATGTCTTTGAGACGAAAATGAACAATAATAAATGGGCATTTATCTTTGTATAGCTCTGAAAAGATAGTATATTATAAGAATTAAGTCATGGGTATGTATAATATATAAGTACCTTATTGCATCCAACAAAGCACCAATATACGCATGCAAGTACTCTACCCTTGGGGTGTCCATCAATGTTCCATTACGTGGTTGTTCTTTTCCTGTCAAAAGCAACATGTACAGGATATGCCCATATCATAGTCATATTCTTGAGAATGCATGCACTATAGTAACAAACATTTATTCTTATTTTTATACATGACAAAATACTGTTGTGTATACATATAAGTTCAGGAAAAACAAGTGCATACATGGGAGACCACATAGGTTCGCCTGTGAGTGACACCCATTTAAACTCCTTATAAGAAGCAAGCCCCTAAGGCTATATCAAATAAAGTAAAGACACTGTGAGAATTCTATAATTAAGTAAACTGTTTGATGTATATACCATTTTCATGGATGTAGACAGGAGGATTTCCATATTTTTCCTTCACATAGTTAAGAAGCTTTTGGAGACCCAATGGAGCCACCTGCAACCAAAATTAGAAATATTAAAAAAAAAAAAAAAGAAACTAAGGACCATAGGAGGATAAAAGGGAAGTAATAATAACAAATGATAAAAAAAAAAATTCAAACCTGATCAATTGGTGGGATTTCTCTTCCAGTAGCAACTGCAGATATGCACACATCATGTCAATATCAGATTAAATCTATCTACCAGTTTAGTAGTGATTAACCATGAAGTCAATACGTACATGTAAACGATACTGCCATGTCTGCAACAATATCCCTAGGATCCGTTTTAAGACTACTAGGATTGTCCTTCACATATAATGTTTGATAGTGGTTTATGCCAAAGAAGTCGAATGAACCCTTGATTCTCTTTGATTCAAGTTTAGTAAAAGTTGGAATTCGGTTTCCTGCATTCTTCTTCACTATTTCTGGGTAGTCCCCATTCACCAAAGGATTCATAAACCTGGAGTAGGAACCATAAAAACAAAAGATTAAAGTAAAAGTTTGACACCCACAACAATTTGGCAACAAAATTTATGTAGCTCTTCTGATGATGACTCACCAACCCACATAGAAGTCCTGAATTCTTTCAACAGCTTTGATATCTTCAGTTGTGTTTGTATCTGGTTCAAACCAAAATGCATACACATTTATTCCAACAAAACCATGCTGCATCACCTGCATCACCACCAATATATATATGCTAACAAGTAGTCGATGTTACTTTCTTTTACTCCATCAAATGTCATTGTAGAGAGTGTTTCTTGAAGAAAATGGTAAAAGTATATAGGAACAAATTATGTCTTTAATTACCTTGTATTTTTGGCGATAGAGTCTTACAGCTGATGCATGTGCCAAAAGCAAATGGTGAGTTACAAGGTATGGCTCAGAAGTAGAGTCACCTTTGCTACAATTTACCCCAAATGGAGAAGAACAACGTCCAGGAGGTGAGCCACCAAAATCATAGCCACCTAAACTAAATATATTGCCTTCATTAAAAGTCGTCCAGTGTAGAACCCTATCACCAAATTCTCTAAAGCAAACATCAGCATATGCAACGAAGTCTTTCCTGCAATGTTTACAGACATATATATCATTCATGCATATATATATGCACTTTCTTAATTATAACACATGCAAGCACAACTTGTTCCATTTTAGAAATGTACACAGCTTTTCTACTAATCCATCCTCCATATTCATCTTCAAGTATCTGTGGTAGATCTATATGATGTAATGTAACATGTGGCTCTATTCCTGCATATATATAATCAGAACAAGTTTTTAAACCTCTTTATGCATTGTTTTTATAGTTAGCTAGACAGATTGATGGAAAAGCATCGACAATATTATATCTAACCATGGGCGATAAGGCTGTTGATGACATCGTTATAGTACTGTAAGCCCTTTACATTGAGAGGTCCTCTTCCATCTGCAAAAAAAAAAATGTTCATAAGCAAGACAAGTAGAGTTAATGAAAAATTTTCATTAGAACACCAAGTCAAACATACTTGGGATGAGTCTTGACCAAGAGATGGAGAATCTATACGCTTCCAGACCCATGTCTGCCATGAGTTGAATGTCTTTCTGCAACATTCAAATGCCATCAGTTGTAATTGGCTCTAGTCCACTCAAATTTCTATTATTATACTATTTTGACTTGAAATGTACTAAATGGTTTTGAATTGAACTCTTATGCAATCAAAAGATCAATGATTGTGGATTGTGGAATGTACCTTGTATTTATGGTACCCATCACATGCTATGTCTCCATTTGCTCCATTATACCAGGGCCCCCCTTCAAGATATCACATTGGAAGTCAAGATTTTGAGTAATTAACTGGCAATTATGAAAGGTAGTTATTGGTTAATTAGGGAGTTAATTATGGCAGTTATTTTTGGATAGTTTGGTAGTTAAGTTGGCTAATTAAGTTCAGTTGAGATGGAGAAAACTATAAGGATCATACATCTTTGTTTTGACAATATTGATATCGAAATTCCTAGTTTTTAATTTGTATTACCTGAATGAGCGAATGTGTCCCAAATGCTGTAGCTCCTTCCATCTTCCAGCACTGCTCCTTCAATCTTATGATCATATGAAGACACATTTAGCTTCGAATGTACTACGCAATATTACACACACTTGAAATTACGAAGAACATAATAAGAGCAAATACCTGATAGGCGGAAGTTGCGGAACCAAAAACGAATTCAGCGGGGAAATCATCTCTTCGATATTCATCAACTACACCGTATACCAAGAATCCTACATTGTCATAGTTTCCGATCATCAGAAGAAGAGAAAGAACAGGGAAGAAGACAGAATAAGACATATGGTCTTCTGCTATCGAAAGTGATGAATCGGCTATCTTCACTTCACATATATGATAACCACCTCCACGTGGCAGGCAAGTAGATACGGTGCTGTAGATTTAAATTGGGGATATGTGGTTTGAAATGGGAGAGAAAAAATAGATTCTTTTGCGCCATTTTTTTGTTCTTTCCCTGTTTTGGAAAGTAAGAAAAGGACGGAAGAGTAAGAATCTATTTAGATTGTTTTAAGAGAAAATCACAAATCTAGTTATTTTTTTAAAGATTTTTCATTTAATAACCAAAAACTAGTTTTTAGCCCACACACAAAAAAAAGACAACAAAACAATAGATAATTAAGGAAAATTAAGGTTTCCTCAAGAAAGTTTCAGCATAACCGGTTTAAATGGATTACCGTTTGGTTGCTACTGTTTGAGAGCCCGTGTATTGTTTGAAGGTCCATAGCACTAGAAGATTAATAGCCAATATCGGCGATATTTTTAGCAGCGACAGACATTTTTAGCAGCGACATCAAATAAATGTGTTTTTTGTCGTCGCTAAAAGTGTCTGTCGCCGCTAAAGTTGGCGATCCGCGCCATTTCAACCCTAACCGTCGATTTAGGCAATGATCCAACGACTAGGAGGATGTAGAAAACCCCTCGTTGTTTTCCTTCCGGTTTGTCGCCGCTAAAGGCTATCCATCGCCGCTAAAGGCGTCGCCGCTATTGCCTGTTCTGGCGATCCATGTCATTTCAACCCCATCCGTCGATTTAAGCGATGATCCAACGATGTAGGAAACCCCATATTGTTTTCCCTCCGATGTGTCACCGCTAAAGGCTGCCTGTCGCCGCTAAAGAGCGTCAACAATAAAATCTGCTTCGTCTTCACTTTCTTCCCTAATCTTCTGTTTCTTCTCTCTTCTCTCTGCTCACCACTGTCGATCTAATCGGAATTTCACCGAATTCTTCTATATTTCACCCCTCTTCCTCTCCATTTTTTCCCATTTTCTTTTCCTTTTCTCGTCTCCCTACTAAATTTGTGTTGGTTGTCGGAATTTTGAGATCCCCCACCGTTCTCACCGGAGTTTATCGCCACCACCACTGTTCATGACGGAATTTTGATAATTTTGATATTTTAGATGTGTATTTTGTGTTTGTAGATGTGGATATGTATTTGTATTTGTATTTGCATTTGTATGTATATGTGTATCTTGAGTGTATTTTATGTATGTATATGTGTTTTTCTATGATCATCTATATGTATATGTGTATTTTGTATGTGAATTATGTATGTGTATGTGTTTTTGTACGTATAAAAATACATATAAATAACAGCAACACCTTTAGTGGCGAGAGATAGTATTAGCAGCGACTTAATTTTAGCGGCGACGGAAGACAATAGCGGCGGTCAATGGAGCATTAGCGACGCACCAACAGCAACGACCCTTTAGCGGCGACATATGTTACCTTTAGCGGCGACGCCCGTCGCAACTAATACTTGAATTTCTTGTAGTGTAAGCCTAAAATATATAAAGTTGTAAATTTCCATTTAGGTCATTTTCTATTACTTGAAGTTAGAAAATAGCTCTCAATTAATGTCAACTTCGAATAGCTCTCAATTAATGTCAACTTCGAACGAGGTATTTCTCGTATTTTTCGTTTCTTTTTGGGTTATCATAAAATCTATTAACATTAGGAACATTTTTTTTGCAAATGACGAAAACAAATACGGAAACCATAGGTGACGTATGCCGCCTACGATGTACAAGCCGTTAATGCACAATTTTTGCATTAACAACTTGTACACCGTAGGTGGCATACCACACATACGGCTTCCGTATTTTTTTTGTGTAGAAAAATACACCCAATGCTAATAAATTTCATAGTTACAAAAAAAAAAAACGAAGAATACGAGAAATAATTATATGTAAATGTAGGTTATTTGGGTTGATTATTAAGTTTAATCGAAAAAATAATTGAAAGCCACGAACGAAACAATAGTTATTCGAAAAAAAATAATAGATGTAAAAGGAAATATTAGTTATTTTAAGGAAAGAGTAGATGACAGCAGCCACCTATGTTTTGTTCTTCATGTTCTTGGGGAAGAGGAAATTGTAGTTTACTAACTCGCCTATGATTTCATCTCTCTCTCTCTCTCTCTCTCTCTCTCTCTCTCTCTCTCTCTCTCTCTATATATATATATATATATATATATATATATATATATATATATATATATATATATATATATAGGCGAATGTCCGCGCGTTGCGCAGAAACTCCTATATAGTTGAAGTCTTTACAAATATATGATTTTTTAAATATAACAATAACGTTGCTGTTAAATTCGATATAATAATTTTTATATACTAAATTGATATAATATATTGATTATTTTGAATTATATGATAATATATACATTTATTATAACTTCATAATCTCAATCGTTTGAATGACTTCTACCCGCGAGTTACACATGAATAAAATTAAATATAATATATGATTTGATGTTATTTATAGTTGTTTTTATTGTTAATTAATTTTTTAAAACTTTTTTGCTTAATGTTTTAATTTCTATCATTATAATTATTTAAAACATTAAACATTATTTTTTTTATTTTAAAGCTAACAATATAATCATTTATATAGAGTTGTTTTTAACTATTGTTATTGTAAGTTATTTTAAGCTACTTATTTGGAAACTTTTAACGATTATAAAATATATTTAAGAAATATTTTAGTTAAATTGAAATTAAAATTTAGTTTTTGCTTTTATCACTACAATTTATCACGTTTAACTATTTATAAAATATTCTTTAGTTTTTTTAAATGGAACTGAAATTTATATTTGAGTTGACATTTTAATGCACATAAACATCTATATAGTTGAAGTCTTTACAAATATATATTTTTTAAAATATAACACTAACGTTGTTGTTAAATTTGATATAAGAATTCGTATATTAATTTGATATAATATATTGATTATTTTGAATTATATGATAATATATAAATCTATTATAACGTCATAATCTCAATCGTTTGAATGACTTCTACTCGCGAGTTACACATCAATAAAATTAAATATTATATATGGTTTAATATTATTTATAGTTGTTATTTTTAACTAATTTTTTAAAATTTATTTGCTTAATGTTTTAATTTCTATTATTATAATTATTTAAAACATCAAACATTATTTTTTGATTTTAAAGGTAACAATATAATCATTTATATAGAGTTATTTTTAACTATTGTTATTATAAGTTATTTTAAGCTACTTATTTGAAATTTTTTAACGATTATATAAATATATTCAAGGTTGTATAACTCGCTACTCGGTACCTGCTCGGCCGACTGGGGAGTAGCGAGTACTCGGGAGTACTCGGAGAGTACTCGGATTCAGTAATTCATGTAGAAATATTTTTTAGAAAATTATATATGTCAAAATCATAAGTGAAAATCATAATTTGATTGAAATATATAACCAAAATTAGATACATGTGAATGCATAAAAACTGAAATACACATAATTGTCCCACTATGTGGATAATTACTGAAAATTTAAGATATATATATATATATATATATATATATATATATATATATATATATATATATATATATAGTAATAATCACATATTTGTGTTAAATAATAAATCATCAAGTGAATTATACATATTAATCTTTAAATTCTTGATTTTTTTCTCTTTTTATGACAATTTTGACCCTTTGACTGAGTTTGACCGATTTTGACCGAGTTGGCCGAGTTTGACCGAGTAGGCCCGAGTAAGACCGAGTAGGCCCGAGTTTGACCGAGTTTGTCCGATTTTTGACCGAGTTTGATCGATTTTTGGCCAATTTTGACTAAATCCGAGTTTTTTGGCCGAGTTGACATTACTCGCCTCGGTGGAGGGCCGATTCCGAGTAATCGGCCGAGTAGGCCGAGTTTTGCAACACTGAATATATTTAGGAAATATTTTAGTTAAACTAATATTAGAATTTAGTTTTTGCATTTATCACTTTTAACTATTTACAAAATATTATTTGATTTTTTTAGTGGAACTGAAATTTATATTTAAGTTGACATTGTAATGTTATATTTAAATTAATAATTTAAGTATTTTGTCTAAACTGTTCAAAAATTATAGCTTTAAACTGATAATGGTTTACATGCAAACATTTTAAATCTAATAAATTAAGTATAATATGTTAAAATTTAAAGACATAACTTTATAAATAGAAGTAAAGATATTATTTTAAAATTGAAATTTAGTCTATTTATAGGTTTGATATTTATTTAACCTTATTAACCAACTTACAATCATTATTAGAAAGACACTACAATTTATCACTTTTAACTATTTATAAAATAATCTTTGGGTTGTTTAAGTTAAATAAAATTTATATTTAAATTGAGTCTATAATATTATATTTTAATTAATAATTTAAGTATTTTATATAAATTGTTCAAAAATTATACCTTTAAAATGATAATGGTTTACATCCAACAATATATTAACACTAATAAATTATGTATAATATGTTAAAAGTTAAAAAACATAATTTTATAAGTAGAATTAAAGATATTATTTTAATATTGAAATTTAGTTTATATATGAATACATTTTAGATTTGATATTTATTTAACCTAATTACCAAATTATAATTATTATTATAAAGAAATTGAAAAGTCATGGGAGTTTCAAATGAATGTGGTGAAAGGAAAAAAGAATGGGGGTTTCAAATAAATGAGATTCAAGAAAAAATGCTAGCTTTATATATATATATATATATATATATATATATATATATATATATATATATATATATATATATATATATATATATATATATATATATATATATAACCACCAAACTGTAGACCATCATCGAAATAGTAGATGCTTTTGCTTGTCTACGGTTTCCTTGACTATTAAAGGTTAATTGCAAAAATTTGATTATTAAGTGAAAAATGATTAAAAACATTGGCTAGATTTGTCATTATCTTGTTTTAATATTAACTTTATGTACAAATTTGCTAATTACACATGGGTCAAAACAAAAGAATTAGGTTTATTATTATTATTATTATTATTATTATTATTATTATTATTATTATTATTATTATTATTATCCTCCTTAATAAATCAAGGTTTTTTTTGTCACATGTCCCTTTCTTCTTCATTTGGACAAAAGGCAAATTTCTAGAATTTTTTATTTTCCACTATTCATTTTATTGTATTTTTTACTTTATTAATTTAAAATTTCACTTTTAATATGTAAGGTAATATATATGTAAGATATTTTATTAGAAAGGATTTACATATGTAATGTATTCAATGTATTAAAGTCTCATTAGTTTTAATAATTAAATTTTTTTTCTTATTCTTTTATAAATTCAAACTTCTCAAATTGTTAAAATTTCATATTTAATTAGTTTTAAATAAACTCATGTACTACATGGGTCTCACATCTATCCTCCTTAATAAATCAAGTTCTTTTTGCCACATGTTTTCTTCTCCTTCATTTGGACACATGACAAATTTCTAGATTTTTTGAATTTTTTATTTTCCACTTGTCATTTTATTGTATTTTTCATTTTATTAAATTAAAATTCCACATTTAATATGTAAGATAATATATATGTGTCACACCCCAAAACCGAGAACGGCGAAAACGTTTGGGGGCGGAGGACGTCATGTAAAGTATCACAACACAGTATAATAGCAAACAAGCAAACAACATCATCCATTGCATTAAATATATAATTTTTAATACAAGCGTGTTATGTATAGTTATAGACACCAAAAATGTAAATCAAAATAATAAGATGAGTCTTGAATGCGCTCCATCTTCTCAAAAGCTGGTCTTGGTATCTGTCTAATGATGACCTGAGAATACAAGTTATTTTGAAAGAGTTTATCAGCATTAAAGCTGGTGGGTTTATAAGTATTTTAGTGTCGGTGTTTGCATCAAAATGTTTGAACGCGATTTTGAAGTACGAGTTTGTAAACATTTGTAGTAAAGTATATGAATGTTTGTAAGTGTTTGTAAAAGTTTGAACCTCCTAGAAAATCCTATATTTTCTATTAAAAGTAGCCTTCTACCAAGGCATAACTGTTTTGTATGTTCGTTTATTGTAAAAGTGTGTAATTTTCCCAAGTGTAACTATCATTATCAAAATATAGTTTGTACATTAATGTTAAGTGAAATGACCATAAATTAATGTAGTACTGTAGTGTTGTATTATAGGAACTACTGCTGTACTAATTACCTTAAACTGGATTTATATCAAGGTATTATGTGATTAATTGTACCATACTATCGACTATGAAACACGACAATGTAAGTCGTAAAAAGGTATGATGTTTGGCACCCGCAGACCTGCAGGTCCGGTTGTAGCTAGCAGCAAGGTGTAGGATAGTCAATCCAGTATAGATCTATACGCAAACTCACGCTCTCCCTCAAAGAGACTTTGGCTACAACTCGGGCCATGACATTGAAGGCGTGCTCCGATACAGTGGATCACATTTATGTTAATGTATTCATGTATATCTACTGTATGGTTACTCGTTCTAGTATCGTTGTATATGTTCTCTTTCTAGTATAGTTGTATATGTTCTCGTAGTAATAAGTACTGACTCAAGAATGAACTGACTTCTTGTATAATTCGTAGAACTAAAAGTAGTAAGTAGTATAACCCTAAACTATACCTATTATAGTTTATTAGTAAATTTGAGGAATGACAAAATGTACTGAACTGAGATATAAATCTTTATATCTATACATATACACATAATATATAAGTAAGGATTCAACGACACTCAGACAAACAACCGAATACTTTAGGACCACAACCCAACGAGGACAGGATGTAAAGTGGGTTATCTCTCCTAAGTCCTTCAAACATTATTTATATAACTATATATGTAGTAGACATGGTTTTTAAACAATATATAAGTTTAAAAACATGTAAAATAGTTTGATAACAATTTAAAGTCATTTGCTTGATAAAACAATTTAAAGTATGAAAATCTATTTGCATGTTGGTTATTAATCACATGTGATTGATCTAATAACTAACATGGTTCAACTTGTATCCCCCCCCCCCCATAAAGCATTTAAAACATTTAAAAGTATTTCAAAGGTTAGTTAAAGGGGTATGAACTCACTTGCAGTGAGTGGATTGGATTGAAGTGACAGATACGGTGCTAGGTGACAAATGGAGACTTGTACACACGCACGAGCCTAGTTATCATATAATAAATATATATATATATATATAACTAATTAGCCAAATTATAACTAATAAATTAAGTTGGGACACCCTCGAACATGAAAACACTTTGTTTCAAGTGTTAAAGATCACAAGGGTTGCATCCAAGTGTTTGTAGGGAAAAGTTAGAGTGTTTGGGGTTCAAGGGTAAAATCCTTTGGAGTTTACGGTTTTCATGACCAATACCCAAGGAGTTTACGTTCGTAAACTCTACACTTTATGACCATAAGTTGTTTTGAGGTTTTACAAGTCCTTTGAAGCATTTCTACTTGGTGGTTAGGCCTTTGGAAGGGATTAAAGAATTATTACACTCCTTGGAGGAGTTTACGGCCCCAAGGCCATTTCCTTTTGGGTTTACTACCGTAAACCCATATCGAAAGTGGTATTGTCATGTTTTCAAGTCCTTAGCTCAACAAGGTAAAAGTCTAGGTTAGATTTTTGGCTTAAGGAAGGAATATGGTCCATTTACACTCACATTGGGGTGTTTACGGTTTTGGGAGATCCCCAATCCGTAAACACATATAAATGATGGACTTTGGTGTTTTTCATGGCTTAAACATATCAAGGAAGGATTTAAACATCAATCTAGGGCTAGAGAGAGACTTAGGCACACTTTGGTGCCTTTACTTGGTGTTTACGGCCCAAGAACATTCTTGGACCGTGAACACCTTATTCCTTGTGTTCTAGGGACATTTTCTTGATGCAAACATGTATAAAAAAGCTTGATAAGACTCTAGGATAGAAGTACTTACTATATGGAAGCTTGAAATGAGCTAAAAATCCAAGAACACTTAGTGTGTGTTCTTGGTGTTTTTGGAAATCTAATCAAAACACAAAAATGGATGGATGAAAAGATGTACAATCACTAGATTAAGTGTTATACCAACTTGAAATGGCTAGAAACACTTACTAGATTGAAGATCTTGAATAAAATCTTGGATGATACTTGAGAGTGTTTTAATGGTGTTCTTGAGAGTAAATGTAAAAAGTGACAAGTTTGGGGAGTAAACTCATGCTTAATGCATGAGTTCACGGTTTTTGGAAGATTTTTCGGCCCAAACATAAAAGTTTGGCCGTGAACTTCTAAGACACGAGGTATTTGCGGCTTTGAAATTTCAAGACCCGAGACGAGACTTCCTTTCACCCGTTCTTTTAAAGAATAATATTAAAATAATCAAACGAACTTTAAATCTGCTAAAAATAAGTAATAATGTAATTGACTTATAAATTGAAGTGATTGACTTTTAGGGTTTGACCGAAAGAAAATTTCGGGTTGTCACAATATGTAAGGTATTTATTAGAAAGGATTTATATATGTAATGTATTCAATGTATTAAAGCCTCATTACTTTTAATAATTTAAATTTTTTCTTTTTTTTTTCTTATAAATTCAAACTTCTAAAATTGTTAAAATTTCATATTTTTTTTAAATAAACTCATGTAATACATGATCCTCACACGTATTTATTATTATCAGTAGGAGCCCATGCATTAGTATAACGTGATAAAGCGATTTGCATCTTAAAAGCGTCTTATTTTTGTATTTCAATTGCATATAAATAAGATTAAATATAATTTTCAACTTTGTATTAATTTTCTTTGTTGTTATTATTAACATGAATATAATGTTTATTTGATATTTTAATTCAGGTTTTGTATTTAACAACATATCTATATTATATATAACTAGTTCAAAATTCGTAGAATTATATATATATATATATATATATATATATATATATATATATATATATATATATATATATATATATATATATATATAAACAAATATAGTATATACATGTTCGAATAAAACATATTTAAAAAACAATGATAATTTAGAAAGACTCATATGTCACCAAATTTGTAAAAAAGCTACACTTACACGGAAAATATAAAATATCCATGATTTTTAATTAATTTTTTCTTTGAAGCAATACAAAACAAACATTCGCATATAACATATTAAATTAAAAAGTATCCACATCACCTATATAACATATGATCGATAACATGTATGTTTTTTTTGAAACGACGAGTTAGTATATGTCTGAGATTGAATCCATGACTTCCTTGCTAGTAGACATCACTTTAGCTAAAGAGTTAGCCACAACTTGTGATTGATAACATGTATTTGATCTAATTAAATTAACAATTCAATCAAAACATATAATAACATAATTAGTATATAATAAACTTATAAATTAAAAGTTCTAACATAATAAACTGTCTCGAAAAGTGGTAAAGACCTCAAACTAACACAAAAACTTTTAAAGTTTTTTTTTGTGAATTTTGTATGTGATTTTTATATGTATCTAGTCAAAAGATTTGTTTTTTATATTACACTTTCCATTAAATACTTATTAAACATAATGCATACGATGTAAAACCTTTTAGTGGTTAAATCATTATTAAGAATGCTTTTGAGTGATATTAATTAAAAGATGATGTTTCAAATGAATATAGATCGAGTAAAAATGTCTTTATTATTATTATTATTATTATTATTATTATTATTATTATTATTATTATTATTATTACATATATATATATATATATATATATATATATATATATATATATATATATATATATATATATATATATATATATATATATGAAAATTATACGGTTGTTCTCTATGATTTGTCAAAACAAGTTGATTATGTACAACTATCAAAGCATCTACGCAGTTGGTCCTAGTGGTTGTATCTTTTCAATGATTAATCCTTTAACCGAGTTAAACAATTATACTACCCTTTTTAATTTAATTCTAACTTTCCTTTTTTATATTTTCACTAATTTATTCAATTTAAAATTAAAATTTAACCCCACACCATTGTACCACAACCTCCACACCATTAGGTGAAGATTTCTATCCTTTCTTCTATCTCACTCTATCTTTGGTTGTCTTTCATCCAGAACCGCTATCTGCCACCTATTTCCTGTCATCTTTTTCCAGCCATTGCCATCGCATCCCTCTCACCTATTACCACCTCCTTCCCTTTGTTTATGTTCTTCTTCATCACCATACCTACTGACAAAGTTTGTCTTCATCACCATGCCCATTGTCTCTGAAAAAATGTTTTATGGTTTGCCACTACACCGCCTTCCCTAAATCTCCTTCGGCACTACCGCTCACATATGTCACTGGAAGAACATCTATGTTCCAATTTTGTTCATCATTTCATATCCAAACAGTTGAGGCTAGGGTTTGCGTGAGTGTTCGATTGAGAGAGAACATAGACGACAACAACTAGGGTTCGATTTGGAGATAACATAAAGTGTGAGCTTCGGCTATGTTTCAATATGGACCTGAGGAGAGAGGTGGGACTGTAACTAGAGGTGTTTTGTCGAAAGAAAAAGGAAAGAAAATAGGAAATGGTAGTGTGGTGGGCTTCTGGCTGGATAAGAAGGTATGAGGACTGCAAGTGTCAAGTAGAGGATAAGGATGATGATGGAGTGAGGATGATATGTCGGTGAATTGTTTCACTAATGTGTATTTAAGTGTAATGGATTGATTTGTTGACCAAAATTAATTTTGATGAATATTAAACAAGTAAGGAAGGTGTGGAGTGCACACTTATTTATGTATATTCAAGATTCAAAGTAAACTGTCATTTAGGGGCAATGCTCCTGAACGAACGGGGGTATGCGGACAGCGCCCCTAAAAGCGGGGTCCAATGGGTGGCAACCCTTGGCAGGGTCCAAGAGGTAGAGCCTCTGGCTAGGATCAAGCTATATTAAAAATGAATCAGAAATTCGGTTTTTTGAGAATTGACCCAATTTTGACTGTTCTCCAAATACCTATTTTTTATGACAGTTTTTGATGGTTTGTGACAGTTTGAAACTGTCTAGTAATAGTTTTCAGACGTAGATCAAAACCAGTTTTTGGTCCTAATCTGGTACTTACGAAAAACAAAATCTCTCATTCTTTTTTCTGTTTTCTCTCATATTCTGAGTCTTATCCAATTGAGGATTTCGGGAGTACCACCGAAATACTTTGATTTGAAAATGATATTCACGATTTTCAGATTTCCATGTGTCATTATACCCCAAATTTCTAACAAAATGGAGTGAGGAGGCGAGAGGGATGGAGGTGGACGCACCTTAATTGTTGTAAAATTGAAATGAAGATGGTGGAAGTTGGAAGTTGGATGTGAGGGTAAGGGTTTCATAAAGAAAGAGGGGTGCTTTTATTAATAAAATATTATTTTTAAATCAAATTTACATATAAAAATTAATATAAAATTCAATCAATGGTATAATAGACCACTTTATCAAAATAAAACCATAAAAACTGATCACGCAAGAGAAACCATACGCGAAGATCTTTTGATGATAATATGGAATCAATCTGTTTTTGCAAATAAGAGGAGTAGAGGACCAACTGCGTAAATATGTCTTATTGTTATAAAGATGTTTCTTTTTCCTCGGTTGTATTCTAGTTCTATTCCACAATAGGAAAAATGATTTGGTGGAAAAATTCTTTTGCTATTTCCATTTTAAGCCATATATACCTCCAAAACAAATCTGGATCGGTGTTAATTTGCATGTCTCGTATGTATGATTTCGAAAATAGTCGATTCATCACTTCCTGTAGCCTGCAGGATGTAGCAGATGACAATGTCGAATTCTGTCCTTCTTGTTCTTTCTCTTCTTCTTGGGATCGGAAACTATGCTGATATACGATTCTTCTTCGTATACGGAGTTGTTGATGAATATCGAAGATATGATTTTCCCAGTGAATTCGTTTTTGGTGCTGGAACTTCCGCTTATCAGGTATTTCTTTATATTGCTCTGTTTCGAGTGTGTGTAGTCGATTTGGAGCTAACTACATGCGTGTAAGGTTGAAGGAGCAGTACAGGAAGATGGAAGGAGTCTCAGCATTTGGGACACCTTCGCACATTCAGGTACGTAATACATTCGCACATTCAGGTACGTAATACAAATAAGAATACATGTCGGATGATGAATGATTTCCAAGTGTGTGTAATCGATTTGAAGCTAACTTTATCCCAAGAAACCGAATTGTTTTTTATTTGTGTTGTGATTTGTTCTAAAAGAGAAAAAAACAAATGATTCACATTGAATGATCAAGAGGTTTATGACATGTATCCATAGCATTGTGGATGTTCTTATCTAGGATTATTGGCCTCCAAAATCATAAAATCAGGACGCAAATACTACAACTCTTGAGTGTCAAAGTAATTCTTGTGTAATATCATGAAGGGGTTCCCTGGTACAATGGAGAAAATGGAGATGTGGCAATTGATGGGTACCATAAATACAAGGTACAAACCATGCATCTAGATCACTCATCTTTTTTATAACATATAATAAGAAATTAATTCAGAACACTTTAATACAAAATGTTTTAGCAGATATTGGCTTCAACTTTTACATTACAATAAAAGATAGTAGAATATATAACTAGAGCATACTACAACTGATAACATTCGAGTGTTGCAGGAAGACATTGAACTTATGGCAGACACAGGTTTGGAAGCATATAGATTTTCGATCTCTTGGTCGAGACTCATCCCAAGTATATATATATATGTTCATTTGCTAATTAATTAAATAGTCTATTGACAAAATTTCAGTAACTCCACTTGTCTTGCTTATCAAATATAAACATTCTTGTTTTCTTTTTGCAGATGGAAGAGGATCCATTAATGTGAAGGGCTTACAATTTTACAATGATTTCATCAACAGGCTTATCGCCCATGGTTAGATAAAAAAATGTCAATGCCTTGCCATCAAAAAATACAAATTGTCTAACTAAACAAAAAACGCCTAGAATTACTAGTTCTAATTATATATATATATATATATATATATATATATATATATATATATATATATATATATATATATATATATATATATATATATATATATATATATATATATATATATATATAGAGCCACATGTTACATTACATCATTTCGATCTACCACAGATACTTGAAGATGAATATGGAGGATGGATTAGTAGAAAATCAGTGTACATTTCTTAAATGGAGCTAATATACATATATATGTATGCATGAATGACATGTGTACGTAAATATTGCAGGAAAGACTTTGTTGCATATGCTGATGTTTGCTTCAGAGAATTTGGTGATAGGGTTTTGCATTGGACTACTTTTAATGAAGCCAATATATTTGCTTTATTCGGTTATGATTATGGTTACTCACCTCCTGGACGTTGTTCTTCCCCATTTGGAACTAACTGTAGCAAAGGTGACTCTACTTCTGAGCCATATCTTGTAGCTCACCATTTGTTGTTGGCACATGCATCAACAGTAAGACTCTATCACCGAAAATACAAGGTAAAGATATGATCCTAATTAAGATCACCTTTCTCTAATTATATAGTAGTATCTTGTTTTTTAGAAAAAAGTAAGAAAGAAAGAAAGAAACATTCACTACTTGTTATAATACGGTGTATATATATATATATATATATATATATATATATATATATATATATATATATATATATATATATTATATATATATATATATATATATATATTATGCAGGCTATGCAACAAGGTTTTATTGGAATAAACGTTTTGGGATTTTGGTTTGAACCTTATACAAACACAACCGAAGATGTCAAAGCTGCCCAAAGAGCCAATGACTTCTATTTGGGTTGGTGAGTGAAGAGAAATGTTACATAAAGTTTATCAAAAGCTATATGTAGCAAAATGGTTCAAAGTGACAAAGTGAGTTTTAATATGGTCAAGTTGGCTACCCGATCAATAAATACCTTTTGATTTTTTCTAGTTTTTCAAGTAACTAATGTGATTACAAAAACTAAATATACTCATAAAATAATAATCTAAATTGATTGAATTAAAGTTACAATCATTTGCATACACTTTAGATGACTTTCGAATCATTTCACGTTTGTTTAGTTTTCAAATTTGGCCGATTTGTAATTAAATTGGTCAAAATTTCCACCTCCATACCTTTACCAAAAGCTATTATTAGAAATCGTTGTAGGTGTTTGTTAAATACATTGAATTGTACTTTACTTTGATCTTCGTTTCATGGTTCCCACTTCAGGTTTTTGAATCCCTTGGTGAATGGGGACTACCCAGAAATAGTGAAGAAGAATGCAGGAAACCGAATTCCGACTTTTACCAAACTTCAATTGGAGAGAATCAAGGGTTCATTTGACTTCTTAGGCATAAACCACTATTCCACATTATATGTGAAAGACAACCCGATGAGTCTTGAAACGGATACTAGGGATGCTATTGCAGACATGGCAGTAACATATAAATGTATGAATTGACTTCATGGTGTTCCCTTTATACCCTTGATGCTAGATATAGTACTTAGCTGGATACTACACATAAGTCCAATAACTATTTTATTAGATTAGATCACCATGATGCTTATACATGTTTTCCTCAAACCATCGATCACTATATATATGAAACTAATACTAACATGATGTGTGCCTTTCTGCAGTCCGTACTACTGGAGGTGAAAATTTTCCAACTCAGGTTTTGAATGTTAGATCCTATGTTGTTTCTGTTTTCTTATTATTGATTACCAAACGTTTATCCTACTATCATGCTATAAGTTTCTTGTTTTATTTTTATACTTTTAATCTAATCAGTTCCCCATGGCTCCATTGAGTCTACAAAAGCTTCTTAACTATGTGAAAGAAGAATACGGAAATCCTCCTATCTACATCCATGAAAATGGTATATACATTATATAGTTTACCTATTAAAGTCTTGTATGCACATGTAAATTATGAATGTTTTTTTATATAGGCCAAAAACAACCACATAATGTGACATTGATGGACACCCCAAGGGTAGAGTACTTGCATGCGTATATTGGGGCTTTGTTGGATGCACTAAGGTATGCTTCTTGTAGCCTATATGAAGAAAAGGGCGCATATCCATGGCTCCATTTTCATAAGTCACAATCATTTTAGAGCTTTATAGATCAATCATATCCCCATATCTTATGGTTCTTTTTTTTATATAAATGACATGGTAACAGGAATGGATCAAACACAAAGGGATATTTTGTGTGGTCCTTCTTGGATCTCTTTGAGGCTACTGGTGGCTTTACTTATGGTTTTGGTCTATACTATGTTGATCTTGATGATAAGGAGTTTACACGTTATCCTAAGCTATCTGCACATTGGTATGCCAATTTTTTAAAAGGGAATGTTGGACCAGTTCCCATAAGATACACTAATACAAGAAGGAGATAAGTCGGAAATCAAATCATAAGAAGGCATGGGTAAAATGGTCAATCTGGAGTAAGTCGGTTAGGAGTTAAAATGTTGTTAGAAGAAGTATTATAAATAGCAAGAGAGTTAGTTAGAATATTGAGTATTATTTGTCATTACTGAATTTCGGTTGTAAGGGAGAGCAGACATCAATTTTTCAATAAAATCTATGTTTCTTCTCTTTTCTGTCAGATTGTATCAGGAAAGGAAAGAACGTGAGTGTCATCATTCTTGATGTAGATAAATCTGACATCAAATAAAGTTTAGGGACCATTTTGTACATGTCAAGAAGTGGTAGACTAAAATTGTGAAAATGACCTCTTTGTTTCTAATACCCACCAAACGCATCAGCGCAATTAGTAGACTTGTTGCATTTTCATTTATTTTCTCCAATCTCAGTTTTATGCCTTTTGTTTCTTCTACTTTCATGTACCATTACATGTGACTGAATAAAGAGATTCTTCAATTGTTCCAATCTTTTTCTAGTTTCTTGTTAATTCCATTCTTCAATTCAACTTTACTTCCGTTTATTGTAACAAATTGGTATCAGTAGCTTCTAGGGAGATGATTGATTGAATTTTATTGGAGGATTATTGGTTATGATTTCTTAATCAACGATTGAAGATTGAAAGTGTTAATTGGGGACATCCTGATGCAGAGGATATAGATGATCTAACAAAAGCCTTTATGGACAAAAAGGAGAAACAAACTGAGCAAAAAAGATCAACTTAAAGCAAATGTAACATTTGAATAGACCTCACTAAAATTAACACGACCCTAAACCCGATATGAAATCGGGTTAAACGAGTTAAATTGGTTTATCTTTCAATATGTAAAAAAGTTGGTTATTGTCTTAATGTTAGTCACTAAAAATGGGTTAAATGGGTTAAACGAGTTAAATGATTTATCTTTCAAATTTCAGTATGTAAAAAAATTGGATGATAACTTGATGTTAGTCTTCATACATTGATGAAATGGGTTAAATGGGTTAAATGAGTTTATCTTTAAAAAAATGGTTAATGACTTGATGTTAGTCTTTCTAAATGGGTTAAATGGGTGAAACGGGTCATGCGAGGTAATCGTGTTACATCGGGTTAGGCAGGTTTAAACGTGTCGTGTTCATGTCGGCATTTTGACCTGTTTATTATTATTAAAGGGCTAATGCCATAAAAACCCTCATGTTTGCATGAAATTGTCGAATTTATCCAAAATTGATTTTTATGTTCATTAATGTCTAATATTTGCATAATTCTGCTCATACTTGCCATTTATCTGGTTTGCTCTCAACAACAAGTGACATTTGTGCTTAGGTGTCGGTTGAGGCTGAAATGGCTTCCACGTGTCAGCAAGTTTTAGTGTAACAACAAAATTAAAGGGATAAGGAGGAAAACGATGGGGCTAAGGATCAAACACAAGACATCATGCTCCCTATGATCACTACCTTACCTGCGAGCAGGGGTGGATCTTTTCAAGGACTAGGGGGGTTGTCCCCCCCCCCCCCTCAATTTTTTTTTGGCATAAATAGTCCCTATGCTTTTTTTTAACTTTATACATATTTAGTCCAAAAATATAAAATTTTGACTATGACTCCCTCCTGTTCACCAATTTTTATACAAATTATACTTCCCCCCCCCCCCCCCCCCCCCCCCCCAAATGAAATATTGAAGCTCCGCCACTGCCTACGAGCCACAACAGTTTTTGTGTAAGACATCATGCTCCCTATGAGCACTACCTTACCTGCGACCCACACAGTTTTTGTGTATGTATTACTCTGGAATGAAATATAAATTGATTAGACTAACTAATTTAATGAGGAAAAAGTAAAAAAATGCAAGGATCAAACCATGTATATAAATTATTAATGGTAATGACTTTACCATTTGCCTACTTAATTTCCATGTTTAAATTCTAAAACAAGTGTATTAAAAAATTGTTGGAAATTACTATTATTATTATTATTATTATTATTATATATAAAAAAAAAGAGTTCCCAATTCAACAGTTCTTTGTTTCTATTGGACCACTTCAATTTATTTATTATTTTTTTTTATTTACTTTTCCAGCGGTAGATTAATGTCTGGACACATGTACGTATTTGGGATTTTACCGTCTCTATTACCCAATAAGAAGTTGATTGGTGGCGGTTGACTCTTAACATGATATCCCACCGCTCATAACCCTATATCCGTTGATCAATGTGTAGCACCTGGTTCCTGGTACGTAAATCTTATTTGAGTATTTTCCATTTTTAGCCTTGGACTCGGCGAGTCATAGGGCCGACTCGCCGAGTAGAGAAGGAACCCGGGACATGTTTAAGTTGGCGACTCGGCGAGTCCATATTCCGGACTCGGCGAGTCACCGCTGTTGAATGAAACCCTAAGTTTCAGGGGTTTGCACCCTATTTAAGCCTCATATCCGCCCCAAGCCAGCCCCCATTCACCCTCAGAGCCCCCAACCCTCGTTCAAAGCTTGTTTCCTTGTGAGTTAAAGTGTTTTTGTGGTGTTCTTGAGGTTTTTGAGGAGAAAGAAGAGTGAATCAGGAAGAGGAGAAGGAGGCCAAGCATCTATGTGTCATTCCAATGTTTCCCCTGAGGTATAACTCGTTTCCCCTCTGTTTTTAAGCTTATTGTCCCTTATAGCTCCATTAAAGTCCTCTTTGAACCATTTCCAAGCTTGTGTATGTTTGAGGGTTTGTAATAAGCTGATTGACCTTTAGATCTAGGCATGGTTGAGCTCCAGGAGCTCAGATCTACTGCCTTTATGGAGTCATATTGCACAAAGCCCTAGATCTACCCTTTTTGGTGCACTTTAAGCCTTAGAACCTTTATTGGTAATGATCTAGACGTAAAGTTGGAAACTTTACGTGTAAACCAGGCCCTAGGAGCCCAGATCTATGATTGGCATGGGCTGGATTCAAGCAGAATCAACCATATAGTAATTGCATGGTAACGACTCGGCGAGTCATTTATCTGACTCGGCGAGTCGGTTCGCGAGTCTCCGAGTTTGTCCCCTTTTTGTAGTGTCGAGTGAGCAGTGAGTCACGGGGTGTGACTCAGTGAGTCGGAAGCTGAACTCATCTATGGAGGAACTCGGCGATTCAATGCCCTGACTCGGTGAGTTTAAGGCAATCTTCTTAGATCAAGAACGGACTCGGCGAGCTGTTCATACAACTCGGCGAGTCGCAGCATAAGTATTCTTCGGATGAAGATGAACTCGGCGAGCTGTTCATACAACTCGGCGAGTAGGATGAAGGACTTGAATATCAGTTGAGAAGGAGAACTCGTCGAGTCATCGCCTAACTCGACGAGTAGAAACGGGATTCAGGACAATCGTTTGGGTAGGGACTCGGCGAGTTGGAGAGCCAACTCGGCGAGTCGGGTCAACTGAAAGTTGACTCTGACTTTGACTTAGGGCATAATCAGGGGTAAAATGGTCCGTACCGGAACCAAGGAAGGCCAAGATAAGACCAGGGAACTTGTAAGTAGCAGTGATCCCTCAGGAAGTATCAGTATCACTAATGATTGTATTATATATTGCAGAATGGTGGTACTTCGATCGAGGCCGATAGATGGCGGTTCAGGAGAGGGGTTAGGTTCGGGATCAGGTTCCGAGCCGGTAGATGAGGGACTACACGAGTTCATCGCGTCAGAGATCACCAGGGGTATCCTTGAGTCGACTCCCATTATCTTCGGGTCGATCAAGGAAGGGATCATCGAGTTGATGGAGGATCGCCTCAGGGCGTTCAGGAGCGACATGGCATCTAGCCAGTCGGGTCCTCGCACATTGTCCTTTAAGGACTTCAGGGGCAGTGGTGCGCTAGATTTCCACGGGGTGAAAGACCCCATTGCTGCCAGGTGATGGATTGCAGACATCGAGTCTACACAGTTGACTAGATTCTGCCCCGAGGGGTCGAAGGTAAGGTATGCAACAGGGTGTTTACGGGATCGAGCCCGGGATTGGTGGGAGTCAGTGGGTGACTCGTTGGGAGCCTCAGCTATCGAGGCTATGACCTGGTCGGACTTTGTGACCAGGTTCAGGGCAGAGTTTGCGCCGGCTGTCGAGCTTCAGCAGCTGGCCAAGGAGTTTTTGGATATGAGACAGACGACGGAGACTGTGGCGGAGATCACCGCCAAGTTCCGGGAGAGGGCTTTGTTGGTGCCCCAGTATGCTGGTGACGAGGATATGGGGAGGACCCGTTATCATGATATGCTACGAGCTGACATCCGGGAGCATGTTAGCTTTTCAGCTTGCCCTACCTTGGACTCCATGATTGTCAGGGCGATGGAGAGGGAGATAGATTTGGAGCACATCCGGAAATGGAAGGCAGAAGAGGGTCAGTCAGGAGGGGCTTCGGGGAAGAAGCCCAAGGGATCAGATGCGGAGCTGAAAGGCCAACAGGGACGGGGATGCTGCAGGAAATGCGGCAAGACGCACGAGGGGGCGTGCAGGTTGGGATCATCAGGCTGCTACAGGTGCGGCAAGTCTGGGCACTATAGCAGGGATTGCACTGCTCCGGCAGCAGTTATTCAGACATCGGAGTTGCTGTGTTTCCACTACAACCAGAGGGGCCACAAGAAGGCCAATTACCCCCAGTTGACAGTTTCAACGCCGGTGAAGGCGCCAGCTCCAGCGACCCTGCGGATCACGGATGGCCGGCAGGGCAAGGCAGAGGCTCCGGTGGTGAGGAGCCGAGCATTTCAGTTGGCTACTGAGGAGGCACGCGCCGCACCCGATGTGGTGACGGGTATGATTCTTTCCCTTTATTTTATTTTTATGATGTTATGATATTGATATGTGCTCCGTATGTATATGTATGCATTAGGATCGTTCCATGTGAACGACATCCCAGTTCAGGTGTTGTTTAACTCGGGTGCATCCCGATCATTTGTTTCCCTTGCGCTTAGCAAGAAGTTTCATGAGACTTCGGGCGAGTTAGATTGCCCTTTAGAGGTAGAGATTGCTGATGATCGATCAGTGCGAGCATCGATGGTGTTTCGAGATTGCGTGTTGCGTTTGTTTGAGGAGCGCTACTTGGTAGACTTGGTTCCCATTCCGCTGCGTGGGAACAAGGTGATTATAGGCATGGATTGGTTAAGCCCCAATGGGGCGGTGATAGATTGCGCACAATAGCTAGTGCGAGTTAGGACCCTAGGTGGGGGAGAGTTAGTGATTCATGGCGAGAGGCCACAGCGTGCACCTGAAGTCTGTTCGGCAGCGAGGGCTAGGCGATATCTTCAGCAGGGATGCGCAGGATATGTCGCGTACGTGATGGATACCCGGGAGGCGGGCAAGGCGACGGTGAGTGAGGTTCCGGTGGTGCGAGATTTTGCAGATGTTTTCCCAGAGGAGCTTCCTGGGATACCTCCGGAGCGACAGGTGGAGTTCAGGATTGACCTCGTTCCTGGTGCGGCTCCGATAGCCAAGGCACCATATCGGTTGGCTCCTCCCGAGATGCAGGAGTTGTCTACGCAGCTGTAGGAGCTGCAAGACAAGGGATTTATTCGCCCGAGTAGTTCACCCTGGGGAGCCCCGATCTTGTTTGTGAAGAAGAAGGATGGGTCGCATCGGATGTGTATAGATTACCGGGAGCTGAACAAGGTAACGGTGAAGAACCGTTACCCACTCCCGAGGATTGATGACCTCTTTGACCAGCTTCAGGGAGCATCTTGGTTCTCCAAGATTGATTTGCGTTCGGGTTATCATCAGATGAGGGTCAAGGAGGAGGATACGCAGAAGACCGCGTTTCGGACACGCGATGGCCACTATGAGTTTGTGGTGATGTCGTTTGGGCTCACCAATGCTCCTGTCGCGTTCATGGACCTCATGAACCGCGTATACAGACCGATGCTGGATCGATCTGTGGTAGTCTTTATCAATGATATCTTGGTTTATTCCAAGACTAAGGAGGAGCACGAGGTACATCTAAGAGAGGTGTTGGAGACCCTGAGGAGGGAGAGCTTGTATGCCAAGTTCTCCAAGTGTGAGTTTTGGTTGCGCGAGGTGCAATTTCTCGGACACCTTGTCAACCAGAACAGGATTCTGGTCGATCCGGCTAAGGTCGAGGCCGTGATGAGATGGGAGGTTCCAAAGTCTCCATCTGAGATTCGGAGTTTCCTGGGATTAGCAGGCTACTATCGGAGATTTATTCAGGATTTCTCCAAGATAGTCGTACCCTTGACGCGGCTGACGAAGAAAGTCGTGGTCTTTCGATGGGGACCCGAGCAGCAGGCTGCGTTTGAGACACTGAGACAGAGACTGTGCGAGGCGCCGATCTTAGCCCTGCCAGAGGGCGTAGAGGATTTTGTGGTATACTGCGACGCGTCCATTTCAGGGATGGGCGCGGTACTGATGCACAGGGGGCATGTCATTGCCTACGCTTTGAGGCAGCTCAAGCCTCACAAGGCGAACTACCCGACGCATGATTTGGAGTTGGGGGCGGTGGTTTTTGCCCTCAAGATTTGGCGGCATTACCTCTATGGGGTTCGATGTACCATCTACACGGACCACAAGAGTTTGAGGTACCTCATGGATCAGCCGAATCTGAACATGAGGCAGCGTCGGTGGTTGGACGTGGTAAAGGACTATGATTGCGAGATCCTCTACCACCCGGGGAAGGCCAATGTGGTGGCCGATGCGCTTAGCCGCAAGACGGTGCCGATCAAGGACGTTTGCATGAGGATGACCATGGTGACTCCCCTGTTGGAGCGAATTCGGGAGGCTCAACATGAGGCTATCAAGGAGGAGCATCGGAAGAGTGAGTGTGTGGTGGGTCAGGTTTCCTCCTTTGATTATGATAGCCGAGGACTATTGACACTACACCGTAGGGTGTGGGTGCCATATCATGGAGGCGTGCGCCAGATTTTGATGGAGGAGGCGCACAAGTCCCGGTGCTCTATTCATCCCGGGGCGACGAAGATGTATAGGGATCTTCGTCTAGATTATTGGTGGCCCTGCATGAAGCGAGATGTGGCATGGTACGTTGAGCGGTGCTTGACCTGCAGGAAGGTCAAGGCCGAACATCAGAGACCGCACGACAATATGCAGCCGTTGGATATTCCACTATGGAAATGGGAAGATATCACGATGGATTTTATCACGAAGCTTCCCAGGACCACGCGTGGAGTGGATTCGATTTGGGTTATCGTGGATCGATTGACCAAGAGTGCTCACTTTATCCCGATCCAGGAGAGCATATCGGCCGAGAAATTGGCCGACATCTATATTAGGGAGATCGTGGCGCGGCACAGGGTGCCAGTATCGGTTATCTCGGACAGGGATGTGCGTTTTACTTCTAGGTTTTGGAAGAGGTTTCATGACGAGTTGGGCACTCGTTTACATTTTAGCACCACCTTTCACCCGCAGACAGATGGTCAGAGCGAGCAGACCATCCAGACTCTGGAGGATATGTTGCGGGCGTGCGTGCTAGACTTCGGTGGTAGCTGGGATACCTATCTTCCCTTGGCCGAGTTTTCTTAGAACAACAGCTACCACGCTAGTATTGACCGTCCCCCATTTGAGATGTTGTACGGTCGGAGGTGCAGGACCCCGATATGCTGGGGTGAAGTTGGCCAGAGAGTCATGGGGAGCACCGAAGTGGTGCTCAAGACGACCGAGAGGATCCAGCAGGTTCAGAGCAGGCTTCAGACTGCTCAAATTCGGCAGAAAAGTTACGCCGACAAGCGCCGATCCGACCTGGAGTTCCAGGTTGGGGATATGGTTCTCCTGAAGGTGTCGCCTTGGAAGGGCGTCATTCGATTCAGGAAGCGGGGCAAGTTGGGCTCGAGGTTTATTGGGTCGTTCAGGGTTGTAGCCCGGGTGGGCAAGGTGGCGTATAGGCTGGATCTGCCAGTCGAGCTCAGCCAGATCCACAACACTTTCCACGTTTCCCAGTTGCGGAAGTGCCTAGTGGACGACTCAGCAGTAGTGCCGTTAGAGGATATTCAGGTGGATGACAGCCTGAATTACATTGAGCGCCCAGTCGCAATCCTCGACAGGAAGTCGAAGGATTTGAGGAACAAGAGGGTGGAGCTAGTGAAGGTGCAATGGCAGCACCGCAAGGGTTCGGAATGGACTTGGGAGCCAGTGGACGAGCTGATGGAGCATTACCCCGAGCTGTTTCAGGATCGAGCAGCAGACTTCGAGGACGAAGTCTAAAATATGTGGGGGAGATTTGTAGCACCTGGTTCCTGGTACGTAAATCTTATTTGAGTATTTTCCATTTTTAGCCTTGGACTCGGCGAGTCATAGGGCCGACTCGCCGAGTAGAGACGGGACCTGGGACATGTTTAAGTTGGCAACTCGGCGAGTCTATATTCCGGACTCGGCGAGTCACCGCTGTTGAATGAAACCCTAAGTTTCAGGGGTTTGCACCCTATTTAAGCCTCATATCCGCCCCAAGCCAGCCCCCATTCACCCTCAGAGCCCCCAAACCTCGTTCAAAGCTTGTTTCCTTGTGAGTTAAAGTGTTTTTGTGGTGTTCTTGAGGTTTTTGAGGAAAAAGAAGAGTGAATCAAGAAGAGGAGAAGGAGGCCAAGCATCTATGTGTCATTCCAACATTTCCCCTGAGGTATAGCTCGTTTCCCCTTTGTTTTTAAGCTTATTGTCCATTATAGCTCCATTAAAGTCCTCTTTGAACCATTTCCAAGCTTGTGTATGTTTGAGGGTTTGTAATAAGCTGATTGACCTTTAGATCTAGGCATGGTTGAGCTCCAGGAGCTCAGATCTACTGCCTTTATGGAGTCATATTGCACACAAGCCCTAGATCTACCCTTTTTGGTGCACTTTAAGCCTTAGAACCTTTATTGGTAATGATCTAGACGTAAAGTTGGAAATTTTACGTGTAAACCAGGCCCTAGGAGCCCAGATCTATGATTGGCATGGGCTGGATTCAAGCATAATCGACCATATAGTAATTGCATGGTAACGACTCGGCGAGTCATTCATCTGACTCGGCGAGTCGGTTTGCGAGTCTCCGAGTTTGTCCCTTTTTCGTAGTGTCGAGTGAGCAGTGAGTCACGGGGTGTGACTCAGTGAGTCGGAAGTTGAACTCATCTATGGAGGAACTCGGCGAGTCAATGCCCTGACTCGGCGAGTTCAAGGCAATCTCCTTAGATCAAGAACGGACTCGGCGAGCTGTTCATACAACTCGGCGAGTCGAGCATAAGTGTTCTTCAGATGAAGATGAACTCGGCGAGCTGTTCATACAACTCGGCGAGTCTTAGCATAAGTGTTCATCGGATGAAGATGAACTCGACGAGTTGTTCATACAACTCGGCGAGTAGGATGAAGGACTTGAATACCAGTTTAGAAGGAGAACTCATCGAGTCATTGCCTAACTCGATGAGTAGAAACGGGATTCAAGACAATCGTTTGGGTAGGGACTCGGCGAGTTGGAGAGCCAACTCGGCGAGTCGGGTCAACTGAAAGTTGACTCTGACTTTGACTTAGGGCATGATCAGGGGTAAAATGGTCATTTTACCCAAAGGACAGTTAGCAGTGTTTGATTGAGTATGTTGTGGGAATTGCAGTCGGAGGATTTCCGGAGCAGCAGTAGACAGTCAGTTCCTGATCAGATCAGAAGCTACTTCGAGGTGAGTTACCTTCAGTAGCGGTGGGTCTACGGCCACAATGCCGGCCCAGCAGTAGGAGTTGTATGTAGATGATTGTCTCTGTGAAATTCATCTAGGGATTACTACTACCTGTGTTATGTTTATGTGCTAGTATGATATGAGGCTATGTGCTAGTGACAGTAGAGGGAGATAGTCCCCGAGATATCCGGTCGGTAGGGCCGAAGGGGTAGTCATACCCAACCATGATAGATAGATTCTGATATTGTGATACATGTTATGTGGTAGTAGTAGAGGGGAGAAATAGTTCCCCAGTATTCGGTCGAGAGGACCGAAGGGGAGGCCAACACCTAAATATGCTAGGTAGTATCCGGTCGAGAGGACCGAAGGGGAGGCCAACACCCAGATATGCTAGGAAGTATCCGGTCGAAAGGACCGAAGGGGAGGCCAGCACCCAGATATGCTAGGCAGTATCCGGTCGAGAGAACCGAAGGGGTAGGTCGGGCACCCAGTAGACAGTGGGGGAACTCACTAAGCTTCGTGCTTACGGTTTTCAGTTTTGGTTTTCAGGTACCTCTTCTTCGAAAGGGAAGGAGTCGGCGCGGTAGCGACATATCACACACACTCTTGTTTCCACAGTTATGAGTTTATTCTGGGATTGATACTCTGATATTTTGGTTGTTCAAATGTTGTGGATTTCAAATTTGGTTTGCGATGTGAAATGGATTAATTAAACAATGTTTTATTTATTAATGTTTTAAAAACGAAATTTTTGGACGTGAAAATTGGGTCGTTACACAATGTCTCTACCGGTTACTTCCTTTTCCTCCTCCTCCACCTTCTCTCTTATATCGTCTTTGGTCGATTCAATTTCCATCCAAAGATATATCCATGACCGCTTCTTGGAGCTCCCTCTTTCACAAGAGAATCGTCGGCATCAACCTCTGCTACCGTCATCACAGGTAATCGCTGGAACCCCAAAACTTGCAACCCAGCTACTAGGGTTGCCGAACGGGTAAAATTTTCGGGTTTCGGGTAGAACGGGTATTTCCTTAAGAAAATAATACCCGATACCCGACCTATATTGTAATTCGGGTTTTCGGGTATTCGGGTTTGAGGTCGGGTCGGGTAATTATCGGGTATACCCGAAAATTTCTTAAATGACACTTATTGATAAATTTTTTTCTTTATTTTTTATTTTTACATGTTGGTTGGTTTAATAAAGAATCGGGTAGGAAAATACTCTGTACAATTAACAAGTACATATATAATAACAATACAAATCATTATAATATGTTATGTACTTTTTTAATTCTATTCCGTGCGATAGTGAGAAACTGAGAATTGTGATGACGGTTCAGGACTTCAGCTTTAGCGTCGTATTCCCTATGCAAGTTTGCGTCGACTATCGAGCTGTCGTTCATAAGAAGGAAACGAAGGGTTTTGTTTATTTGAAGTGTACATACGTGACTTCATTGTATATTTAATATTATTTAAAAAACGAATTCGGGTATACCCGAAAATAAATATTCATACCTAAAACCCGACCTATATTATTATCGGGTTAACCTATTACCCGAATGTTCATACCCGTTACCCGTTCTACCCGACCCATTCTACCCGAATTCGGAACGGGTCGGGTGGGTAGAACGGGTTTCGAGTTTTTTTGACAGGCCTAAAAGCTACCGCCATCACAGGTAGCATTTCCATTAGCCTGCTCTTCCTCTACCTGTTCTTTAGCTTTTACGTAGATTTCTAATTATATGTTCTTCCGTCTTCTCGCGTAATTAGCCTGTGATCTTGAAGAATGTTGTGATTAAATAATAATTACGCAGACATTAGGTGGATATAACTCCAATTTCTACTTTTCAATTTGATTTTTTGGATTGGTATATAAAGTTATAGGGTTCGTGAGCCGATGACGACCTAGCTAGGTTCAGGGGAGACGTCGTTGTTTCAAGGACACATGGTTCGTTCTATCTCTGTCATTTTGATTAGGTCCCAAAGCTCTTCCATGTTTCCAGATTTGAGGTTCGATCTATCTTGCCGTGAATCAAACCCAAAACCTTTTTAAATAACTTTTTTGTAATTTAAATATCTTTATTATGTTTCAGATTGATGAAGAAATTGAAGGTTTGAGGAGAATTTTTTTCAGACCTAAAGGAGAAAATTTCAAATGTAAACAAAATCGGGAACCCTATCAATGTTGGATCTTACTCCTTGCTAAGACCACTCCTGGCTTAGTTTCAAGTTGCTCACAAAAACAGATCCCATAGAAAAACATCATGATTTATGACACAGGTTGGGTACCCAAGCGCTTAGAAAAACAAGTATTTATGTCAATATACTCAGGAACTGTTTAATTCGTGGTTGTGATTCTTACCTTTCTATTATCTTGCAGAATTATAAAGCTCTTTTTGGATTAATTATACAAGTCTGTTCATTCATCCCACCAACTATTAAAAAGCTGAGAATCAAAATACATATGGAACAAGAATTGGAGAGCAGGAGCAGTTTGTAGAGGTACTCCACTTTCTCCTATCACTACCACTCAAGTCATGACCAACAAAGTTTATTTGAGTAATGGATTTCAAAAATTAACCAATCTTCCTGAAATAAATGTCATTGAAATTGTATTGGAGATTGTTGAAATCAAAAACTTAGAAGTGGCTTATAAGAAAAAAGTTGGGGTTTTTCAAGTAAGGCACAACCTGATGGAATCTTTGAGGATAAAAAGAAAGTTAATATCAAGTTTGAATTTGGGAAGAAAGAGGTTTCTACATTCAGGTGTGAGCCTATTAGATCTCTTTTCTTTAAACCTATTCCTAAATTACTACCATCCAAATCACATGAAACTCTCGGTTAGCGTTTAATGTTTCTGGAAGACATTTTTACCCCTACCTTTAAATTCCTTATATATGTGTACAAATAAAGTAAGGAAAGTATGCTACTATTTCTTGCAGGATGTTGTAGGTATTGCTGCATCCGACAAACATTTTGGCAGATGAAGGTGGTATTCAAATACCAGAGCATCAGTCTGTTGTTGGACTTCTTGCCCAACCGTGTTCCACTAGGAAAACGTATGAAAAATAATTAATCTTTTCTTTTTGGTTTATCATTGCAATTCATTACCTGTTTTCTTTCTTTATGATATGTCATAATGTGCATAAATGGATTGTGCTAAGTTATGTTGCATGTATCTTTTAATCTGCAAACTGTTGATTGCATATCAAGGTAGGTTGACAATTTTATGGGTTGTAGGTATGATCAATTTTCTATATATGGGTTTTATTTTTCAACTTAATCCAAAAAAAAATGTTTTGTATTCATTTTTACACAAGGTATTGAAAACATCACATTATCCAAATACAATAAAATCTAATTTTCACTTAAACAAATCATTAAAAAAAAAACAAAAACAAAAAACAAAAACAAAAACAAAACCCCTCCTAACCCATGCAAAGCATGGGTCTCTTCCGTAGTATATATGTTAAAGATATGAAAGTTAGGAATAGTAAACTTCCTAAGTGTTTGACAAGATTGGTCCCTAAGGTTATGTATGTTTGCTTCTCTTTTTTTGTCAATTTTTTTGTCACTTTTGGTCCTCCAACTTATGTTGGTTTTAAAAAACTACTTACAACATTGACCCTTTACCTTTATGCTTTTGTTTACAAACAACCATTTCACTTTCGTTTGAATTTTTTATAACCCTCGTTTTTTATTACATATTATTAGTATTTATTATTTTGGCAGAAATGACCCCTCATTATTATTATTATTATTATTATTATTATTATTATTATTATTATTATTATTATTATTATTATTATTATTAGACAAAATTACACGATTGAACACATTGAGGACAACGATGGAAACCGAAATCACTCTTTTAAACTTAATCCGATTTTTTTTATTAATTTATATTTTTCTTTTTGGTTTTAAATTAATGTTTTATTTATTAGAAAATACTCATCCAATACCATAAAGCCACCTACTAGCTGCCACCACCCCCACCGCCAAAATTACATAAATGGTCCATATGGTTTACCCAGCGTCACAAATTCAGTCTTTACTACCTTAAAAGACCAAATTACCCTCACATTAACGGACAAAAAACAACAGTCTATATTTTCCGGATTGGTTTTCTGGCCGCTGTCATACATGACAATATAGTTCAATTTGTGAGACCATTTCTTTATTTTCCTCATTTATTGCAAGAAATAATGATTTAGATTTCTTTACTTATGTAATTAGATGATATTGTTTATCTTCCATTACTAGATTATTTCAATGCAATTCAACATGCTACTTTACTTTACAAAACAATACCTTCCGACCCAATCAATGTCGGAGAATCTTTTCTAGTTATTATTATTATTATTAGTAGTATTATTAGCATATGAATTTAAAAAACACATTTATTGCATATAAAAATGTATTTAATAGGTATAAATGTATTTACTTTATATAAAAGCATATTGTATTCATAAAAATATCAAAATACCTTTATAAAATACATATAAAAATGTGTTTATACGTTTTATATGTATAAAAAACATTTTTATACATATAAAACGTTTTATAGATGTAAATAACATTTTAATACATATATAAACATATAAACATGTTTTTTTACAATAAAAAAATGCATCTGCATGATTTTATACGTAATTAAATGTATAAATTATGTGTAAAGATATTTTCTTTTGCATATTTATATGTATAAAGACATATAAATAGCATGTTTAAACGTATTTAGTAGGTGTATATGTATTTATTTTGTATAAAAACATAATGTGTACATACAGTTATTAAAATATCATATAAATATATGAAAAATATCTCTATACATTTATATATGTATAAAAAATGTGTTTATACACATAAATATTGTTTTATACATATAAATAACAATTTTATACATATTTAGATCGTATAATACATATAAAAATGCATCAATGTGTTTTTATCAAAAAAAATACATACATACCAAATAAATAAGTTAAAATATGTTGTTATGTGATATAAATATGTTATTAATATATATATATATATATATATATATATATATTGTAACGCTCGCTGATTCGGGCTAGTCCATTTGGAGACAAAAGCATCAAAAATGAGTTTTTAATGGAAGATTATTTAGAATGAGTAATTTTAACCAAGTTGTAACATATGTTACAAGGGTTCCGTACATATAAAGAACGCCGAAATCCGAGTTATAACGAATAAGTTATGGCCCGTCGAAGTTTATAGCAAAACCGACACGGCACCGGGAGACGTAAATAGTGAATTTATGATGGAGCGAATTTTAGCCTTAGTGATATAAATGAAAGTCGTAGAATATGTTAAACCGAGAGCATCCATAAAAGAATGCCCAAATCTGACTTCGTATGAGGAAGTTATGACTTTTCGAAGTTTTCGGCTTAGCGGTGTACAACCCGAAGTTCGAATATTAGATCGAGCGGTTTTTAGCCGACAAAACCTAAACGAGAATCGAAAATCTCGTTAATAGTAGTGTAACAATAAAAAGACAGACGAAAACGGACGTTGGATGAAGAAGTTATGAGTTTTTAACGGACCAATCCTGTCCCGGCCTGTTAAAAATATAAATTTAAAATAAATTCAAAATTAGCCAACGGAGTCTAAGCGAAAGTTGTAGAGTACGTTCCCGCCTACGCGTGGATATAAAGAATGTCAAAAACGGAGTCTAAGCGAAAGTTGTAGAGTACGTTACCGCCTACGCTTGGATATAAAGAACGTCAAAAACGGAGCTCGTATGCAAAAGATACGAATTTTTAAAGTTGGAACTCGAATTTGCAAACATGGTGCGAAGTTGGTGACGTGGCAGCGCCACAGCCGTCCGATACTGATGATAAAGCTCACTTCGGATCATAACACGCAGCCATCGCTACGCCCCACGTCTGAGGTCGAGTACGCCCAGTGTAGTGCTGCTGAACGCGCAACGTAGTCCAAAGCTGCTGACCCTATAAATAGGTGCGAAACTCGGTTTTTTCACACATTTCCACTTCTCTCTCTAAATACTTTCTCTCTCTAACCCATTCCAACCCTCTTAAACCCTAGGGAACCCCTAGAACCCAAAGGAAGCCTCGAGGCTCCTGGAATCCCGAGAAAAAGGGTCTTTTGGTTCGGAAACGCTGCTCCAAGTGAAGTCCGGTTTTCTATAAAAACCCGTTGTAAGTGTGCTACGCCTACGCTATTTTTTATATAGCTTTTATTTAATTATAGTAACGTTATTAGGAACTTATAATAAGTATTTGGGCTATTATTATGGGTTATATAAGTATTCTTTAACGCTTATATAATAGTAATAATAGCCAGACTATTAATTAGTCTCACTGAATATTAGACTAAACTCTAGTGGTAATGATACTAGGTTTTGTCCGAGGAAAATTGTGTTGAGAGTAACGAAGTGTTGTTCGAGTGCTGAGTCACCACCTTCTCAGGTGAGTGCATGGTCCCTTTCATCTTACACATAGATATGAAGTATTTTATATAAACTACGTGTTATGTGTGCATATTATCTGTATAATTGCTATCTATGCTGGATGAACGATTTTATACAAGTTTTATATGATTTAAACTGTATATGTATTTATATCTACATAATATGTTGGGTAAAACATGGGTAGATGAAATATGAGTTGGCTGATGAGTTGAGAGGTGATATAGACCATGATGTAAGGGTGAGAGGTGGACGATGTAAAAAGCCTTGTTCCCAAATGCTGGCCCCGTCATCTAGCAGAGTGTGGATGACAACCACGAACTATTCTAGACAGTCCAGTAGAACACTAGCAGGCTTGCAACCTGTAGGTGTTGTGAACGATGTGTTCACCCGGTGTACTCTAAACCTTAGCGATCATGCAAACTTGATGCCTAAACCCTAGTGACTATGCAGACTTAGTGCCTAAACCTTGGCGATCATGCAGACTTGATGCTTAAACCCTAGTGACTATGCAGACTTAGTGCCTAAACGTTGGCGATCATGCAGAGTTGATGCCTAAACCCTGGTGACCATGCAGACTTGGTGCCTAAACCCTGGCGACTATGCAGACTTAGTGCCTGTTGTGTAAACCGTGGCAACGATGGACTTCGTGCCAATTCCTTAGGATGATCCTTAGGAATAAATGAATGAGGAATAGCTGATTCTTAGGGTAGATCCTTAAGAATAAAGAAGATAATAGGGATGGGTAATTGGGTTGATTGTTTGATGTTTAAACATAATGATTCTATTATTGTGGGTTGAAAACCCTATGTACTCACCAAGTTTCCCAACCTGACCCACTCAGTTTATTTATATCACATGTGTTGATATGAAGTCACATTACACCGAGAGATTAAGGAGATATAAATCCCTAGTGACAATGAATGTAAGTTATGTTTATGTTTATGTTTCTGTATTGATGTTGACTTCCCAAATGTTTTAAAATGAATAAAAATATTTTTTTTTCGGAAATTTTTTGATAACGCATTTATCATGTTTTACTGGGAACAAATTCCGTAACATTTTTATTAAAAGATGTACTCTGATTTTTATAAAGCATAAACAAAAATCGGTCTTTCTTAGCCATGAAAATAGGAATGTCATATATATATATATATATATATATATATATATATATATATATATATATATATATATATATATATATATATATACATGATTTTAAATATATAAACATGTTCGAAAAATAATAATAATAATAATAATAATGAAATAAATTATATTAATATTAATAATCAGTATTATCTATTATACATAATGTTTTAGCATCAAATACAAAAAAGAATGTCTAGCCTAGTGGTAAGGCGCTACGCTTAGGAGTTGCAATGGTTGGTTCGAAACTTGTTACCCTCATTGTAGACATTTTCTTTAAGCAAATGACTTTATTATACTATCAGTGTCCACATCAGCACCTACTGCCAAATAAGCATCGATGTGGCACTCCAATTGTTGTCAATGTATGTATGCAACCGGCTGATAACCGGCAATCGATGTGGCACTCCAATCGTTGTCAATGTATGTATGCAACCGGCAAAGGGTAAAAATGAAAAAAAAATTAGTAAAACATTTGGGAGTTTTTATGGAATTAGCCCGTTTATTAAATGTGTTGTGTTTGTCTCATGCATTTTCAAGCCGGCAAAGGGTAAAAATGAAAAAAAAATTAGTAAAACATTTGGGAGTTTTTATGGAATTAGTCCGTTTATTAAATGTGTTGTGTTTGTGTCATGCATTTCCAAGCCATTTCCGATATGGCTCTATGTAATCCTTTAGAGGTATCTTCGAATTCAATAAACAATTACATGTGAATACTTTTGTTACACTTGCTTTCGTTCTACATCATATCTAATTTAGAATTCATAGGTTTCTCAATTTAAATATATCAAAGAACATTAAGTCTTGGGTGTACCAATTTTGGGTGGATTTTTGGTCTTCAAAAGATAATAAAACACATTCGATCTTGTTATACCATTTGTTGGGTGTTAGATCGAAAATGGAGTCCATATCTGGTTGATTCCGCATCTCGATAGAGGTTTTGGTGTTGCACACCAAGTGTTCGATCAAAATCCCAAGAAGGTTTCCTGTATTTTACGTAGCCATGTGAAAATTCCCCCGCGGTTGTGTGCTTTTTTTCCCCTCATGTTGTAGGTCTTACTGCAATAACCAAAAAGGGTGACAAGAGTCAAAATAACATGTATAATTCATGGAACTATCAAAGATCATTGAAAATTTTAATGAGAATAATAGTTTTAATATTTGGCGCATAAAAATGCATGCACTCTTGAAACAAGGTATGTGGGCTCCTCTAGGTGAGAGCCATGCACCATTGGAAGAATGTGAATTCAAGTTACAAGAAGAAACAACTCACTCAACTATTTTGTTGTTGTTATTCGACGAAATTATTTGTGAAGTATCTGACAAAAACGGTGCATCGAGAATGTGGCTAAGGTTGGATTTTAAATACATGACAAAGTCTTTGACAAACAAAGTTTTTTTGAAGCAACACTTATCCTCGCTACGTGTGAAAGAAGGTCAATGTTAAAAGAACACCTATATGATCTTAATTCAATTTTGATGGACCAAAATAATGTAGAGGTCAAAACCGAGGACAAGGATGCATTGTTGATTCTATTGTTTTTCTTGCCACCATCTTACGAATGAGATTGTAATCATTAAAGGCTCCACTCTTTGGTACTCGATTCCAGGTGCTTTTTTCATATGTTCCTGAATGAGATATGGTTTGTTACTTATAACAAGGATTGATAGGGACAACGTTTTCATGGGAAATGATGATACATGCAAGGTGATTGTCATCATGTCAATCAACGTTTTCATCAGCTTGTTTTCTCTAAAGTCATTCATCCGATGAAAGGAACCCTTTATTATTTACATGAGGATTGTTGGGATCCTCTCAGGTACCATGTTTAGGATGTGTAATGCATTTTCTCTCTATTGTTGATGAATACTTGAGAGTGTGTTGTGTTGTAATGATGAAAAGTAAGGGTGAAGTCGTTGAGAAATTATGGGCTGAACAAATAAGTTTGATGAATTTTATAGGGGAAGCATCATCGAAAGACAAAAGACAATTCAACACACTTTTGTTTATTAACTTTCTTTTGTTAATCCATCAAATCATTTGTAACGACCCAATTTTCACGTCCAAAAATTTCGTTGTAAAACATTACATAAAAGCATCAATAGTTAAAACATTGTTTGATTAAACCATTTCACATCGAAAACCAAGTTGAAAACCACAACATTCGATCAATCAAATATCAGAGTATCAATCCCAGAATAAACTCGTAACTGCGGAAACAAGAGTGTGTGTGTGACATGCTGCTACCGCGCCGACTCCTTTCCCCTAGCTGAGGAGGTACCTGAAACCAAAACTGAAAACCGTAAGCACAAAGCTTAGTGAGTTCCCCCAACTTACCACATACCATGCAAACACATAACACAATTACTGCCAGACTATTCTGGGGTGCCTGACTACCCGGTACGGCCATTCTGGGGCGCCGACTACCCGTGTGGCCATTCTGGGGTGCCGTCCTACCCGTGTCAAGCCATTCTGGGGTGCTGACTACCCCGTCGGTCCTAACAACCGATCATCGGGGACTAGTCCCCTCCCACTACCTCTATCGCATATAACATCACAAGCCAGCATGCAAACATATCATCACGTACTGTCAGACATTTCTGGGGTGTCTGAACTACCCTTCAGTCCTATCAACCGAACTCTACTTCTATCTCATATAACATATCATGCTAGCATATAACATATCAGGTAGTAACAAACCTAGATGATATCACAAAGACAATCATCTAACATACGACTCCTACTGGTGAGCCGGCATTGTGGCCGTAGACCCACCGCTACTGGAAGGTAACTCGCCTAGAAGTAGCTGCTGATCTGATCGGGAACTGACTGTCTACTGCTGCTGCTGCTGCTCCAGAAATCCTCCGGCTGTAATTCCCACAACATACTCAATCAAACACTGCTAACTGTCCTTTGGGTAAAATGACCATTTTACCCCTGATCATGCCCTAAGTCAAAATCAGAGTCAACTTTCAGTTGACCCGACTCGCCGAGTTGGCTTTCCAACTCGCCGAGTCCCTACCCAAACGATTGTCCTGAATCCCGTTTCTACTCGTCGAGTTAGGCGACGACTCGACGAGTTCTCCTTCTAAACTGATATTCAAGTCCTTCATCCTACTCGCCGAGTTGTATGAACAACTCGTCGAGTTCATCTTCATCCAATGAACACTTATGCTAAGACTTGCCGAGTTGTATGAACAGCTCGCCGAGTCCATCTTCATCCGAAGAACACTTATGCTGCGACTCGCCGAGTTGTATGAACAACTCGCCGAGTCTGTTCTTGATCTAAGGAGATTGCCTTGAACTCACCGAGTTCCTCCATAGATGAGTTCAGCTTCCGACTCACTGAGTCACACCCCGTGACTCACTGCTCACTCGACACTATGAAAAAGGGACAAACTCGGAGACACGCGAACATACTCGCCGAGTCACATGAACGACTCGCCGAGTCGTTGCCATGCACCCACTAAATACACAGATTTGCTCGATTCCAGTCCATGCCATTCACAGATCTGGACTCCTAGAACACGAATCACACGTAAAGTTTCCAACTTTACGTGTAGATATTCACCAATACGGATTTTAGGGTTCAAAATGTACTTAAAATGGTAGATCCAAGGTTTCAAGCAATGAGGGTCCATAAAGGCTACAGATCCGAGCCCTTAGAGCCCAAACATGCCTAGATCCGAAGTCCCTCAACACTATAAGCTCATTACACAAAGGTCAAGACTAGAAGAAGCCTTGAAATGGCTATCACAAGCTCTCAATGAGATAATAATGAAGGGACAGAGAGGGTTTCGAGTCCAATACCTCTAAAAGTTCTGAAATGGCACAAAGATTCTGGATCTTCTTCCTCTCCTCTTGATCTACCTTCTTCTTCTCTCCAAAACTTCAAAGAAATGCACCAAAATCACCCAAATTACCAAAAGAGGAGTTAGAGCTTCGAGAGGGAGTGTTCTGGATGCAATGGGGGCGGATATGAGGCGCAAAACATCGTTTAAATAGGGTGCAACCCCTGAAACTTAGGGTTTCATCCAACAGCGGTGACTCGCCGAGTCCAGAATATGGACTCGCCGAGTCGCCAACTTAAACATGTCCCGGGTCCCGTCCTTACTCGGCGAGTCGGACCTATGACTCGCCGAGTCCAAGGCTAAAAAGAAGGAAAATACTCAACAAGATTTACATACCAGGAACCAGGTGCTACAATGACTTTATTTATATGGCAACTTTAAAAGGGTAAAGTGTGAATTTTGAAACTTAGGGGGGGTGCAATGCTAGATAATAGTGATTAATAAGATAAGAAACTATATGACATGTACGCAAATATGCAATTTACCATCAGAGTGACATCAACGGTTCAAAGAACACAATTTTGGCCAGTAATAGTCGGTCTATCCGGTTTCATGAATTCGATGGATTAATTACTTCATAGAGTAAGAAACTACGATTTATGTATACATTTGGTAGATTTCTTTTACTTACATGATTTACCATTAAAGTGACATGTACTTTTTATAAGACATTATTTTGATCGAACAACCTGATGACTTATAACGCATGGTGCAATGCTAGATAATAGTGATTAGGATCGAGGAAACGTTTATACTAATCATTTGCAATGGATAGTAAGATTGGTGTTACATCTGCCGCCAGATTTGATTAAACAAGGTGTATACACCCTTTAAACCTAAATATAAATATATTTGTCATGTTTGATTAATGTGAAAATTGTTTGAAGAGGGACACATTAATGTGAGTATATCTTGAAGCTACATTCGTTTTTCTAAGTGCATAACAAAAATTAGACTATTCATTTCAACCGAAAATACCCATAATATGTGGTCTTGTAGCTCGACTAGAACCCTAAGGTTGCGTTTAATTACGAAAATAGTTTTCATTTTTCCTTTCCCGTTTTCGTTTTTCGTTTTCAGCTTCCGTTGGAAAATTTAGAAAACGCATTTAGTTAAAACTTATTCATTTTTCATTTTCAGTTTTAGAAAATTAAAAAAACGTGTTTAGATGTGTATATTTCTATCGGTTGGTAGGATGGGGTGGGGGCGGATGTAGCGACAGGGGGCAGTGGTGGTGTCGATGATGGCGATGGTGGTGGTGGTGGTGATGGCGGTGACGGTGGTGGTGATGCTAGTGATGAGGTAGTGATAGTGGTTATGTCAGATGGTAGGTCGGTGATTGTGGTAGTGGTGTTGGGTGGATGGGTGGGTGTGTGTTTATGTGTTTGTGGGTGTGGGTGTGTGTGTGTGTATGGATGTTTGTGGAGATGAGGATAGGTGTGGGTGTGGGTGTGTGTGTGTGTGTTTGTGGGGATGGGGGTAAGTGTAGGTATGTGTTTATGTTTCTGTGTTTATGTGTGTTGGGTGGGGGGGGGGGGGGGGGGGGTTGGGGGTGTGTGTTTGTGGGGGTGGAAATGTGTGTGTGTGTGTGTGTTTGTTTGTGTGTGTTTGTGTGTTTGTGGGGTGGGTGAGTTGAAAGTGTTAAGGTGAGAGTAGGTAGAGGTGGGAGTGGGTGTGTGTTTATATTTAAAAAAAATGGAAATAGGAAAATGTGGAAAACATTGATTATTGGTTTTCCAAAAATTTCTAACTTTTTTGTAATTTTAGAAAACGAAAAATTTTCATTTCCATGAAAAATTTAGAAAAAATACGAACTAAATGCGTTTTCAAAATTATTATTTTTCTTGAAATTTTTTTCCAAAAAAGATAAATTTTTCTACAACTAAACACAACCTAAAGTTTTTGTTGGGCAAGAAGATCATATCTAAAATTGCAAACATGATGGTTGGCAAAACGGATGGATGATGGTTTCTTGTGAAAAGGGGATGAGGGATGAGGGGCTCACATAGGGTGACTGAGATGAAAAGTAGTTGTTGATGACAAAGAAATAAAAAGTCGAAAATCTACCGACCGCGCATTGCATGTCAAAATGAATTTGTTATCATAACATGTCACTTTAATGATAATTTATTTACAAAAAATTACATAGTTTCTTACTTTATCAAGTCATTAACCAATCGAAAAAGTTGTAGGAAATCAGATTTGCTATTGCCAGTAAAAATGTTGGTTTTGAACAATTATGATCACTTTAATCGTAAATTATGTAAAAATAAATAAATAATAATAATAACCAAATGTTTAGAGCGTGGTATCTTGCCGTATTAAGTAATTAACATATTATAAAATAGTAAGTTTTCATCACTTTTAACATTTACTTCTGAATGACCTTTAACTCGGTGACTAAAAGGGTAACAGTTGACTATACATCCAAAAAAAATGTAACGAATCTTTTGGACCATAACAAAAAAAAAGGTCGACATAGGACAAGGACAAAACTTATAATCAGTTTTCCATGATAGGGAAGATCTTTTGGAGGGAAAGATTCTTTTTCACTTTCCATTTCTAACCATATATAGCCTACCTCCACAATCAATTGCGTGGTTTGTCCTCATATGCGAAGATTGTCGATTAGACAACAATGTTGAATTCCGTCCGTCTTCTTGTTCTTTCTCTTCTTCTACTGGTGATCGAGAACTACGTATATGATGATGCAAGATTTTTTGTATATGGTGTGGTTGATGAATATGGAAGAGATGATTTTCCCGATGAATTTGTCTTTGGTTCCGGAACTTCAGCTTATCAGGTATTTGCTTTTGATTTCTTCGTTTCAAGTGTGTGTGTGTGTGTGTGTGTGTGTTTGCAGTCGATTTGGAGCTAACTGTATATATGTGTTGCATGTGATCATAAGTTTGAAGGAGCAGTACTAGAAGATGGAAGGAGTTTCAGCATTTGGGACACATTTGCTCATTCAGGTAACACAAGTAGGAATTTAGATCGGAATTATGCAAGATTTTCCGTTCAACTGTTCCATTGGATATTGTCTATGAAATTTAAAACTAGGAAAAAATAATCGTTAGATGGTTACTTGAAACACCCGTCGACATATATGGCCGAACTTTCTATAAAAGGTACATGATGGAGACCAGACAGTATAGGGCAATAATTGAGGACATGAGGTTAGGTCCATATGTAGGCAAGAATTGATGATCTGTCTCCCACAAATTGTGGTCGAAACTCTATTTTTTTAATTTTTTTTGATAATTTCGTTTATACCCCCTCTTGTTTTTTACATAGTTATTCATTCCTTTTGTTTTTCAAATTCTTTCTTCTTTTATATGTTTATGAGTTTATCATCTCAATTCATGGTTTAATTTATCATAAATATGAAGCAAATGTTAATTATATATTGTTTTTAAAGATTACATTATTAAAACAATTGTATCGATATTTTTTAAATGATAACACTACCAAATATGATTGGTTTATTACCTTTATAACAAACAATTAAAAACATTTTTGTTTTGGTTTTGTACAACTCCACTTCCCAAGTCCAATATAAATCAGGGTAAATGGCATAAAAAAACACTTTTTTTACACAGAAATTCGATTTTGACACCGTGTTTTTTTTTTGTGTCAATTTTGACACTGTGTTTCCAATTTGTTACAATTCTGACCACTTGACCGGTTAACCAGGTTGCATGATGACGTGTCAGTTTTGATGACGTGGCATGCTGACATAATATGCTGACGTGTCAAAATTGAATTTTTTTTCTCACAAAAAACACTAAGTTTTCATTTTTTTTCGATGTTGACACTAAATTTAATTTTTTCTTTCAACTTTGACACTATGTTTTTTTGTTCCAAATCGAACATTATTTTTTCCAATTTCGTTCAATGTTGACAATTTTCTATTTGAAACCGTATAAATATTTTTTTTAATACATTTAAACCGTATAAATATGTTTTTTTTTTCATTTAAAAACCATAGTTTTGTATAAATACATTTTTTTACACTCAAACCATATTTTTATGTATAAATATGTATTAGTTATTTAAAAATTGTATTTTATATTAAATATGCAACTTTAAAATGTGTTTGGAGATTTGGAGGCGTGTAGTTGATCAAAACTCGGATATCAAGTTTGCAATCCATCAAATTTTTACATCTTATTAGAAGCTTATGGTTAGTTTGATTCTCATGATATAACTAATACTTTGAATGTAAGAAAAAAAAACACCTTGTATTTAAATAAAAATGTGGTTTTTAAACGAAAAAAATATGTTTATACAGTTTAAAATGTAATAAAAAAAAATATATTTATACGGTTTCAAATGGAAAATAGACAAAATTTGATAAATGATGTTCGATTGGAACAAAAAAACATAGTTTCAAAATTGAAATAAAAAATTAAACTTAGTGTCAAAATCGAAAAAAAATGAAACTTAGTGTTTTTTGTGGAAAAAAAATCAATTTTGACACGTCAGCATATCATGTCAGCATGCCACCTCATCAAAATTGACACGTCATCATGTCACGTCAGCATGTAACCTGGTTAACCAGTCAAGTGGTCAGAATTGTAACAAATTGAAAAACACAGTGTCAAAATTAACACAAAAAAAAAACACGGTGTCAAAATCAAATTTCTGTATAAAAAAAGTGTTTTTTGTGCTATTTACCCTATAAATCAAGTCCCATATAAATGAGGTAAATAAAATGAATATCTTAAAATTTATTTGTTTTGGTATGTAGTTTGACTTAAAAAAGATAGATGAATCAAATCAAAATATAATGAAATATATAAAGAAAACTGGATACATGATTATTAGACGTTTAAGTTAATAATGTAACTTTCAAAAGTTACCAAAATGATCAATGTCCTAAATATTGCATTTCAGACTACCTTTTTTTGTGGGAGGTGATATTGCCACGGAATTTTTTTATGCTTCCACCGAAAAAATAGAGATTTACAATTATACCCCTGTTCACTTAAAAAAGAGCAACCTTATCTTTGTTTCAAAAAAGGCACACACGCCCATCATCCGATGCCAATTTTGGTGTTCTATAGCTATTATAAAGAAGTATAAACCAGAATCATTGTAGGCACGGTCCATGGATATGGTATATGGATTTAAAGGGTAATAAATTAGTAATGGAAAACAACAAATGGATAGCTACAGTGGCCAACATACCGGCATTTCATCCCGTCGAGGTTACAATCAATCTGCTCTCAACACCGTCTCCGTGTTCAAGAAAATTGGTGCCAATATGGGTGTTTTATCCGGTCTGCTCATGGCATTATTAATAACAAAATTAGAGCACATTGTTCATCGTCTCGCCTCTTTTCGTTCAGATCTTCTGGTGGTTTACTTGGCCCGAGCTATTCAAATTTTTATTGGTTACTTGCTTTTGTGGTTTTCCATTACGATTTCATGACATACCCAAAAAATAAATTGAAGAAGTTGAAGGAGAAAAACATGAATAGAATCAAGAACATTGAACAATACCATTTGGATGATTGAGGTAAGAGATTAATCTAGCAGGAGAGCAATTTTATCTCCAAAGACTTGAAACCATTTTAGATATGAATTTGTACTATCTATGCTTGCTTGACTTATACTTTGTCTCGGATAATGAGGTGATTGCAATTGAGGATAGAGAGAGAAACCAATAATCAAATTAGGTTTAAGATCCACCTCCGTATGTAGATCTTGATAATTGTGAGAAACCAAATTGTAATTCAACACATCATTTACATCTCTGGGATTTTCAATATCATTAAGGAAACTCTAAACACAGTTAGGAGCCGACTGAAACATGGGTTCACATCGTTGGATAAAGTCCTCTCACTCCCTGCTATGTTTCTCTCATTCCTTGCTATGTTTTTGTACACACAAAAAATAAAATAAAAAACCTAGCTGTTGGGTTTATATCACACAGAGAGAAGAGAAGAAAAGAAGGTTTTTTTGGGCAATTTATGTGATATCAACACCTGTCGTTCTTCTGATAGTGTTCACCGCTTCAAGTTTCACTCAAAGCTCAAAATAAGAAACCCCACCACCATCACCCAGCATAGCTCCGTTGATTAAAGCTTCTAATGAGTGTACTGCACTCGTTTGAATTGAATATGTTGCAAGCCACGTGCACCATCAGCTTCCGGCTACTACATGTACCAATGTTGGCGGCTGAAAAAGAATCGATCGAACCAGCACCAAATGAGGAGGAGTAATTGTATGTTTGTTGTGCGTGGTTTGGAGTTTTCACTTTTCAGATGTGTGGGTTTTTTTGATAGAAAGATTAGTAAGCAGGGGCATAATTGTCAATCTATTTTCAGTGGATGAATCAATAATTACCGTGGCAATATCAGCTCCTTTTTTTTGTTTTAAATGTTAGTTAGACATGTGAGATGTGACATTTGGGACTACCTTTTTATAGGGATATGATATTTTGGACATTTTGCATATTTTAGACATTCCTCTGGTTCTTAATTCCACACATAGTACATTCGAACTCGACATGTCATACATTGTTTTCAACATTCCGGACCACAAACATTTCATAGTTTTAAATTACACCCATTTCATAGTTTTAAACTCGACATGTCACACCCATTTCATAGTTTTAAACTACACCCATAGGTTAAGGTTTTAACAAATTTAATTACTTGAAGGCTTTCAAGTTAAGATTAGAAACAAATCAGAACCTTTTTGTCTCTCTCTCTCTATTGTCTTGGAACTAGAGTTGTTATGTAGATAATCGACAATGATGCCAAGTATTTTGTAAGTGTTTTTGCTAGTTTGCCTTCAAATATAGTGATGTTGTTCGTTGTCAATCATGTTTTGCAAAATGAAAATAATCAAGCAATTACATATCGATTTCTGACTCCGAATGGAAATCGACTGGTTGTGTGGAAATCGGTCCGACAATAAATTGGTCCACTGCTGGAAGTTATCAAGTAGGTAAATTATTTCATGTTAGGCCTGAGACTTCAGACCAATGTTTTAAAAATCAGCCTAAGCCCCCAATAAATTGGCGCTGCTTGAGCGCATGACGGCAATTTACCGACTACAATTATTAATCGGTCAAGGTCAAATCGGGTAAAATCAGTCTAGACGGTTCAAAAGTGATGCAGTGAATATTGATCTTGTATAAGTGGAGGTGTGACAAACGATGCGAGTATTGATCTTGTGTAAGCATTTATAGAGAAATGGATTGTGTGAGAAACATTCCGAAATGAATCGTGTGAGAAACTTTCCAAAAGTACTATTCAACAATTACGTTATTAGGTATCATGAAATTTACTTGAGCATAATGCAATCTAAATGACAAATTTGAATTTAGTCAATAACTATATGTCCTTGACTAAATTCATGTTTAGCTTGTTCAATCTCAAATATTAGAGAGAACAATAAAATCCAAAATACCTCTCTATGTTTATACAAGTAGTTCCATCATCGAGATGAACATTAATTACTAATGCGTGTTGTTGGTGGTATTATGAAATTCTTGACATGGCTGTAACAACATGACCCTAAAACTGTTTGCAGCCCAAGTTTTTAGTAGCAGGTTTCAACGCTACACTTCGGAACCTTTGAGGTTTCATGGCATTGCCCTAGACCCCTTAAGGGGTGCAACCCCCTTGATCCCTACCATTGGTTGTGTCCAAGATCAAACTAGCTCATATGAGTGAAGACTCACACCTCATGACTCATATTCAAGCATAACTTTAAATCCTTTAAGTAGTAGTGTAAATCCTAATTACTTAAATTGCTTGATGACACTAAAATCACCAATACTAAATGCTACAACTCTTAAGTTTCAATGTAATTTTTTGTGTGATACTATGAAGGGGTTCCCTGGAACAATGGAGAAAATGCAGACATAACATGTGATGGGTACCATAAATACAAGGTAAACACCATCTAGATTTGCCACAACAAACAACTCATTTTTTCGATAACTAGCATAAGAACTCCATTCTAATCGGTTTAATACATGTTTAAGGAGATATGGCTTCATACAACATTACAAGTCAAAATAGTAGACTCCTAATTAATATAGAAATTAGTTTACTTTGAGCCACTACAACTCATTGTAGTTGAATATTAATGCAGGAAGACATTGAACTTATAGCAGACATGGGTTTGGAAGCATATAGATTTTCTATCTCTTGGTCGAGACTCATCCCTAGTATGTTCACTTAATAGTCTAATGAAAATTTTATGGATCTTCACTTGTCTTCCTTATAAACAATTTTACTTTATTTTTATTTTTTGAAGATGGAAGAGGATCGATCAATGTAAAGGGCTTACAATTCTACAACGATTTCATCAACAGGCTTATTGCTCATGGTAATTAGATATAAAAATGCCAATGTCTTGTCATCAAGAAATACAAGTTCAATTTTCTAACTAAACAAACAATGCCTAAAAAAGATTGAATTACTTGTTCCGAGTGTACAGGAATACAACCACATGTTACTTTAAATCATTTCGACATACCACAGATACTTGCAGATGAATATGGAGGATGGACTAGTAGAAAATCAGTGTACATTTCTAACATGGAACTAGTTGTGTTTGTCATATAATATTTGCATGAATGATATGTTTATAAATATTACAGGAAAGACTTTGTTGCATATGCTGATGTTTGCTTCAGAGAATTTGGTGATAGGGTTTTACACTGGACAACTTTTAATGAAGCCAATATATTTACTTTAGGTGGTTATGATTATGGGTTCACACCTCCTGGACGTTGTTCTTCCCCATTTGGGTTTAACTGTAGCAAAGGTAACTCTACTTCTGAGCCATACCTTGTAGCTCACAATTTGTTGCTATCACATGCGTCAGCAGCAAGACTTTATCGCCAAAAATACAAGGTAATAAAGATTTGCAATATTGAAGCTCTCATGTCATCATAATGCTATCTTTTTATACTATTTTCTTCAAAAAACACTCACTACAATGACACTTGACGGATATTGGTGATATATGTAGGCCATGCAACATGGTTTTATTGGATTAAATCTGTTGGGCTTTTGGTTTGAACCTTATACAAACAAAACGGAAGATGTTAAAGCTACCCAAAGAGCCCGTGATTTCTATTTGGGTTGGTGAGTGAACACAAATGCTAACCTTTTTACCAATATTGATATTATTAGAAACACCAAGAGTCATATATTGCTTTTTGTAATTGCATTAAACTCAACTTTCATTTGATCTTTGTTTTTATGGTTCCTATTTCAGGTTTTTAAATCCCTTGGTGAATGGGGACTACCCAGAAATAATGAAGAAGAATGCAGGGAACCGAATTCCAACTTTTACAAGATTTGAATCACAGAGAATGAAGGGTTCATTTGACTTCTTAGGCATGAACCACTATACCACATTATATGTGAAGGACAACTCCATTAGTCTTGAAATGGATACCAGGGATTTCGATGCAGACATGGGAGTAACATATACATGTATGAATATTGACTTCACTCTAAATCTTGAATCTTCATGCTAGATAGAGTTGCCTTTAACTTCCTCACATGTTTTCCTCTTGAAAAAATTCGACACTTAAAACATCAATCACTATATAAACTAATACTGACATGATGTTAATTTACATTTCTGCAGTCGGCACTGGAAATGAATTTCCAGCTCAGGTTTAAACATTTTGATCATTTGTTGTTTCTCTTTTCTTATTATTATTATTATTAAACATTAATTATTCCTTTCCAATTGGACTGAGTTTCATGTTTTATTTTTTTTATTTTTAATCTGATCAGTTCCCGGTGGTTCCATTGGGTCTCCAAAGTCTCCTTAACTATATGAAGGAAGAATATGGAAATCCTCCTATCTACATCCATGAAAATGGTAAATTACTTATGAAATTCCTATTGCATCTTACTTATATGTTTATCTTTGTGTCACCTACATCCTAAAATATGATTTTTTTTTTTTCTTTATAGGCCAAGCACAACCACGAAATGCAACATTGATGGACACCCCAAGGGTAGAGTACTTGCATGCCTATATTGGTGCTTTGTTGGATGCACTAAGGTATATATGATGCTAGTTTCTACTCCATTCTAATAAATCAAAATCTTTTTAGAGAGCTTTATAGATCATTAGTTAATCCTCATATATATATATATATATATATATATATATATATATCATTTTTCTTAATTCTTGTGTTATAACAGGAATGGATCAAACACAAGAGGATATTTTGTTTGGTCTTTCCTCGATCTCTATGAGGTGATTGGAGGCTATGCTTCTGCTTATGGTCTGTACTATGTTGACATGGCTGACAAGGAGTTGACTCGATATCCTAAGCTATCTGCACATTGGTATGCTAATTTTTTAAAAGGAAACAACTTGAGTGCCATAATTCCAAACATTATGGTAAAAGACTCTTAATTTCTATTCTTCGCTTAGCTTTTTGCATTCCATAGCGATGTTATATATGGTCATTTGTCATTTTAATAACCACTTACTTATAATTGGTACCAAGTTGACAATACTTGGCTAGATTTCTGCCACTTAAATACCACATTCTTTTTTATGTTTGAATATTTATCAAGCGAATTCTTGGTTGATTTCCTGTTTTGGTCGTTATAATTGGTAATTTAATTGGTACCTAGTTGACAATACTTAAAGAGGGAGAGTGTTTTAAGAGACGCCACTTTCGTTCGACACCCAAAAAAACATTAAAAGAATTCAAAGAAGCAAAGTGAGATGAGATTGGCTTTATACCTTTTTAAAGATCGAAAATGCACAGAGAAATCGCACACCCAAGATCTTTATATCGAAAACCGTTATTGAATTGTCACCCAAAAAATTCTTCACCCTATTCAATCGATCCATAAGAAAACGCAGCCAAAGATCCTTACAAAAAATCAATCGATCCAGATCTGATACCAATTTGTTGTAATAATGAAAGCTCACGAATGAAATGAAGATAAAATTTAGAAGAAACTTTAATATGATTGGCCAACGATTGATCTTTATTGCTTCTTTGTGTAAACGTACAGAGTTCTAATGTCTTAAACCGATCAGATCCCAGGTGAGCCTTCTAGGTTGCTCTTCTGCTGGTGACCTGAATATAGCAACAAAACAAAATCATATCAACGATTTCAAAGAACAGTGCCTTTTGTGATCGGTATCCATAATTTTCGTGATATCAGATGTAAATGTAAAGTAGCCTAATAGATAGAAATCGGCATCGTAGTATTCTAAAATTACGACCTTTAAGAGGACTAGAGGGGAGAATATTGAATAAAGAGTCTCCAAAAGTTTTTAATTCATATTTAATTTTAAGTTTGTTGATTTGGTTATTGATTGGTTTTTTGGATTCTTTGATTTTAATTTTGAAGAAATCAAATTTCATACAAGAAAAATGTTTATAAAATCAGTGGCAGACGCAGAACATTTTCACAGGGGTGACACTAAATTTTTTTTCCAAATAAATCTATATTAGTAGCGTCACTCGTGTTTTAAGACAGTACACCCAATAAAAAAACATTAAAAAAAATTTACACTACGTGTCGGCGTCGGAGCAGTGGCCCGGGACCCCTGGGGCACCACTAAGGTCCGACACTGTATAAACTCATGTGTGAGGGTTTTTGGGGCACCAACCCCCCCTCAACACACACAAATTTTCACTTTTGTGTTTAGATGATCACTCAAGTTAATTTTGGACATCATAGATCATCAAAGTAAAAAATAATCTGTTAAATAAGCCAATGTCTACTTTAGCTACCATTTATCATGACGACGGGTTGGAAATGAAGCGACATTGGAAAAAATAGTTGAGGTGGACTACTTACTCATCTCTATAAAACCCGGGTAAAGATTTGAAGAGATCAAACCCAAAAAATTTGTTCCCCTTTTACGCTCCAAGCCTTTGAGTTCAAGTTATGTCGAGTTCAAGCTCGTCTCGTTATATCGATCTGGAGCTCTTACCTCCAATCGAAAAATGCAAATGCATTAACCTCGTTTAAGCGAAGTAGCACGAGTCATGGAGTAGCAATAGCCCTGCTCGAAGATTTGTGAACTGTGTTAAGTCCATGGTAAGGGTCGATTTCTTCCTGTTTCTTCCGATCATTCTTATATGTCAATTATAGTGTATGTTTTTTCCTTTTTATTTAGTAAGTGCATCAGTACACCTGATTTAAACCCTTGTTATGTGAAACCCTAATTGGCTGAAAAAAGAAGTCGATGGGATTAAAGGCTTTTAGATGTGAAGTATATTTATTTGATGTTGTTTAATGATATGATAATAACAAACAAATAAATAATTAAACTCGATGTAGGATATAGTGTTGATTTTGATTACTGTCTTTGGAATGATCAAGATTTCTTAGTAATGTTTAATGGCTGATTTGGTTTAATGTAGATGACAACGGATTCTTGAAAATACTTTAGGTGGATTAACCCTAAAGTGAACAAGAATTATAGAGAAAATTTATTGAAACTGAAACAAATAAATAATGGTGTTGAGCTTGTCAAGCTAAGAAAGAAGTTGGCACAATCTTAGGTTTAATAATTATCTTGAATTAAACTATTAATTTAAATTATTAAATCATAAGGGATTAATTAGATCATGAAGGATAATTACCAATTAAACAATTAATTTATCCTAATCCTTTTAATCCTTCTAAATTTTGAAAATCATGGGATAGGATATTTCAAAAATCTTTAATTACCATATATAACCATTAAAGGATAATTACAAGATATGGGATAATCCAAATCCCTAAAATTTAGGATCTTATCTTGGGGAAGGAGGCTAATCTCGAAAATCCTAGGGTTTGCAAACCCTAGATTTCGAAATCTTGAACCAAAGGAAAGGATTTAAAAAATACCCTTTCATAATTTTCGCAAATTTAGGGTTTAGAAACCCTAATCTCGAAATTCTTGCCTCCTAGGGTTTATTGGTTATAAACCCTAATATGTCAAGTTCATACAATTGTATAATACTAATTGAAAACAAGTTAACCAAAGGCTCTGATACCACTGTTGGGATTAATTAAATCAATCCTATGTGTTCATGCAACCCTAGAATTGGAACTATGTTTTCACTATTAGATACACAACATTATGAACACATAAAGAAACCCTAATATGCCCTAGTATTTTCGAAATACACATAGAAGATTAGATCACATACCTCTTGTTGTTATATTGCAATAACAACTCAAATCTTTAAACCCTAAGTCTTGAAAGCAAGTACCACAAGTGTAGTACCTCTAATGGCTCACAAACACCAAGAGCAAATGGAGAGGCAAGAGAGAGAGGGAGGAGGTATGCCTAAGAACCTTTTAGGAATGCATGGACGAATTCATGTGCCAAAGGGGTGTTTATATAGGTGTATAGATTAGGGTTCCAGTCCTTATCCTTATCTAGTTGCTTGCCCACCAAGTAACAATAAGATAAGCCTTGAAAACCCTTTATCCTTTATCCTTTGGACGATTTCAAGAATATCTTATCCCTTGAATTCGTCCAACCTATATCTAGGATAGCCATTACCCTATTTTGTAACTATCACATAATTACAATTCATCCCCTCTAGTTTAATTAATTACACTTGATCACTAAATTAATTCTTAATTAATTATTGACCAATATTAATTAAACAAATATGAGTTCTCCTTTAATATATTATTCTTATAACATATTAATAAATCATAATAACCTCTTTCTCTATTATTTCTCCAGTCAAGTTGCTCTGGTGAAGGCAACCCAAAAGGACCATGCACAATCGGGTCAAGTACTTGACAAATATGGTTACGGGCTTAGACACTAATCCAATAGATCTAACCTTCAAGGGTCGAAATAACACGCAAAGCCTCTGCCTTTACATCCATGCATGACCCTTTTTGCTCAAAAGGCCATAACAACCTCTCAAACCTTGCATGGGGAGTTCCGATGGCATAAAGCTTGCACCTTTATGCCATAACAGCCCTTAATGGTGCTAGATCTGAAAACACAAGCCCTTGGGACGTCCATTCCTCTAATGCTAGGGTTCTTGGACCAAAAGCCCCCCAAAAGTGATAAAGAAGAGATCTATGAAACCACAAGGCAAGGTAGAAACTTGCTTACCAGAAAATGATGAAGATGAAACAAACGTCCTGGATCTACCACCTTCTCCTTGAACCTCTAACCTTCTTCTCCTTCCTCTAGTCTCCAAGAACACTCTAAATCCTTCAATAATGACTCACACACTCAAAGAGAACACTAGGGTTTCGTGGGTTAGGCTCTGGACAATGGAGGCTTTAATGAGGCTGATAAAATGAGAATGAGATGCTTAAATAGGGTACCAAGTCCTAGATTAGGGTTTCCCAACCCAGACCAGACTCTCCGAGTCAGTCCCCCGACTCGTCGAGTCGGCCACTTAATCTGCGACACGGAACTCGCTCCTACTCATCGAGTTCCTCCCTAGACTCAACGAGTTGACTCCTTGACTTAGGGTTTTCCTTTCCTTTCTTGGTCTGTTGGATTAGGGGTGTTACATTATTTTGTTAAACATTCCAGATTTTATAAAGATTTCTTTTTGTTAAACTCACGGAGTCAAAACCTGTAGAACTCACCAACAATTTTTGTTGACGTATTTTAGAAATGTGTATTCTCAGGTAACTAAGAAGCCGAAGGTAGGACATCGGTTCTAAGGAAATTATAGTTCCTTTCTTTTGGGAATAGAATTAACTTGTTTACCGTTGTGTGTTTAAAATGATGATGTAATTTCAATTCCAAAACTTTAAGGTTTGTAAAATATTGATTCAAATATGTTAAGTATTGGATATATGTGGTTGACTGTGATCCAATTGTATAACGTCGCAACCCCCGACGATTTTCGCTGTTGGTCGGGGTGTGACACTTGATGTGGTGAAGGATTATGATTGTGAGATCCTTTATTATATAGGGAAAGCCAACATAGTGGCCCATGCTCTTAGCCTTAAGGTGGTCGATACTTCCATCAAGGATGTTTGTTTGAGGATGTATGTGATTACCCCACTCTTGGAGCAAATTCGGGTGACACAGGTCGAGACTATGAAAGAGGAGCACCGAAAGAGTGAGCGTATAGTGGGTCAGTTGTCCTCTTTTGATTATGATAGTCGGGGATTATTGATCCTTCATCGGAGGGTTTGGGTTACATATTTGAGGGGTACGCGACAGATCTTGATGGAGGAAGCACATATGTTGAGGTTTTCTATTTATCCGGGAGCAACAAAGAGGTATAGAGACCTACGACTGATTATTGGTGGCCCTGCATGAAGTGGGACGTGGCCTGGTATGTGGAGAGGTGATTGACTTGCAGGAAAGTCAAGGTCAAGCATCAGCGACCTCATGACAAGATGGAGCCATTGGGTGCTCCTGTTTGGAAATGGAAAGATATTACAATGGATTTTATCATGAAGCTACTGCAGACTGCATGAAGGGTAGATTTAATTTGGGTCACCGTGGATCGATTGACCAAGAGTGCACATTTCATTCATATTCAAGTGAGAATTTCCGCAGAGAAGTTAGCGGATGTCTAGTACATAAAGACACATGCAAGTATCTTCTGTGTGTTTTACCCAAATGCTTCCAGAGATGATCGGAAGGATCATTACAAGAAGATCAATTGGAGAGTGACAAGGTTAATCGTCCCAAAAAAAAGAGGGGATAATAATATGAAGTTCAGCAACCGTCGTTGTTGCAAAAATTTCGATTGGATTGGTAATATCCTCTTATACCATTTTGCATACATGTGCATTGTGGACGACTTCGTTCTTGTCATGATCTTGTTCAGACTGTAGCCGTGTTATGTGATAAGATCACTCGTTATAGACACAAGCAGTGATACTACATTAGGGATGTTAAAGTCATTAATATGACAACAAGGATGTAACGACGTAAATTTTCAAAACAATTTTTCATTTTTAAAACATAATTTCATTCAAGACAAAACCATAAAATCCAATGTAACATGGTCATTATACAAAACATATCAAATCCGAAGATCAAAACATATCCAAATCCGCCTTTATGTGTACGAGTCACGCCGGCGCCTTCCCACAGTCCTCACTAGTACCTGAAACACATTACACATATACACTGTAAGCAAAAGCTTAGTGAGTTCCCCAATATACCACTTACACACATACGCCTTTCCAGGCCATACTCCACACGACCTTCCAGACCATGTGTCTCAGGGGACTTCTGTCCCAACCCGGTAAACCTTCCGGTTCTACCTGTGTCGACTTTCCGGTCCATAACTCCCTAACCTTCCGGTCCACATCATAATGCCTTCCGACCCATATCAAGCATATCATACATATCACATACATAATGCATACCATACATGCAACTCATAGCATACAATGCATATATCTCATAACATACAAGACCTTCAAGTCACACATAGGTACCCTGCCAGGTACAGTATAGTGAGAAGACTCACCTCAGGTAAATCTTGGACTCTGTGAGATAAGATCTAGCCTTCGCCTAATCATAACAAACACTTCTCATTAATACATTTCCCCAAGGTTAGACTCTTTCCTTTCCTATCATTATCAGAAGGGTAAAAGACCATTTTACCCCTCTCATGGCTCAAATACCCAAAAGTTGACCAAACCCTAAAAGTCAACAAAAGTCAACCTTCTGAGGTATGCGGCGCGTACCAGATCTGTACCCTGAGCGTACCCGGAGGCTTCACAGAATCGGGGTACGCGGCTACCTTACGCCGCGCGTACTGGGATTACGCCCAACGTAACTCCCAACTTTCTCCTTCTTTTCATTCAGGTCTTAATTGGTTAAGACTTGCGTCCAAAATCCAGATCTAACTTCTCTAATATGACTTAATCCATAAAGTTGGTGACTTTAAGCCTTTGCATGGCTGTGGAAGTCACCAACACCCAAAACACTCCATTTCCAACCTTAAAAGGTCCATATCTCATGCATGAACAACCTTTAACAACCAAGACTAGATTTTTATCAAATAACAACACTAAATGAGCTAGTATGGGACAGATCTCGACTTCTATGAGGTCAACTACTCAAAAAGCTATGAACTTGGGGACCAAAAACCCTAAAACTTCTCTCTACAAAGCATGAACAGAAAAGATGCAAAGCTTGAAGCTTTTTACCTCAAAATGAAGCTTCTTTCACTGCTAAACTCGGATCCAAAAGCTTGAGCTCCAACCCTTCCTCTTCCAAGGCTATCACTTTGCTCCAAATGGCCAAGAACACAATACAAGGCCCTCCTAGACACTCCCTTGCTATAAGAATGAGATTTAGGGTTTTGAAATGTTAAAGCTCTAGAAAAGGTGGCCAACAAAAGGGCCTTAAGGTTGCTTAAATAGGGAGGCTCAACATATTAGGGTTTCTCTTCTGGGCCGGGTACGCCCCGCGTACTTGGCGACCCTTCCCGCTCAAGACGCGGACGAGTACGCTGAGCGTACACCCCAGTACGCCTCGCGTACTCGCCAAACATGCATTCCCTTAACAAGCGCCAAAAGTGCTAACTACTAAAAGATGAAGGTTCATAAGGTAAACCTGATTTTTGGGATGTTACAAAGGAGTTTCTTCCGGTAAGAAAAAGAGTTATGAATCAAATAAGTTGAGCCATTTACGCTTTAATCAGTTGTGAGTAGCAGTAGGTAGGGGTTCAAACCAAGGTAGGGAAGAACAAACCATAAAGAAAAATGTGTGAAATGCAACTCGACTTTGGATTCAATGTCAAGATCTGCAAAATGTTATATTATACTGAAATTTTCTTATTGGTTTACACATTTGTCAAAAAAATTAATAAGTAAATGATGTAATATCACCAAAATACCTATTTATTGGTTTTTTTACCTTACTATTATTTTTTATAAAATAATAATGTTTTCGTTTAGTTAAATTTTCATTTATTAAACTCTTTCCCGTTCAAACCTATGTTTTTTTTCTTGAATTTGCATAAAATATATAAATTAAAAAGATAGCTTTATAAAACAAAATAAATAATTGGAGTTTCTAAAAGTCGTTAGGTAATATTAGGCCGATCGACTAAGGAGTAACGATTACTCATCCTTGACAAGAATACTTGGATTGGGTAACGTTATTTAATATTAGAACAGTATCTTTTCTTTTTTGTTCTTGTCTATTAAATTATATATATATATATATATATATATATATATATATATATATATATATATAATTTCTCTTGGCTTAGCTACCGTTATTATAACGGATCCTCTTTTCTCTTATTGTGCCTTTATATTTTCCTGACTTTTCTCTTTGCTTGCTTCATTTAATATGTCGAATTTTCCCTTTTTATTTCCCTTTCCAATTCTGTCGCTTTTCTGTATTGGGTCTTTTTATGTCGTTATTTATATTGATGGTGGGTTTCTTTTGCTTCCTCACCGCTTGCTTGAGTACGTGTCCGCTTCTGATTCTCACTGCTTCTTTTAGTAGTGATACGTGTTCTGTACACGTCTCCAATGGTTCCTTCACCGGGTTAATCTATCAACAGATTCCACTGCCTCTCCCTTCTTCCGTTTGCCTCTAGCCCTACAGCTCGCCTTCCCTACTGCTCACTTGAGCGCTGCTCACCGGCTTTCTTCTCTAACTACAATATTGATCCCCTCTTCATGTCGATCGTCTCCACCACCTCAATCCACAAGTTCTTCTGATCATTGTTCAATTTTTCTCATCCACAAGTTCTTCTGATCATTGTTCAATTTTTCTCATCCACAAGGTCTAACCACTTCAACCGATTTCTCCCGATCCGCAGTTATGGCCAGGTAAATCTCAGCTATCAAACGCTTATAAAACCTTAGGGTTATTTTTTGTGCCAAATATTCCTCCACCTATTCTACTTCTCATCATCTTCCGTTTACCCGACATGGACCGATCGTCTATGACAGTGGTCATTGGCGCCGCCCTAGACGGAAACCACCTCATCACACGGAAGAATGAGGAAGCCCCCAAGTAGCAATGGAGAGCGAAGACCGTCACAAGTGCTTCATATAGGACGTCATCTTCCCATCGATCTGCAGCTATCGCCAGGTAAATCCCAGCTACGCTTATAAAACCTTAGGGTTATTTTTTGTGCCAAATATTCCTCCACCTATTCTACTTCTCATCATCTTCTATTTATCTGTATCTTTAGGTACCATCGTTCTCTCCATCGGTTTTGTTATTACAGGTTGATGAATTTAAATATTTTGAGCATCCCTACCTGTGAATCTTTTTTAGAAAAGTTTTTATTCCCCTTGGAGATCGGCGTGAAGGTAACAATCTTGATACTGTTCGTGGTTATCTGTTTCTGGAACTGTATAACACAATTTCGTGTCTGGTGAGCCTACAAAGATTGATTTGGGTAAAGGTACACAGATTATGTTCGTTGCCAGATTTCTTTCTATCCATTTTATTATTTGTTTATAATACATAGACAATGCATGCCAATTGTTTGTGAAAATGCCCAACTGAAACGCATAAGTCATGTTAATGGTTTTTATTCGAAATTGTTTCCAATTATACAATAGCACTTTTTTTTTCTTCTATCGTCCCAACAAAAAAATAAAATGATTTGTGTTTCTTCCTTCAATCTAATACATTAGTAGTAATGATGAATTTGACTACTTTCTTAACTTTGTGATGGGTGTGTAGAGCACAGGACCTGAGATGCGAAACATGGAAATACAATTTGCATTATGTATTTCGTTTTGTTGGATTTTTGTGGTGTTTCCAAAATATCAACTCAGATTTTTGTTAAAAATATCATCTTCCAAATCTTATTCATCATTTCAACTGGAGAAAGTTCCTGACTTGGTAAGCATAAAGACTTTTGTATTCTTTCAAATGTTTTGCGTATTTTGTTTTGCCCTTTTTGTTGTTTGTTACTATTATTCGTATTGTTGTCTTTACGTTTTGTCTGCTTCTATTCTCTTCTATTGTCTGCTGTTTCCTAAGAAATTCTTTCAATCGTTAGCATCATCTTCAGTCTGCAAACCCACCCGCGACCCGACAGGACACAGACTTTATATCTCATGTTAAGCACAAACTTTTCTACAGATTGATAACTTTTGGAGTGTTTCTGAATTTAGGATGTCGGAAATGCCCTTTTCTGGGAACCTCCTCTTAACATATTGTTTGAATCAAGAATTAGTGCAGGTATGTCCAAAATATTAGATTCTGTATAATAAGTAATCTTACTTAATATTGACTTGCTAACGTAGGGCTAAAAGTTTGCGAAATCTCCATTCCTTCACAATCGACTACATGCACAACAACACCCCTGGAATTTAAACCGGATGAACTTTTTGGATCGTCATCAATCGACATCACTGATTCCATTCCGACGAGGTCATTTCCATGTAAATGATGAACCAACAACTTTCTAGAAATGTCTCAAGTGGATTCTATGATTATATCGGAGCATCTGGATGCCGTTCCTGAGAATAAATCTCCTACATCTTCAGAGAGATTAAGAAAACAATAAAGAAATTCCCTCATAGCACACGAAAAAGAAATAAAAGACAAAGTAACTTAGCTTAAGTTGTAAATGCTACAAGTGTACATCTTTGACTAACTTTGACGTTGATCATTTTGTTCTCTCACAGTGTACCCATAATTGCTTATAATTTCCGAAGTAGACCTTGAGATGCGTATGAATGAAATCCCCATCAAAGATTTAATTAGGCTTGCAGAACATAGGGAACAAATAGCTGCATGTTCTTATTATTTTATTGAATGTTAATTCACTCTCATTGGTCTTTATTTATTTTTATTTTATTATTTACATAGAAAAAGGAAGCATCTACATCAGGACAAGGGTATTCAATTCAATCACAAATATTTCATATGCTTGTGTTTCTTGACTATATGTTGCTCAAATGTTTGTTTTAAATTTCATGTTTTTGGGAATTGTCTAACATTATATGAGATAGTTCCAAGTCTAATGAAACATGTCACGGAACACGAAGGAATAAAAAGATTCACAAAAACCCTCCCGAATCAAAAGCTTCTGACCCCGCGTAGCGGGGGATACCTATCTAGTTTGAATTAAAGCGAACAAGGTAAAATTAAACAAAGGTTTAATAAATAATTAAATATATGATGTATGTTTTATTAATTACTTAATATTAGTTATTATTTTTTTTTATAGAAAATATCAAAATTATTGAAAATTGAGTGAGTAGGACCAATTTGCTCTAAACTTGACCGATTCCATTTTTTTTGACCGATTTCCATAAAATCGCTATGTTTCAAGGTTGAGTTTCAAGTACTCTACGAGCGACTTGATCGGGGTTTACAACATTGGGTATGTGAGTGCGGGTATAGGTCAGGGATGCACTTACAAATGTATGATATAGTTGCGAGTGTCTTTCGTTGGGGTGGGGTGAAGGCATATGTAAGGGTAGATGTAAGGAGTGATGTGGGGTAAGGGTACAAGGGTAGATGTAAGGAGTGATGTGGGGTAAAGATACGGATGAGTAGATGTTAGTTGTATATGTGTTAGATAATAATAATAATCTATTTTGATTTTATGAAACATGACTAAATTAAAGAGGATGTGCGATGAAATTTTTGTTCTTTTTAATAAAGCAACTAAATCTAAAATCTTTTTCCTTAAAGAACGATGGGTTAATTTAAATGCAAATTTAATGGAATTCAAAATAAGTCTAATTAAATCCTTTGAATTTGGTAATGAAACACAAAGTTCCTCTAAATTCTTTTGAAATCCGTAAACCAGACTCCCTTAGCGTATAGCCTTTAGAAAAATCATTAGTTTTGCTAAAAATAGCATGCATAGCCTAAAAAAAGTTATCCATTTACCTTGATGTTGATCTTTGAAGATTGGTTAGTTCAACTCAAAAGTCGAGCCTTGTAGATTGCAGGATGTCTAATTAAATATCACAACTTCATTTATTCTTAAATTAGACATATCATCACAACCTGCATTTTAGTCAATTTGTGATCTCGTGTGTTTAATGTTACATGGTCGTGACTATATTATTATCTTTTTATTACCCTTTTCAGTATAATATTTTTCTTTCTATTTGAAATTACTTATTAAGACGTTAAAATTGATTCACTAATTGACGTTTTAATCAAGATCAAGTTATAGTGGGTACTCCATAAACAAGAGCTTGCAAACAAATTATTTACTATATCTAATTACAAACTAGAAATGAATAATATACTTAAGTTTCATACTTTGGCAACAATAAGTTTTGTATTCCATACTTTGGCCACAACGTTGATAGGTTTGGTCCCTAGATTTGTTGGGTTTCGGATATTGGCTATAAAACTTGTATATTGACAAGTTTGGTCCTTATATTTTTGTATATTGACAAATTTGATCCTTAGAATTTTGTTTTTATGTAAGTTTTGGTCCCACGCAAAGTGGGAGGTAGTATCAACTATCACCCTAGTTTGAAGATTAATTCATTTTGATAGGATCTTTCATGTGATGCAATCTTAGCAACTTTGCATTGAATTATTATTTAATTTTTAATTAGATAAAAGGGAAAGACCCCACCATAATTCTATTCAACAGTTGAATGTCATATTTTTGGTTATTCAATTTGAGTTTAGTTCACCTTCTAATCATTTTCCACTCTAACCCTTGTCATTTTATCATCAAGTATAATTATCCCCAAGTGAATTAATCATCGTTTTTATAGAAAAATATACTCATACCGAGTTCATGATTGTTAAAAGTCATCTGCCTTAAACCGGGAGTGGTTATGATTTATGAACACTACAATTTCATAAGACCGCCCATGGGGATGTACGATCGACTTTTTCGTTCTAATATCACCCCTCATCGTCAAAAGATGTCTGCAACTTTTTCCCAAACTATGAACCATATATGTTAATTTGTTTAAAGATTCAATCGATCACACTCTAAGTCACCATGTTTTGAATTTGTTGCTCTGTTTTTGTCTTCCTGAACAGCATCAAATTTTTAATACATTCAGAGGCTTGATATAATTTATTTTTCTAGCTTGAATGACTCGCTCGCAATTTTCAATTGGAAGTGTGATATAATGATCCTTTTCATTCCTTGAAGACTATTTTGTTACTCTGAAGATTGAAGGATGTTGTTCATTATGCATTACTCTTTGAGTTGATTTTTATGCATCAGTCCATGACTCGCTGTTTGTGCATACAAAATATGCAGATAGATACGCTCAAGATTGCATATCAAAGGCAATAAGAAGAAGAGAATAAAGAGGCTGAAGAAGGAAAAGAAGAGCAAGAACACTGAGTTTTAAATTTGGACATTTCGATAGTAATATAATAAGGTATTCATAAAAAGCTTACATGATACAGAAATCATCTTTAATACAACCGATATTTTGTTATCTTTTGTGAGTATTCCAAATGTCTATGCAGTTTCATGAAGAATGATCCCACCACTCCAGTGAAGCCAGCCATTTTGCATTCTGCAACTGTAAGACATTGACCCATTTGACTGTTCCTGTAAGACAATTTTCCATTGGAAGTGTGATAATGAAACTTTACCACGCCAATTTTGCTGAATCACACCATCACCGAAAAGCCCTAAAACTCATTGAAGAAAACGCAATTAACCCCTTTTTTCTTGAAAAACAACTAATATGATAATGGATTACGAAACAGGGTCTCAAAGCAAAATCGATGGGTTGAAGGTTAAGTATCATCTCTGCAGTTCAACGTAATATAGCATGGAGCCGGCGAGAGGAGTGGTAGCAGCCAGCAGCCGGAAGCCGGAGGCGTCAAGTAGACGGCGAGGGGGGAAGGGGCGAGTGAGATAACGCGCGAGGAGGAAGTAAAAAGTAAAAGTATTTTTTTAAGGGTATATTAGTCATTTTGAATGAAATTTTGGGTTTCCTAATTACCAAACCCTCGCTAGCAAAAAGGGCACAGCGTTATTCGGGGAGCCGGATTGAGAGGGCTCTGCCGAAACCCTAATTTCAAATTATCAACGATGGCTAAGCGCGAATTGTCAAGCACATTGAAGAACTTGAAGGTAATTATAAGCCGATTCTTGATTTTTTCAGATACTTTTCAGTCTTTACTATGCATAACTTTGTTCTCAATCCCCGAATTTTGAGTTAAGGCTCAATTACGTTGCTCGTTGTTCAAAATTTTTAAAAATTACTTTCTTCTTTTGATTTTCTCTGTGAAATTTGAGGTGGTGTTCTTATTTATCTGTATGATAGTTCATGCAAAGGGGAGCTAATAAAGAGGAGAAAACCAAAAAGGAAGAAGAAGTAACTCCTAATGGAAATTTCCCATCTATTACCACCAAAAAATGGTATAACTCTTCGTTGTAATACTTTATTTTTTGACTTATTTTTCGCTCTAGTTGATGGGATCTTTTTGGAGCCAATCGTCTCTGCATACCAAAAGAAACCACACTTTGCATTCGGGATCCATGAGGCCATGTTTCAGTAACTTATGCTAATATTTTGAGCTAGTTGCACAAAACGTAAAAAATGTATGGCTGTATCGAACATCATAACATGTTCTTGGTGTGTTTGCTTTAGATTTTTCATATTTTGCTATTCTTTGATGAAAGTGGATTCCCAAAACTTTGTTAATTTCATATCTAGTGCAAGCTGAACTTGAGTGAAACAGTTGAAGTATTAGCATGTTCTTGGTGTTTTTACTTTAGACTTTTGAAACCATGGAGTTGTATAGAATTTGATTTGCTTTATTCATAAAAATGTGTATCTCTGTAGCTGTATGTGTCATGGTTAATTGAAAAGTTTTTCATGTAACTCACCATTCATTAGTGCATAAGTGTTCTACTTTTGTCTTAGTTTATAAGAACAAAACAAAAAGTATAGATTCGGCTTTTATGTTTCTATTTATACGGACATCATTAACTGGTGTATCTATATTCTATATGCAGTATGGTCATTATGGAAGGTGATCCTAGTCCAGGTGCCATTAGAGGCCGGATGTCATTCCAGAGTTTTAATCCTTCTATTGATGTAAGTACAAAATAAAAATATTCTTTTGACTTTACAGTCATTGACTTTTTGGTCAAATGTGAAATCATGTTATTTTAGAAATTAAACGAAGAGGCTTCAAACCCAAGACAATCAGAAAGTGATGCTACTTCCTCTGGGCATCAACCTAATAGGTTTGTTTTTGTTATCCTTGAATTTTTTAATATAAAATCAAATCTGTTTCATTTTTAAATTTTTTTTAAGTAATCATGTATTTCTATCACAGAGAAAATGTATCACCAGAAGATGAATTAATGAGCATGAGAGAAGAAACTTCAAGTGGAAAGAAAGCCAAAAGGAAACAAGCTGAAGTTATTTCAGACACCAAATCACCAAATATCAATGAAGTCAATACTTCTTCATCAAACAATGGTAAAAAGAGTTCTCATAAGCCACCTAAGCGAGGAAAGCTGGACTTTAATGTTTTAAGATCTCCTAAGAATCAAAATAAAAGGTCATGATCTTGATCTTTTTCATGTTAAACAATTAAGAATATGTTTTTATTTTATATTTTTTGCCCTCAAACTTCTTAGTTTAGTTGCAATGTATAACTTTCCCAACAAGCTTATCATGTAACTAACTTCTTAGTTTAGTTGCATTGTAGAATGTTCAATGCTTGTGATTTGCTTTATTTTGAATGTATGGTTGAATACAGATATTATTTGATGACCTACTCAACAAAACTAATCTGTTGAATAATGAGAATTATTATTATAAAGATAAAGTTAGTTTCTTAGGCTGAAAGATAAGCTAGAAAATTCTTAATGGTGTTGGTGGTTGTTTTTATCCATTGAACTAACATATATTTTATATAAAGTTTGAATGTTGGCCTCTCGACTCTTCATAATCGTTCATAACTATAAAGAATATTCAAAATAGGAAGATTCCCAGGAAACTGAGGCTTACTTTGAGAATGACCAGGTTCAGCGAATTGTCAAAGGCACAGTGAAAATTGCATCATGATGTTGATGTTTTGGAAATATACAATTTAGGGTTTGAAAACGACAGGAGATTCACGTGTGAAATGTGTTTATACAGTAACATTTATTCAACTCTGTTTACTTAAATCCCAAGTGATCACCATGATCACCAGTAAGCCATCTAGACGAATTTCTTGTTGTTTTAGACAAAATTTTGAAAATTAAGCATCGATTTAAGTGGGAAATACTTGCAAAAGATGGTTACATTAGAAATCAAAAAATAAAGAAAGACATGAAAAAGAATAGTAAAAATGCATATGGGAATCTTCTAATCATCTATCTAGGGACTAGGATTCTATAACTTAAGCAGGTTTCCACAAAGAACAAGCATAAAGAACTCTCCCTTTCCATCCTTGCAACATCCATTTCCCATCTTCATCAACAAGAAAATCCTTATGATACTCCAACCTCACTTTACTCTTCACCTCCTCCACCTTCTCCCTGAACAATCCCACCTGCCGGAATCCCGCCCTGACATTCCTCGACTGCCACTGCTTATAAGTCTCCGGCCTCTCCACCCTCGTTGTCCCCTCACACGCCACCACATTCATCACCTCCCGCCCATACACCTCCTGCTCATAACAAAGCCTATCCACACTCACTCTATCCGACGTCTGGTCAAACATGTCAAACAAAGTCGAGAAATGAAACAAAGCCTCTCGAAACCGGTTCAACAAAAAAGGTGCATTGTGGGTCCCATTAAGAATCCCAAGAACAAACATGTCCGGATTGATCTCCCGTATCAACCGCAACACTGCGTCCCTCGGGCTACTCTCAACCACTGTCTCATCTAGAATGTTCCGTAACCTGTTAACCGAGTTAACAACTGTCAACACATTTCTATCGATCTTCAAATCCTCGATTCTAATCTCGTCCCATTTCTTTGCAATCCCGTGGAATTCAAACGGGACGTTGAACCTCTTGCAGAATTTCGCGAGACGGCGACCCGTTTCCGCAACCCGCTCCCCGGGTCGGAACCCGGGTTGCGGAAGGTCAATGCCCGTGATCTGGAGCACGGGCGGGCCACCGGGTCGCATAGACAGTTTTTTAATAAAACACGGCCATTGAAACCCGTATAAGATTCCAAAATCTATAATGTGAAGCTTATCTTTCCCTCTTGATAGCTTCTCGATTGACCCGTTGGCGAAAATATTTGACATTCGGTGAAACGGGCATGCAACCATGTAAGAATGGTAAGCCCGTAAGATCTGAACCGCCGATATTTTTTTAAGGTTAGCCGCCCGGTAAACCTCGGCCCCGTTGCCAGCTAAGCGGGCCTCGATCGCGTTTACGAAATAATACGCGAGTCTCTCGGTGGCATCTCCGTTTGGATTACAATGCTGTTTGAGTTTTCTCAACACTCCATAAATAGAATTAGAATTGTTGTTTGTAATCGCTTGTGCACATTGAGTTAGCAAATCACGTAAATCGACCACGATTTCTTGATTGTTTGTGTTTTTCTTCCCTCGTGGTCTTCCTCGTTTTGAGGATTCAATCGTCTTTTTACCTAACTTGATCCGTTGAGGCTCGGGATCATATAACAGCAAATCTTCTTCGGGTTGATCGGATTCCAGCTCTGAAATGGTTGCAAGTTTAGCTTCTCGTTCTTCTTCTTGAACCGGGCTTCTCTTTCTGTTATGATGACTGAAGTTACTACTGCTGTCGTCACTGCTTGTAGTTCCGGTGGAATATTCCGGTGGGCTCTCCGGGCAATACTGGTACGTGTCAAACGGTGGTTGTTCTTCGGGGTTCTTGTTAACTAGGATGTCGTACAATGACTTTTCAGCTGCTTCGACTTGTAGGGCTAAACACTCGTTGTACATACATGGCTTTTCTTGTAAGTCGTCTTCTTCCATGAGCATTTGGTTCAGGTACTTGAGGACGGAGTCATAATGGTCCGGTTTGTCTGAACCGGCCCCCACTGTTGTGGGATCAACGTTGCGCCGGTTTTGGGGGGGTTGAACCGAATGGTGGTTGTAGGTGTTGATGTAGTTGTTGTTCATGGCATTTGAGTATAGAGTGTCCATGAAGGGAATTGAGTGAAAGTTTGTAGTGTGAGTTGAAATTAATACCGGTGAGGTGAGGGGTTCATATAGGGAATCAGGAAACGGTGGTTGCTTTATCCAGGTGAGATGTGTACAAGTTTTGATGCGTTGTGTACAAGTAGTTGGTGAGTGATTGGGCTTGGGAGAAAAGAAAGAGAAATCATTGGATATAAAATAAAGAGAAACTGAGAAAGGAAGCTTCGTAGAAACAGAGAAGTTGAGGGAGAAGTGAAGCTTAGCCACCTTGATATATATTACCGGCAACCGGAGGGTCCGGTGACGGTGAGGTTGAACCTGGTTCTATAAATGAAGGAAGATTCAAAGGAAAGGAAGTAGTGTTGAGCCAAGTTGGAATTGTCAATTGACTGGATATATGACGTTGACACCATGGAAAATGACTTTTTATTATTTGGTGTGTATATATATATATATATATATATATATATATATATATATATATATATATATATATATATATATATATATATATATATATATATATATATATATATATATATATATATATATATATAGGGTTAGGTTCATTTGAGATCACCTATATTTTGTGAGACCGTGAGACGCATTTGTTTATTTTTTTTTTTATTTTTTTTTAGTTAATTCATGTTCCGAAAATAATATTTAAAAAAAGAATTTTTTGATTTTTCCATTTATTTTGCATTTTAAAATTATTTTTAGAATATGTACAGTGTAATATTCTATTTAGAATATTTCATGTATTTTTCAAAAAAAATAGAATTTTTTTTTTATTTTTTTTAATTTTTTTTTATTTTTTTTAGTTAATTCAAGTTCCGAAAATAATATTTAAAAAAAGAATTTTTAGATTTTTCCATTTATTTTGCATTTTAAAATTATTTTTTAGAATATGTCAGTGAAATATTCTATTTAGAATATTTCACGTATTTTTCAAAAAAAAAAACGGATTTTTTATTTATTTTTTTTATTTTTTTTTATATTTTTTTTAGTTAATTCAAGTTCCGAAAATAACATTTAAAAAAAGAATTTTTGGATTTTTCTATTTATTTTGGATTTTAAAATTATTTTTAGATTTGGTCTCACGGTCTCACAAAATTAGAATGGTCTCAAATGAACCTGAACCTATATATATATATATATATATATATATATATATATATATATATATATATATATATATATATATATATATATATATATATATATATATATATCTTCCTTATTATTCTAATAAAAGAATAGTTTTATTCTTCTTTTGACATGTGTCATTTTATTAGGCCTCTTAATTAATGTATATTTTATTCTCCTTTTGCCATATGTCACCTTATTATGTCTCCTAATTAATGTATGACACTTACCAATTCCCTTTCAAATTTCAAATTTTAAAATTTCCACTTTAATTACATTAAATTAATAACATTAGAATAAAAATAAAAATAAAAATGATATAAGTTCACATATTTATTTAAATCAATGATTAAAATTTATATAACTAAAAAACTCTTAATTAATAATTTATTTAAAATAATTAATTAATAATTTGAGTTTTTACTATAAAAATTTTTATTAATTTTGTAATCATGGTTCCCACGGGTTATAAACTAGTATATATATATATATATATATATATATATATATATATATATATATATATATATATAGAGAGAGAGAGAGAGAGAGAGAGAGAGAGTTAAGTTCAAATGTTTTCACTATCTATTGTGTGTATGTATGATTGATTCTGGACCAATCATTTTAGTTATTTTAAGAAAACAATTAATGCATATTAAATGTTGAACATGTAATTAATATCCATTATATCTTCAACATTTAATATGCATTAATTACTTTTACATGCTCACAATAGATAATGAAAACAAAATAAATTAACCCTATATATATATATATATATATATATATATATATATATATATATATATATATATATATATATATATATATATATATATATATATATATATCAAAGTTGCAGAAATCGCTCGACGGTAGTTCACGATGGACTGGGGTAAAGGGATTAATCGGTTAGATGAGGATTAATTGGAGACCATTAATTATTAAAAAAAATATTAAAAATTAAAATATAACATTTGTCCTAAGAATATAAATAAACAAGTAAACAAATAATAAATATGTAATACATAATTTATTTTGCTTTTCAATTTGTAATTCTTCTCTTGAGCATTTGATCAAACATTTGGCATGCCAGTTAAGTTATTTCATAACAAACCCAAAACATATGAATAAATTTGATTATTATTAAGATATCCCACTAATTAAACTAACACTATACATGTCTTGGGAAAACATAACTCAAAAACAAAGTTATTAATGAGTATTCCAGATCCCACGAAACACACTACACATCACAAAACCCATCACACAAGTATGGCATTTGTGAGGTAATTTCAAAGCTATTATATACCCACGCTTTTTATTGTTTGATCGGACTAGGAATCTTGCTTCCAGGAATTGCAAAGCAGGGAGTCAGAATTAACATTACATTGTCGCAGGGAGTCCGAACCAGGAGACATCATGTTGTAGGGTAACTAAAATGGATGTTTTGAAACTCGATTTCCCCTTTGATCATCAAGTAAATGAAACAAAAACAAGCTCCAACAATAGCGGTTTTCCTTTACAAGATCCGAAGTCTGAACTCTAAATGTAACAACGCAAATTTTCAAACAAATATTTCATTTTAAAAATAAAGTATTTTCATACAAAACAAGGCATGAATAATTCAAGTGTTATGTCAAATACAAATTGTCTAAATCCCAAGATCATAAAAACATCCTTCAGTGTGTATCGATCACGCCGGCGCCTTCCCACGGTCCTCGCTAGTACCTGGAACACATACATAACAACTGTAAGCATAAATGCTTAGTGAGTTCCCCAATACACAACTTACGCACATACGCCTTTCCAGGCTCTGACCTTCCGGTCCTCAACACAACGCCTTCCGGCCCATAACATAATCGCCTTCCGGCCCATCACATATTGCCTTCCGGCCCACATAACATACATAGCACATATAACAAATAACTTACCACATATAGCATACATATCACATATCATATCTGACCTTCCGGTCACACAGTCAAACCCTTCCGGGTACAGTATAGTGAGAAGACTCACCTTGTGAATGCTGAAAGCTAGCAAATCCTGAAATCGCTCGTGCACAATCCGTCGAGCTACAATCTCCCTATAACATCATATATCTCTTATTAATACTTTTACCTTCTAAGTTTGACTATCCCTAAGAAGTCAGACTTAGGTCAACTCTGGTCAACGTCAACGGTCAACGGTCAACTCGACCGGACTCGGCGAGTCTAGACGTCCTCCAATTCCCTGAGATTCCCTTTCTACTCGTCGAGTATCCTCCTTGACCCGACGAGTTACTCCTGGAAGAATCGCGGGGCCACCCCGACTCAACTCGTCGAGTCTGAAGAACAACTCGACGAGTCCCAGTTATTCTTCAAGCTACTCGCCGAGTCTGTTCATCGGACTCGGCGAGTCCATGCCATGCAACCGCTCAAACTGCATCCTAAGGTCAGAACTGCTCCGACCATTCCTAGGTCTGGCCTTCCTAGGCTGATCCATCACGTAAAGTCCTCATTTCAGTGCTCATGATACACCTTATGATTCATAATTTACATTTTGACCTAAGGCATAAGGATTCCAATCCAAAACCTTCATCAATCCCCGAAATGCATAGACATGGGACATTCTGGACCTCTAAGGGTCCCAATACAGGGTTACAATCGTTTAGGGGACTAGGGTAACATTCAATCTATTCACAAAAAGGGTTCCATAAACCCTAATTCCATAATCACATCAAAATAGCAGAGTATACTCGAATTCTTACCTGGATGATGTATTCTCTGTGTCCCCAATCCTCAGAATGTGACTCCCTTGCTGTTCCTTTAGCCAATCCCTTCTCTTCCTTGCACAACAATTCTTCTATAATCAACAATGGCCTATAATCCTTGCTCCAGATGCACACAATCGATCTAGGGTTCTTCTCAGAAGGCTAAAATGAACAATGACGGCCAATAAGTCCCTTTTATACGTCCCAAACCTGAACGGTTAGGGTTTTCGCTAAACAGCGCCGACTCGCCGAGTCCATATCTGGACTCGTCGAGTCCAGTCGCGAACCCGCGACCAGGTCTGCGGTCCTACTCGGCGAGTCTAGGCTCCAACTCGCCGAGTCCCCTCTTAAAATACCCCAAAAACATAATTTTAACAATACCTTAGATTCCGGGCTGTTACAATTCTCCCCCACTAGGATTAGACTTCGCCCTCGAAGTCTCACTCTGAAAATAGTTCCGGATGCTGCTCCAGCATCTCACGTTCCGGCTCCCAAGTCATTTCCGATCCCTTACGGTGTTGCCACTGAACCAACACCAGAGGTACCTCCTTGTTCCTCAGAACCTTGATCTTCCGATCCCTGATGGCCACTGGTCTCTCAGCATAATTCAGGCTCGCATCCACCTGAATATCGTCTAATGGAACCACTGCCGACTCGTCGGCTATGCACTTCCTCAATTGCGACACATGAAACGTGTCGTGGATCTGTCCCAACTCCGCTGGCAACTCCAACCGATAGGCTACCCGGCCTATCATTGCAATCACCCGAAATGGCCCAATATACCGGGGCCCCAACTTACCTCTCTTCCTGAATCGAATCACTCCTTTCCAAGGAGAGACCTTCAGGAGAACGAAGTCGCCGACTTGAAACTCAAGCTTGGATCGGCGCCTGTCTGCATAACTCTTCTGTCGGCTCTGGGCGGTCAATAATCTCTGTCTAACTTGCTGAATCTGCTCTGTCGTCTGAAGCACGATCTTTGTGCTGCCCATCACTCTTTGTCCCACCTCTCCCCAGCAAATGGGGGTCCGACACCTCCTACCATACAACAGCTCAAAAGGTGGTATACCAATGCTCGAATGATGGCTGTTGTTGTAGGAAAACTCCGCCAAGGGTAAATACGCATCCCAGCTACCCCCGAAGTCTAACACACACGCTCGAAGCATGTCCTCCAGCGTCTGAATCGTCCGCTCGCTCTGACCGTCTGTCTGAGGATGGTATGTGGTACTAAAATGCAATTTAGTACCCAGCTCCTCATGGAGTTTCTTCCAGAACCTGGAAGTGAAGCGTACATCACGGTCTGAAACAATCGAGATCGGCACCCCATGCCGAGATACCACTTCTCTCACATATATCTCCGCCAACTTCTTCGCTGACGAACTCTCGCTGATGGCAAGGAAGTGTGCACTCTTCGTCAACCTATCCACAATCACCCAAATTGCATCAACTCCCCTGGCAGTCCTCGGCAATTTGGTGATGAAATCCATAGTGATCTGTTCCCACTTCCACTCAGGAATCTCCAATGGCTGTAACTTGCCATGCGGCCTCTGGTGCTCGGCCTTAACCCTACGGCAGGTCAAGCACCGCTCAACGAACCATGTGACGTCCCTCTTTATACAGGGCCACCAATACTCCTTCCTCAAATCCAAATACATCTTCGTAGCACCGGGATGGATCGAGAATTTCGATCTATGAGCCTCTTCCATCAAAGTAATACGCGTACCACCCACGAACGGTACCCAAATCCGACCCTGAAACGTCATAAGCCCTCGTCCATCCTTAATGAAATCTGAAATTAACCCCACAACCCGCTCTTTCTTCTGCATCTCTGGTCGCACAGCCTCGGCCTGTGCCCCACGAATAGCATCCAATACTGGAGTCATCACAGTCAGTCTCAAGCATACATCTCGCAATGGAGTGCTCTCCGCCCTGCGGCTCAATGCATCGGCTACCACATTAGCCTTGCCTGGGTGGTACATGATCTCACAGTCATAATCCTTGACCACGTCCAACCACCTCCTCTGACGCATATTTAGGTTGGGCTGATCCATCAAATACTTCAAGCTCTTATGGTCCGTGTATATCGTACATCGAACCCCATACAGGTAGTGACGCCAAATCTTGAGAGCGAACACTACTGCCCCCAACTCTAAATCATGCGTGGGATATCTCGCCTCATGGGGCTTCAGCTACCTCGACGCATACGCTATCACATGACCCCTCTGCATCAACACTGCACCCAGCCCCGAAATCGATGCGTCGCAATATACTACAAAATCTTCCATCCCGTCCGGGAGAGCTAATACCAGGGCTTCGCACAACCTCTGGCGAAGTGTCTCAAAGGAAGTCTGTTGCTCGGGTCCCCATGAGAATGCAACACCCTTCCGGGTCAATCTGGTGAGCGGCACTGCGATCTTGGAGACATCCTTAATAAATCTCCGATAGTACCCTGCCAACCCAAGGAAGCTCCTGATCTCAGAGGGTGACTTCGGCACCTCCCAACTCATCACCGCCTCAACCTTGGCCGGATCGACCAATATCCCTTCCTGATTAACAACATGTCCTAGGAATTGGACCTCCCGCAACCAGAAATCACATTTGGAGAACTTTGCATAAAGCTTCTCCGACCTCAATACCTCAAGGACCTCCCTCAAATGCTCCTCGTGCTGCTCTCTAGATCTCGAATATACTAGAATGTCGTCAATAAATACAATCACTGACCGATCCAACATCGGCCTGCATACCCTGTTCATGAGATCCATGAACACAGCCGGGGCATTGGTGAGCCTGAAAGGCATCACCACAAACTCATAATGCCCATATCGCGTCCTAAACGCTGTCTTCTGGACGTCCTCATCCCGCACTCTCACCTGATGGTACCCTGACCTCAGATCGATCTTGGAAAACCAAGATGCTCCCTGCAACTGATCGAATAAGTCATCGATCCTCGGTAACGGGTAACGGATCTTGACCGTCAACTTGTTCAACTCCCGGTAATCAATGCACATCCGGTGTGAACCATCCTTCTTCTTAACGAACATAATAGGTGCTCCCCACGGCGAGCTGCTCGGCCGAATGAATCCCTTCCCCAGCAACTCCTGGAGTTGCGAGGACAACTCTTGCATCTCTGGAGGTGCAAGACGGTAAGGCACCTTAGCAATAGGTGCGGCCCCCGGAACCAGATCGATACCAAACTCTACTTGCCTCCCAGGAGGTACTCCCGGCAGCTCCTCGGGGAAAACATCTGGAAACTCACGCACCACAGGGACCTCCTCAACTGACTTCGGTCTCTCAGAACCCTCCCGCGTATCCATCACATACGCCACAAAACCCTTACAGCCCTGCTGTAGACACTGCCTCGCCCTAGCGGCCGAACAAAAAGCTGATCCTGAACGGGTACCCTCGCCGTACACCGAAAGGACTCCCCCACTATGGTCTCGTATAGTCACCAGCTGACGCTCACAGTCGATGACAGCGCCGAATCGGCTCAACCAGTCCATGCCCACGATGACACATACATCACCCATCGCAATAGGAATCAGGTCAATCGGAAACTCGACCCCGAAAATCTCTAACACACATCCCTGGAGAACCTCCGTGACACAAATCACTCTCTCGTCAGCTATAGAAACTCTCAGAGGCCGACTCAACGACTCACGACTAACGCTGATATGCTGACTAAAAGCGAAAGATACAAAGGACCTACTCGTACCCGAGTCAAATAACACTAAGGCAGGCACAGAGTTCACAAGGAAAGTACCTACGCATATAATAACATAAGCATAACATCTCGACATTAAAAATAATTACATGAATTACAGCATACCTGCCACAACATCGGGCGCAGTGCGGACCTCCTCCGCAGTCAGCTGAAAGGCTCTCCCACGAGCCCTCGGGGCCTCGACCTTCACCGGTCGAGTCTCAGTAGTCCTGGCAGTAGGTGCAGATCCCTGACGAAGCTGAGGGCACTCGGCCTTCCGATGGCCGGTCTGGTTGCAATGAAAGCAAACCATAAACCCCTTGGGGCACTCCCTAGCAATGTGCCCCTCCTTGCCGCACTTGTAGCAAGCACCAGCTCGACACGCCCCATCGTGACCTTTGCCGCACTTTCCGCAAGTGCGGCCCTTCGGGCCTCCCGTCCTCGAATCGGCGGACTTGGTCCGCTTGGCTGCCGGATGAGACTGAGCCGGCCGCCGGTCCACTTGCTGAGACTCGGCCTCCTCCCTGGCCTGGGTCTCCAACTCAATCTCCCGCTTCCTGGCATTCGCCTGAAGCTCAGTAAAAGTATGATAGGTGGAGTTCGACACAAAATCCCGGATATCCCTCCTCAAAACACCCAAGTACCGGCTCATCCGAGCCTGCTCTGTGGACACCAGCTCGGGGCAGAACATCGCCCTCTCATGAAACTTCCGCGTGATCGCCGCAACCGAATCAGTACCCTGCTTGAGGGTTAAGAACTCCTGAACCAATCGTTCCCTCTCCACCGGGGGAACGTACTCGTCCCTGAACATAGCAGTAAACTTCTCCCATGTCACTGTTGTAATCTCTGCCAGAGTGAAGTTCGCCGTCACGAACTTCCACCAATCCTTCGCTCCCAGACGGAGCTGGTTCAAAGTGAACCGTACCCTCAGGTGCTCCGGGCATGAACAAGTGTAGAAGCACCCCTCTATATCCGCGATCCACCTCATCGCAGCAATCGGATCCTGCGTCCCGTCGAACTCAGGTGGCTTCGTGTTGCTGAACTCTCGGAACAGCAACGAGTCACCCCCCTGTGGCCTGGCAGCGGCCACAGCTGTGGTAGCTGCAGCGGCTGCAGCTTCGGTCAATGCGGCGTACCGCTCCTCAAACGTCTCCATCAAGGTGGTCTTAATAGACCCAAACATCTCCGGGATCTCGGCCCGGATCGCCGCAGCTACCTCCTCGTGAATCATCTGACGAATCTCCTCGTCACTCACACCGCTCGAACTCGCTCCGTGGCATGGTCTAACCATGATGTCTCTGAAATACAACATAAAACTATCAGAGACTCCATCGAGTATAATCGCACTCGATAACGCAACCCTACTCAGTTTCCGATATCCAGGGATTCTTACTTGGGTCTCCCACTGACCCGGTGTCTTCGGTAGTACGGGCCCAATACTACCGACCACACCGCATCAGCATTCATCCCAAATCTTCCTCCCCAAACCCCGGATAGTGAGTACTCTACTTCTGTTATGCACTATCTACCCGCACACTAGCAAAGCATCTCATATCGGCAACTTCCCTAGACTAAGGCATCACAAATCAGGCCATTCTAGTCCTATCATGAATACCTAGTCTTCTAGCATGCATAACAATTCATATCATATAATATTGTAAGGTATTTTGGGGATCTTTACCGTTCGGGCGCTGACTGATCGTACACACTGCTTCTTTCTTGCTTACCACTAAACCATTTACAAAAGTTTATGCCTTTATTTAAAAAGTTTTCCTCAAATCCTCGGTTTGAGTTCAGTTACTCCCGAAGGTGCACCCGAATCCCTCAAACCAAGGCTCTGATACCAATTGTAACAACGCAAATTTTCAAACAAATTTTTCATTTTAAAAATAAAGTATTTTCATACAAAACAAGGCATGAATAATTCAAGTGTTATGTCAAATACAAATTGTCTAAATCCCAAGATCATAAAAACATCCTTCAGTGTGTATCGATCACGCCTGCGCCTTCCCATGGTCCTCGCTAGTACCTGGAACACATACATAACAACTGTAAGCATAAATGCTTAGTGAGTTCCCCAATACACAACTTACGCACATACGCCTTTCCAGGCCCTGACCTTCCGGTCCTCAACACAACGCCTTCCGGCCCATAACATAATCGCCTTCCGGCCCATCACATATTGCCTTCCGGCCCACATAACATACATAGCACATATAACAAATAACTTACCACATATAGCATACATATCACATATCATATCTGACCTTCCGGTCACACAGTCAAACCCTTCCGGGTACAGTATAGTGAGAAGACTCACCTCGTGAATGCTGAAAGCTAGCAAACCCTGAAATCGCTCGTGCACAATCCGCCGAGCTACAATCTCCCTATAACATCATATATCTCTTATTAATACTTTTACCTTCTAAGTTTGACTATCCCTAAGAAGTCAGACTTAGGTCAACTCTGGTCAACGGTCAACTCGACCGGACTCGGCGAGTGCCATGGCGACTCGGCGAGTCTAGACGTCCTCCAATTCCCTGAGATTCCCCTTCTACTCGTCGAGTATCCTCCTTGACCCGACGAGTTACTCCTGGAAGAATCGCAGGGCTACCCCGACTCAACTCGCCGAGTCTGAAGAACAACTCGACGAGTCCCAATTATTCTTCAAGCTACTCGCCGAGTCTGTTCATCGGACTCGGCGAGTCCATGCCATGCAACCGCTCAAACTGCATCCTAAGGTCAGAACTGCTCCGACCATTCCTAGGTCTGGCCTTCCTAGGCTGATCCATCACGTAAAGTCCTCATTTCAGTGCTCATGATACACCTTATGATTCATAATTTACATTTTGACCTAAGGCATAAGGATTCCAATCCAAAACCTTCATCAATCCCCGAAATGCATAGACATGGGACATTCTGGACCTCTAAGGGTCCCAATACAGGGTTACAATCGTTTAGGGGACTAGGGTAACATTCAATCTATTCACAAAAAGGGTTCCATAAACCCTAATTCCATAATCACATCAAAATAGCAGAGTATACTCGAATTCTTACCTGGATGATGTATTCTCTGTGTCCCCAATCCTCAGAATGTGACTCCCTTGCTGTTCCTTTAGCCAATCCCTTCTCTTCCTTGCACAACAATTCTTCTATAATCAACAATGGCCTATAATCCTTGCTCCAGATGCACACAATCGATCTAGGGTTCTTCTCAGAAGGCTAAAATGAACAATGACGGCCAATAAGTCTCTTTTTATATGTCCCAAACCTGAACGGTTAGGGTTTTCGCTAAACAGCGCCGACTCGCCGAGTCCATATCTGGACTCGTCGAGTCCAGTCGCGAACCCGCGACCATGTCTGCGGTCCTACTCGGCGAGTCTAGGCTCCAACTCGCCGAGTCCCCTCTTAAAATACCCCAAAAACATAATTTTAACAATACCTTAGATTCCGGGCTGTTACACTAAACTCTTCTACTAAATCAAGGAACGAATAGAAACAAATACGTGTAAATTGAATCTGGAATTTTTGAATAAAAGTTTTAATCGATGATTTTAATTCAGAAATAAAGAAAAACAAAAGTTAGTTACCCTGCAACCTTTATTAGCAGCTTCAGATGAATGAAACATATCCTAGAACACATATTGAGACGCGTTGGAACATGTCTTGATCGATTAAACATAAGAACATCGACACCTCCATACTTCCTGTTCCACAACATCCTCTCGACGCATCCACAAAGCCTAAAATTACTAATAAAAATAAACGAATAGGGTGAATTGAAGCATCTAATGGAACCGATGATCGATCAAAGAAAGAAAAGGGAAATTGAAGCAATTGATGGAACTGGTGATCGATCAAAGAAAGATAAGGGTGAATCGTTCGATCGATCAAAGAAATAAAAGGGTGAATCAAAGAAAGTTGGGGTTGGTGACCTAAATGTTGCGATTGAGAGAGAAAGATGGGAAGAACGAGATACAAAGTGGGGAAGAAAGATGCAAAGAAGAAATATGAAACAATATGAAGTTCATCCCACATCGTTGGGGGATAATAGATATAGGTAAAACTTTTATCTATAAAAAGGGGAGTTAGCTCCTTTGAGAATCAAACCCAGCTAAGTTTTGGGCTATCTGACTCCTTTGAGTTTGTGAGTCTTTTAGTATTAGCTGAGCCAAGTTGGTCTTATTTTGAGGTCGATTTGGTCCGATTAGGACCGAATTGGACCAGCTTTGACCGATATTGACCAAAAGCGATTAGCTAACCTTCTAACAACTATTCGTAGGCAGTTGGAGACCGCCAAGCATTTAGGTGTCGATTAATCGGCCGCCTAGATCGATTTTTGCAACACTGATATATATATATATATATATATATATATATATATATATATATATATATATATATATATATATATATATATATATATAGGGTTAGGTTCATGTGAAACGACCTAATTTTGTGAGACCGTGAGACGCATTTTTTTATTTTTTTTAGTTAATTCAAGTTCCAAAAATAATATTTAAAAAAAGAATTTTTGGATTTTTCCATTTATTTTGCATTTTAAAACTATTTTTTAAAATATGTACAGTGTAATATTCTATTAGAATATTTCACGTATTTAAAAAAAAAAAAAACGGGATTTTTTTTTATTTTTTTTAGTTAATTCAAGTTCCAAAAATAATATTTAAAAAAAGAATTTTTAGATTTTTTCATTTATTTTGCATTTTAAAATTATTTTTTAGAATATGTACAATGTAATATTGTATTACAATATTTCACGTATTTTTCAAAGAAACGAGATTTTTTTTTAATTTTTTTTAGTTAATTCAAGTTCCAAAAATAATATTTAAAAAAAGAATTTTTTTGTTTTTTCCATTTATTTTGCATTTTAAAATTATTTTTAGATTTGGTCTCACGGTCTCACAAAATTAGAATGGTCTCAAATGAACTTTATATAACTATATATATATATATATATATATATATATATATATATATATATATATATATATATATATATATATATATAGGGTGAAGTTCAATAGAGAAACATAATTAACCAATGAACCAATCTTTTTTTTCAACTTTTAGAACTTATTTTTTATAAAAAAAACTAAAAATACAGAAATTCATAACCTTTTATCCTTTTTCCAATGATATAAAATTTTTGATTTTTTTTTACGTCAAATTCACAATGTGAATTTTCGAAAATTCACAACGTGAATCCGGATTCATACGGTGAAACCGAAAAATACTTTTTACATTCATAATGTTAATATATGAATTTATATATTTTTAGATTTTTTTTCGATAAAGAATAAGCTCTAAAAATTAAAAAAAAAAGATTTCGTTCCTTGAAAAACCCATAATTATGGTATTTATTGAACTTTTCTATATATATATATATATATATATATATATATATATATATATATATATATATATATATATATATATATATATATATATATATATATATATATATATATATATATATATATATATATATATATATATATATATAGGGAAAAGTGAATATACCCTTAAGGGTATATAAGCTTAGGTACCCAAACACGTTATAATACGTCATTTTGTTTGATATATTCAGTATAATGTTCTTAAACTTCAACCCCTAACTTGATTTACTTTCAAGATTTTTCAATTTTCACTATTATCTTTCTCCTACATCATATCTTTTTACCGAACACCTACTAATCTATATATATTGTAGTTGAAAATGAAAAATATGTAAGAGGAAGATAAATGTATAATTTATAAAAATCATGAAAGTAAATCAAGTTAGAAGTTAAATTATAAGAACATTAGACAATTAGAATGTATTATATAATACAAAACGACGTAATATAATGAGTTTGGGTACCTAAACTTATATATCCTTAAGGGTATATTCACTTTTCCCTATATATATATATATATATATATATATATATATATATATATATATATATATATATATATATATATATATATATATATATATATATATATATATATATATATATATATATATATATATATATATATATATATACATCGCATTACCAGTTTTCCTTCGTCTATGAGGTTTATGAAAAAGTCATCGTATATAAATCAAATATATGTAGTTATATTTTTAATGGATATAAATGATTAAGCTTACTAATGAAAATTAAGGGTGATGTAGGATGTTTTCATTAGATTTCTATAATCCCAACGAGTGGAGAAACAAGCTCCAATCTAATCTGATCTATAAGACAGATCTTAAGTGAAAAGCTCCAATCAAAATTCACGTTAGTACGAAAATATAGTCTATAAGATAGATCTTAAGTGAAGAGCTCCAATCAAAATTCATGTTAGTATGGAAGAGCATCGACATTGAATGGTTAAAGAGAGTTGAACTATATGTTTAATTGATATTTAAGAGCATCTTCAACCCATTTTTATTATATATATTTTTTTGGTATTTTTTTCTTCTTTTTTTTTTCAACCCTTATCTATTTATTCCTTTATTTTGGGGATATGAATGATGTTATACTATTCATTTTATAAAAATAACGATGAATTTTGTGCTATCGGTTTTAGTCCCTTTATTTATATATTTATAGTTTATTTTTACCTATTAATTAAAATTTAAATGTAATTTTAATACTTATATTATTTTTTATATATTAAATTATATTAATTAATTATAAATTAAAGTTTTTTTATTGTTCATCAAATTCATATAAAAAGTTAAATACATATTGAAATTTTAAAAAACAATTACGCATTTTACAAAAGCTTATAAGTGTTATAAATATAATATTATTGTAATGAAAAAAAATAGATTATATATTTGTTAAAACCAAATTAATAGAAGGGTTGTGTGACAATCTATATAAGTTGGAAGAATGAAATATACTAAGAATATTTTTTTTTGGGTAAAAATGGTATAGGGTTGGAGATGAAATACTATTTACCCTATTTTTAAGGGAAAATACCGACAATAGTAAAAAAAAAATGGGGGTATTTTCAAAATTTAGACATGAAAATGAACATTTCCAGGTATTGACATGGATTCCACGGAGGTAGCTCCGCGGAATGGCAAAATTGTAAATAAATCAGGGTATTAAAAAAAAAACTCAAGATTCATTCCGCGGAGCTACCTCCAAGGAATGGATCTTCATATTTTTTTTCACATCGGTTTTTCGGAGTTTATATTAATTCCCAAACTATTTATTTTCAAGAAAAGATTATGATAATATAACAATTTTTTCTAGAAAAATAATTAGTTGGGGAATGAATATAAACTCCGAAGAATTGATGTGAAAAAAAATCTGAAAATCCATTCTTAGGAACTACCTCTGTAGAATGAGTTCATTCCTCGGAGGTAGCTCCGCGAAATATATCTTGAGTTTTATTCTATTTTATTTTATTTTTTTATTTAATTAATTTTTTAATACATTGATTTATTTATGATTTTGCCATTCCGCAGAGCTACTTCCACGGAATCTATGTCTATATCCAGAAATCCAATTTTTTGTGACTATAGTTTGAAAATACCCCCCATTTTTTATTATTGCCGGTATTTTTCCTATTTTTTACTCTATTTTTGAGAGAAAAAATAAAAGTGGGTTGGAGATGGTCTAATAGACTAAATTATACCATTATGAAATGTTATTTTGAAAATTAATGAATATGAAGTTCATTTCAATGGGAAAAATAAAATATTTTAATTATTAAATTATATTCAATTTAATTTTATTGAGACCAACGAATTGTAAGAAAATTAATGTAAGGTTTTATAAAATATAAAATGATAATGTGTCAATTCATTGAACTCTAATAAGTCAATGCATTATGAATGACTTAAATAAGTATACCGCTTAATGTAACTCTATTTCAAATAAAATAAATAGCTCTATTTATGTATGTTTGACAAAATATTTAAAAATAGCTCTGTAGTTTTATCTGTGGTAGTATATGATATAAGTATGTGGTAGTACATAATATAAATAATTATAAGATGTGAAATTACATAAAATAAAAAGCTTCTAAGAAGAATTTTAAAATCTATTTAAGTTAGCTTTTAGATTAATTATAAGTTTTTTTATTCAGTAAAAATTTAAAAAGATGTAACTCGTATTTCAAAATACATTTTTTAGTTCAATTTTTTATTTAATCTAAAAATCAAAGGTTCTAAAATCTTTCAAAAAAATGATTGTAAAATGCATGATTCAATGAAGTTGAAACGACCTCATTATTTGATGATGACTTGATATTCAATATATTTTGAGCTCATATATGGTCATTAGAGTGTTTAATGAAAAAAAAAAGTTAAATTTTTTTAAATATATTTTGTTGAATTCTGTAAAGTTAAATATATTATATTAACTAAATAATATAATTATATAAATTAAAGAGTAAATTACAAGAATGGTTCCTATGGTTTGGGGTGATTTGCGCGCTTGGTCTCTAACTTATTTTTTTAACTCGCAAGGTCCCTACTATTTGTTTTTGTTACGCGTTTGGTCCTTACTGTTTGTTTTTGTTACGCGTGTGGTCCCTATCTTACCTAAAAATACAATTATTTAAATACGGAAAAATGGTTGGGTAGGTAAGGTAAGGTGAATGGGTGGGGTTGGGGGTGTGTTTATTTAAATAAATTAAAAAAGCAAGAGAAAAAATAGTCTTTTTATATAAGACAGGGACCAAGTGTGTAACAAAAACAAATAGTATGGACCTTCCGAGTTAAAAAAATATATCAGGGACCAAACATACAAATTCTTTAAACCATAAGGACTATTCGTGTAATTTACTCTAAATTAAAACTTATATAGTTATATAAAATTTAAAATGCAAATTTGATTTTGAACACCCTACATTACATTGGAATATTGGATGGATGTTGGGTGTTTGTTATTTCCATTCTATCCAATGTAATATTTTTTTTACGTTCAAAAAGAGATTTAATACTTGAAGTGTATTTTAATCAATAACATATGGATAAAAATAAAATACATCAAAATATCTTATCCATTTAAGTTTTGTATTTGACTATAAAAGATTTTGTTGAGTGGTTGCAAGTTGCAACCTTTTCCACAAAACTTGCATTTAATATCATCTCTCTAACCTTTTTGACTTGCTCCCCACGTACATGTCATTTGTCATTTTCTTACATAAAAAAGCATTCTTGAAAATTCTTGTTCACACTACATGGTCAAGATTCCAGTGTCGAAAACACCCGGTTCACACGGAGACCCAAAACAATATTCTTCACTTCAATAGTAAAAATGGGTGAAAAATATTTGAGCTTTTTAAAAACTGCTATATAAATGTGATCATAATAATTTTTAATTAAGAGGCTGTATATATAACTATAGATAAAGTTAGTGGTAATTAATGTTTTTTTTAATCTGTGTGTTTTTTGTCTGTGGATAATAATATTGGGACGGAGGAAGTAATTCTTTTACACATTATATATTTATATCTAAAGTTTTACTAATGCATTTCGTTAGAAATAAAATACAACTCATATTTACATTGTTTGGAATTTGATTTTTCTGATCAACAATCTAAAAGCAATTCCCGGGCTTCCATAAGGAGAGTGCATAAAGAACTCGGCCCTTCCAACCTTGCAACATCCAATTATTATCTTCATGGACAACAAAATCTTTATGATATTGTCTCTCTACTTTTGCCCTTACTTCATTCATGATATCCGAGTCCAATTCCATCTGCACAAACCCGGCTTTCAAGTTCCTCATTTCCCATTTCCGATACATTTCTGGCCTCTCCACCCGACTCCTTCCCTCACACGCCACCACATTCATTATATCCCTCCCAAAAACATCTTGCTCAAACAACTTTCGATCCTCATCATCATGCTCTGCAGTCGCCTCAAACATATCAAAAAGTGTCGTGAAGTGTAAAACCGCTTGTCGAAACCTCGTATGAAAGTACGTTGCATTATATGTCCCATTCAGGACGCCGTGTACAAACATATCCGGTTTTAACTTCCGGATAAAGTTAAGCACCGAGTCCCTCGGTCGATTCTCCACCACTGTCTCATCAAGCACATTTCTCATTCGGTACACGCTATTCACCACGAGCATCTCCTCAGGATCAATATCCAAATCCTCGATTTTAACATTTTCCCAAGTTTTAGCAATTGCACGGTACTCAAAAGGGACATTGAATCTCTTGGCGTATTTGATCAACCGACAGCCTGTGTCTTCGACCCGCTGTGCGGGTCGAAGACCAGGCTGTGGCAGATCAATTCCCGTGATGCGTAACTTAGGAGGTCCACCGGGTCTCAGAGAGAGACCCTGTATAATACAAGGCCATTGGAACCCGTACAAGATACCGAAGTCGATGATGTGTAGCTTATTTGTAGTGTTGGCTAGCTTTGCGATCGACTTGTTTGCAAATATGTTCGACATCCTGTGGAACGGGCATGCCGTGATGTATGCCTTGTAAGATTTCAAGATTTGGGCTGCTGATGTGGACGAGAAAGCTCGGTATATTTCTGGTCCCGTGCCACATAAGCGTGCCTCGATGGCGTTTGCAAAGTAATGCGCCATTCTCTTTGAGGAATTCCCGAGAGGAGAGGAGTCTTTCCGTATCATCTTCAGGATTTGAACAGTTTCTGTTGTATCCCCATTAGCCATTGCTTCCCCACATTGCATTAATAGTTCTGTCGGATCCACCATTTCCACCACCTTTTTTCTTCGTTTTTTCACCGGCTTACCATCGGTGATCAACCCACCCAAAGAACTCGAACGTGACTTGTACTGTATAGATAGACGGTTGAAATCGTCACAAAGAACTGCAGCATCATAAATCTCTAATGGCTCGGTTTCTGGAGGATTACACACAAGAACATCATAAAACGATCTTTCTGTAGCTTGGAGAGCCAAGCTGTCGATGAACATGCAAGGCTTATTCGTTAGATCATCTTCTTCCATGAGCATTTTGTTCAAGTAATTGAACACCCCATCAAAGTAATCGACTTTCTCTGAACCCGAAGACGATAAGACCATGGTTTCACTAGTTTGGGTTCGAGGGGGAGGATCAAGTTTGTGGTACATGTTAATAGATTTTGATTCTACACAAGGATGAGATTACTATATCGTTTTTTGACTTCGAATCGATGTGATCAAAATGCAACGAGCTACGTGCTTAAAAAGAACTCGAAACGTATTAATTATTTGAGTGATACATGATCTATCTGCTGGCTGATTAGGAAACATGCTACGTACGTCCATAGGAAGCGGTCGACACTCAAGAAGCCACAAAAGGACAAGCGTGGCTTTTTGGTGGTTTGGGCCAGGTGCACATGAGCCAGCCAGCATGCATGCATTACAAAGATTGTCGTAAGCACTTAGCTAACGTGGCAATCCGTCCATGGTTTTATCAGGACTGACTTACTTGTATACGTGTACGTGCTTTGGACATGGTTTCTGATATTCTGAACGGAAAACCGTGTGCACACCAATTTAGTAAACTTAGAAAAGATAACTTACATGCAAAGTATCGATCTCTTATGCTCAAAATAAACATTATATCGATCGTTACCCGATCCTCAGAAACACGTCTTCATGCATGTATACGTGGTGAACTTTAGTTTTTTTGGATAGATTGAACATGACCTACGAATCAAGAAAGTAATTGTCAACGTGTACATAAATACTTCATTGTTCATATAAAAGTGTGACGATTTCAAACTGAAGAAAAAAAAAACCCTCGAAATATCTTAACAATCACGGAAAAATTAATACAAATTCTAATAGAATTTTTAATGAAAACCGGGCTGCCCGTAGTGTTCCCAATCTCAAGGATCTATGTGTTTGAAATTCAAGTTTATAGTCACACTAACAATAATCTTTGCAATTTATAAAGAGCACAAAGCTATTGATACCGTGATAATTATTGAGGCTTGGTCATCCACGATATATATTAAATTTTATACAGAGGTTAATAGATTATTAAATATCATTATATTTCAAAAAACTCCAATTTAATTAAGAATTAAAAAACTTTTCCTATTCCATTGATGAGTTCATTAGTCATTGAAGTCCTAATTAATCCATTGAATGTTAATCTTGTTGGATTAGGTGTCTAAACTTATAACTATTTTTGGTATATACTTGATTTGATTATAAGTATGGTCTTTTTGAGTTGTCTTCACTCATGCAACTTGATAAGATAACAAGTGGAGAGAGAGAGAGAGAGAGAGAGAGAGAGAGTATGATTTATTATATGAATAATGACTTAGTACTCAAAAATATTTTATTAATATATTACAAGATTAATATATTATTTGGAAATCATATTATTAATTAGTATTTAATCAGATCTTAATTTATTATTAATTTTGGGATTAAAGAAACTGATTAATAATGGAGGGACTGATTATGTAAATCAGTAATAGTTGTAGTTTGGGCTAATTGATCTTATTGATAAGGGGTGGACGAAAATCTATGGGAAGCCCATAGAGTTTTCGTCCAAGGCCTGTCATATAGGGGTTCATGGATTGCTTAAGGCCTAAGCAAGGAAATTAGGGTTTCCACCTAAAAACCCTAATAGCCTCAACTATATAAACCCTCCTAATATGAGGATATCGGCCTATGCAATAGATTAAGAAACCCTAGCCGAGGTAATGTTTTAACCCTAGTTTATATGTGATTTTCGAAAATTATATGCTAGTCCATAGGGTTGGTGCTTTGGAGTTTATATTTGCATGTTCAATAGAGAAAAACTTAGATCCAAAGAAATTAGGGTTGCATGTACACCATATGATTATTGTTATGCTAAAAACTCATCAGTGGTATCAGAGTCTAGGATGTTTTTCAATTGAATTGGTGCAAGAGCGGACTGCCAAAAGGATCAAGAAATCAAAATTTTGATGTCTGGCAGCAAGACTCGACGAGTTCATCTCTGGACTTGACGAGTTCCTTACCTAACTCGACGAGTTAACTCGTCTGGTACAGGGTTTGGGACTTTTTAATCATGTTTAGTCAAGGATATATATGAATTTTGTGTTGGAATGGCTCAACATAAGGAAATTCTATATATGAGTCCATTATTTGCGTTCTAAAATTCGATTATGATTACGACATCCCTTTTCATAATCTGAAATTATGAGAACTTGGCAAATAGAAATATTGTAGCAAAAGGACTGGTCTAGTATCATGTCTTTATGTGAGACATCATGAATTGTGTCCCATATGTTTCGGATATAAGATCGATTACATGTGCTATATTCATCCCTTCTAAAATTTTCCAAATGCATGGGGCATTAAGAAGGGAAAAGATCTAAAATTGGATATGACTAAAATGATTAAGCAATTGTCGCGAACAATCTAAGGTTTATCAAATATTGATTGCTCAAGGACAGTTAGAAGTATAGTGTTAAATTTTGGAAGGACCTTATTGAGTTACTCTGAAAAAGAGGCAACTCTTGTTCAGAAGTGATAGTCAAAATGGGAATATGGAAATGTTTCCATAGGTGGAAGCTATTCAATTTGTGTAAGATTAGAAACATTTCCATAGGTGGAAGCTATTCAATTTGTGTAAGATTATAAACAAATTTAATTCAAGAAGGATGTTTCCATGGAGTTGATCTCCATTGTAATACTATGTAATGTCTATTGACAAGTCTTTGTGACTTTGTGCATAATTATTTCAAGAGGATCAATGCATATAAGTTTAAAATCTAACAGATTTTGGTAAATGATAGGAATTTGGAATTCTTACATTTTCGATAAGGTTTGGGAGTGTGAAAAGAGAATCATTGAAGTTATCTTCAATCGATCTAGTTCACAAAGTAAAGATCATAGACAAACATAGAGTGCATACTTGGTGTATGGCAAATCTATTGTTTAGGAAAACATAGTGTACATGCTTGAAGCATGGGACGACTATTGTTCTAATTCAAGTATAAAGTTGATAGTTTGAAACAGTATGCAATGAATGATGGGTAATCAATATGGTGATAAATAAAAGGTGTGTTTATTTATATTCATAAGTTCTGAGACCATATTGGATTCAATTATTCTTGTGTTTCATTTTGCATGTTTTGACTTCCAAAATAAACTAGGTCACTCTTCCCGAATGACTAAGTTATTCAAACCATCCATGGTCAGTCATATGTTGGAAGTAGATATGAATCAAGACTGTCATGAGTTGGCTTGTAGAGGTCTAAGATGTTGGAGAAAGCGGTGCTACAACACTCATGAGTGCTCATAAGTTCTGAGTATTGGATTCAACCCGCGCTCATTTAAATCACTTCATGGATTTTATCACGAGTGATCATGAGACGATAATATCTTATATTCTTCAAACCTGGAGATATGAGTTGTTACTATGAGTTGGTTGTACATTGATTGCACAAAACCGCATTGGTAACTCGATGTTATAAAACGTGCCTTTGTGTATGATTCAACAAAGTAGTAGAACAAGCCATACGAGTCAAAGTTTATCCATTCCTTTTACCTTCGGGAGAAAAGCGATATCTGTGGGCCCCTCGATGATTTAGTGATGACAAATGTAAGTGCTCGACCGGGCCTGGACTGATTTGATTTGTTCAATTAGTCAGTCGTCATAAATCATAAATCAGGAAACAACAATTGGACAGAGAGAATGATTATAATCCATGTATCAGTCCATATGATATCTAGAATGGAGGAATATATGATCCCTTATCTAATGGACAAGTCATTGACAAAGGTCAGAGATCACCGGCAAGGTCAAAGTTCGACAGAAGCTTTTGAGAGCTATGATTGACAGTCGGTTCTTGAAGTCATACTTGCAATAATAGTTTTAGACTTATCCAAGTGGGAGACTGTTGGATTAATGTCTAAGTCCATAACTATAATTGGTAATACTTGACCTGACCCGACATGGTCCATTTGGGTTGCATGGCATCATGCATTTGGATAGACTAAAATGAGAGAAATAACACTTAAGGTTTATTAATATATTATAAGTTCTAATATATTAATAAGATTATTTAATTAGTATTGATCAAGAATTAATCTAGAATTAATTAAGTGATCAAAAGAAGACTAATTAAATATATATGGGTTGATTGTGTAAATAATCCTTACTTTTATAGTGGGTTAAGACTCCTTGGATTTTCAAGTTGGGCTAAAACCCATAGGATGCTCCATGGTATATTTGAACCCATGGATCCAAGGAAATGGAAAGTCATAACAATTAGGGTTCACCCTAATTGTCACTAACTATATAAGCATCTTATTGTTGACAAAATCGACACTAGAGTATGTGAGAAAGGGCTAGCCGATTTTCATGAAGTGTGTATATTCTCTCAAGTTATGTAGAACCTGATTCCTGGTACGTACTCCTTGTGATTAATGTTTTAATTTTATGCATTTTTGCCTTGGACTCGGCGAGTTGAAGGACCAACTCGCCGAGTAGGAGCGGGATAAGGCGCGGGGTTTGAACTTTGTACTCGGCGAGTCGGTCCCCGGACTCGGCGAGTAGATCCTGTTTGGAAAAAAAACCCTAATCAGTGCATTTGCACCATATTTAAACGCTCTAACTTGGCCTCCTTAGTTCCTAACACTTCCAGAGAGCTTTAGAGAGAAACCCTAGCCCCCATATTGTTCTTGAGAGTGATTTTGGCCTTGTGGAGAAGGTTTGGAGCTTAGAGGAAGGAAGAGGAGGTTGAAGTGTGCAAGGAGGGGAGGTAGATCCGGAATCTACACTGTGAGAAGCTTCCATTCAGGTAGAAAAGTTCTTACCTTGATCATTAGTTCATTAGATCCCCTTTTTTGTCCCAAATTAGTGGTTTCAAGCCCTAAAACCTCAAATTCCATGTATTTACGCTTTAAGTTCAGAAAGGACTTCAGATTGGGATCTTATGGACATCCTAGAAGTATAAAGTCTCTGTGGTTGGGGTTATTGAGGTCCCTATTGAGAGTATGACCCCCTTAAAGAGCTTGGATTTGCCTTCTTGAGCTTATAGGGCCATGCATGCACGTAAAGTTTGCAACTTTACGTGATAAGCATGCCCTAGGAGCATCTATGGGTTAGAAGTGTTGCATGTCTCAGTTTTGGTCTGTATGGGAAGTGGGTCGAAGGGACTCGGCGAGTCCCAAAACCCCAAATCCTCTCACGGGATGCTCTGGTGAGGATTGGAAGCGAGTAGGAGATCTGCTCGTGGAACTCGGCGAGTTACTCTCGGACTCGGCGAGTCGGATCACAAGTTGGTTCTATAGTCCCGAGTAGTGAGTTAAGGGGGACTCAGTGAGTGGAAAGAGGGACTTGGTGAGTAGGACCGGGCTAGTAGGAGAAGAACTCGGCGAGTCCAGTCAACTGAAAGTTGACTTTGACCAAGGAGTTGACCTTGGACCAGGGATGCGTCAGTCATTTGACCTAAGGGTATTTATGAGTGGCTAATCTATGTTTATGGATTTGTAGCCGGAGGATTACCGGTGCAGCAGCCAGACGTCCAACAGTCAGACTTTCGGTAGCTACTTTTCGAGGTGAGTTTCCTTCCAGTAGTAATGGGTCTAAGGCACCAAGGTCGGCCCGTTTAGACAATATGTTAGTGTCGGAGTGTGGGCAGAGCCCGTATCTCATGGTTAAGTTTGATTATGACATATACCAGTATGATAGAATTGTTTATACTCGTTGTCTGTATGATACTTATATGTTATGGTTTAGCAGCTGAGTGTGGGCGAGGCCCATATCTCTCTGATAGTGGAGTGTGGGCGAGGCCCATATCTCTAAGATAGCGGAGTGTGGGAGAGGCCCGTATCTCCTAGCTATTCTTTGTATGTTTGTATGGTATGAGGTATTATGGGGGAACTCACTAAGCTTCGTGCTTACGGTTTACAGTTTTGTTTTCAGGTACCTCTTCTTCAAGGGGGAAGGAGCTGGGGCGGTAGCGGCACATCATACACGCACCTTGTTTTCTGCACCATGAGTCATTCTAGGATTTTGTACTCTGATAGTTGATTGTTTCCATGTTTCGGCTTTAGACACAATGTATGTTATGAAATGGTTGACCAGACAGTGTTTTTAATTACAATCGTTTTCTAAAAGTTTTGATTTAAAAAGAAAATTTTTGGACGTGAAATTTGGGTCGTTACAAGTTATTCCAAGTGTATTTGGTGTTGTGTGAACCATTTGAGGTGTCACACTTGGGGCACTAGGCACTCAAGCTTCATGAAGACATTCTACATCAAAAAGGTATGTAATTCTAACTTGAGATATTCATATGAATCAATGTTATTATGCTAGTTAGGATGAATACCTTGGAAACTTCATATTTGCATGTATAATAGAGAAAACATAGATCCAAGGTATTTAGGGTTGAATGTACACTTAGGAGTGTTAGAATGCTGAAAACCCAACAAAGAGGTCAGTGGGAGTCTTAAGGTCTTGGATAGTTTCAAGCACTAATCAGGAATAAGCCTTTTAGTTATCTGATGTGTGTGAAACAAACTAGTTTTTATCCTACTAACTTAGACACAAAATAAACACATGAAAGGCAGTGTACCTATCGATTAGTAATATAGTTCAAGCAAGTAGGGTATCGAACACAGGGAACAGTAAACAATTAAAATAAATGCTAATATTATCTAAATAAAACAAGTAATAGAAAATGGGGTTTCTCTAGTTTTGCAAGACTAGAAACTTAAACAATTAACTAAAATTTAAGCTAAGAAACTAAGAACTAGATAAACAAAGATTCAACAAAATTAATAACGAAGGGAACTTCTGTTTAGTTCAACTCAATTGATCCTATGGTTGATATTATGGTAATAGTGCAATGGATTAATTCTTTTATTGGCTACCGATTCAAGTGATTAGATTCACGTTCGCTGCACTAATCCTTAGAGAACAAACTAACTCAAACAGTGGCCAGTTGTCTAATTTAATTCAATTCACTAGGTTATTTATTCGGGTTAATTTAGACTTGTAATGGTTAACTAATTTGGTCCTTTAGTTAACCTCTTGTTGATGGTCATCACACAAGCTCACACATGAATTTACCTATTTTTCTTTTTAATTCTAGTTTCATGTTCATTAATCCTAGATATATGATAAAGTGGTCACATAAACATATGAGGTTAACAACTAAGAGATGTTCATGAAGCTCAATTATCTTCCTATTAACAGAAAAATAGTTATCATTCACACATAAGGTTCTTTAACAAGCTAGAATCAACAAAATCACTAATATTAAATCAAGGGTAAATGTCACTGTAACCCAACCAACTATCAGGTTTTGTTTTAAAATGTCCCTCATCTTTTTTTCTTGCATTGTAGGTGTATAAACTTCACTTTTAAATTTTAAAAGGTCACTATTTTTGAAATCCTTGACTTACTACCGGCTAACAGCCTAGTCAGCACAAGTTAGAAGCATAGTCAACACAAATTAAAAGCCATGTCATCAAATCACAAATCCACCTCATCAAGTAAGATGTCGCATCCCCTTCATCAGTTAAGATGTCGCTCTTTTCCTCCGGTTAAATTGTCGCTCTAGAAGTGCAGTTACAAAAGTGCAAGAGCCAAAACCTCCTTCGTTGCCCTTTACTCCCTCGCAGGTATGTTGACCATCATCGATGGTCACCTAGTCAGCGCCGATGAAAAGCCCTAATTCACAACTATTTTCCGCCAATGACCACCACCGAAGGCCTTACCATCATCATCCAATGTCATCACTCACTCTCGATCTCTCATCATCTCTACCACCTCCCTTTTTTAGTGAATGTGAACCGAACACAACGATCTATCATGGACAATCCCAAAATAAAGCAAACTTTTCTCAACCACCTATGTAACCTATATGCAGGCCCCAAAATAAATTGGAAATCGAAATACATGGGTTTAGGTGGTCTCTTCCCCTTCGAGTCAAGAATAAGACTATTTCTTGCTATTGTGTGTGTCTCTCACCCCATTCTTCAATTGATGATAAGGAAGTAAGAACACGGACATCTGGAACAAAAACAATTCTAGGTTTGGGCAAAACGATTCCAGATGGTTTCCAAGCAAGATTATCAACGAACAAAAACAAAAACAAGTGAAATATGCGCTTGTATTAATCTTTGATGCAGGTTAACTATTTTGCCCCTTCCACGAACAAGCGCCAAGTCGATGCAGGTTTTGATTTTTGATTTTAGTTGGTGACACTACACTTTTGTTCATCTTCCTCCCAACTCCCACAACAATCACATGTAGCTCAAACTTATGCCCTCCAACTTGTAGAACCATGGAACTCAAAATGAAGAAGAGATTCAAACCAATGAAATCAAAATGAAAAAGAAACTGAATAAACATCCTTGTTGGGTTGTTGTGTTGCTTCACCGACTTGTATATCCATGGAAATCAAAATGAAGAAGAAATTATAACCAAAGATACCGAGCAGAGAGTGAAACTTGATTGTGAAGGTCTATGATTGAGAATAAGGAAGGTGGGTGTTCTTGAAGATGAACATAAGTTTGTGGTGGGTGAGGACGTGAGTGACATAATGAGGTGTATTTTTAATTTAATTTTTCTTTTTAGTGAAAAAAGTCAAAACATGAAGGAAACCGATAATTACAAGTCAAGGTCCCTTTTTAGTAGGTAAAAATTGACTTTATGCCTCTAAACTACAAAAAAAAAAATATTAAGGACCTTTTAAAACAAAACCCGATAGTTGGTTGGGTTACAATGACATTTACCCTTAAATCAATCCTACCATAAATCAAACCATAATCACAAAATTATCTATCCTAAACAGAAGTTATGAGTTCTTAGCTCATATCTATAGCAAATAACAAACTAAAAACATAATCTAATGATTCAAACATGGTTTACGCAAAAGATTAAGATAAAAGTAGTGTGTTATTGCCTTTGATCTTCTTCCAATTTGATATCTAGGTTGAAATCTCGAAAACCACAACTTCTAAGAACCCTTCTGGCCTCCAAAAATCGTCTTAAACTTCCCCCATTCGTTAGGGTTCGAATGAGAAGTGTTTATATATATATATATATATATATATATATATATATATATATATATATATATATATATATATATATATATATATATATATTATGAAAACAGGGGCTACTCGGCGAGTCCAGTGACCTACTCGCCAAGTCCATCACTTAAAATCTCGTGTACGGCAAGGCAAAGTCAAGAATCGCGAAACTTCTGACCAACTCGGCGAGTTGATGTCCTACTCGCCGAGTCCGTTTGGAATCAGCATTTTCTCAAAACACGAAATTTGTCCGATATTGTGTCTAGTTTTCATAACATTTTGAATCTCGTCAATCGGAGTTACAGTTCGTGAGATATGGCCAAAACACTGACGATGGGTCAAGCTGTCCAGCAACATCCTTCTTTCTTCAAAATCCAAGATCCAAGCGTCCAATCGCCAATTCCGCTTCATTTTCCTTTCGAGCATGTCTTTGTTGCTGAAAATGAAATATTTAAGCTAATTAAGCACCTTTGGTTCATTAAATGAGACAAAAACAACATAAAGTATTAAGATAATGCATGAATTTTATAACTAACTATGCCCATATCAAAATACCCCACACTTGACCTTTGCTTGCCCCCAAGCAAAACTGAATTTTATCACACTAATATCACATAAGACAATCCCAATCAAACCCAGCCATTATGCCAAGACCAAAACGCATGCATTTGTGTCTAAAATTTTTCCTAAGGAACCCCCCATACTCTAAATACTCACAATCCTCATAAACATTCACCCACTTTTTCTAAACAATGCTCATTTTATGCATCCCTCCGAATCCATCCGCAGAAAACCTCCTAACCTCAAGGTATTTTTGGTTGAGCAACTCAAGCATACATAATCTAGACAATTACAGTTTATGATACCACATTGAAGCTCTTTGGAATTCTTCAGTTCTTTGACATTTGATCTTTAATTTCTTTGAATTCACCACCTTGTTGTCTGATTTTTGGTATCTTCAACTTTTTGAATCTTCGGAATTTTGATCTTTTGATCTTCACTTTGATTGCTCCAAAATTCTTACAACTTTTCTTGTAATTCTCTTTTTTTTACATGTACCTCACTTTTTTTTTCACTCAAAACCTACATGCTTAAGCAGGGGCGCTCAACTTCAACCTTTATTGGTTAACGATAATAATTTTCCTAGATACATTTCTGATACATGATGCTAAACATATTGCATCCTTCAAACTAAGTGAGGTCGTGTTTTTGTCCCATGATTTCACTAGAATAAGGAAGCCACAAATGCACTAGAACGTATATAGGCTCAACTAAACATTTGGGTTTTCATGCAATCATCAAATATAATACTAGCATGATCCCTAATTGCTTTTACCAAAATTTTCTAATTTAGCCCTATAATTTTAATGCAAAATTTTAAAAAATTAACTAAAATTTTAACTAATTTAACCAACCCCTACCCCACACTTAATTTATGCAATGTCCCCATTGCATATTATGCATGATAAAGAACAATAAAATAAAGAGAGAATTGGAACAAACTCCCCTGGGATAGTAGTCGCGAGGTTAATCTTCTTCATGTAAAGCTCCAACTTCAGCTGACTTTGGCATGGGAACAGTGCATCCATGCCTTGGGCGTCAAATCTCGTGTGGGTGACAACTCTCAATATGTGGGAAAAAACATCTTGGAAACGCTCGGAAAATGATCTTCAAAAATATAGACAATGCCAGCGTCAAATGGAATCAAATCGTCAACTCAAATATAAAAAGAATGAGTAACTCGCTGAGTTGAATCGCTATACTCGCAGAAATCGTGATTTTTTGCTTGGACTCGTCGAGTTAGTATTATGCACTCGACAAGTTCTTGACTCTGATCAGGTCTTTTCTTCTTTCTGCTTCAGCTTTAATTTTGTGTTCAAGGAGAGTATCAAGGTAATACAACTCCTCATTTTCTTCAGGGACGAGACTCTTTTTAATCAAATATAAACATCGGACTCAACATATCGCTCGAAATCTTCTAATCTTCTCGTAAACGACTCGAACGCTCACTTTAATTCCCTCACGCTTTAAGAATTCGCTCTTATATCACCCTAGCTTCTAAAAAGATCAAAGACAAAACCACGTAATAAAAAAGAAAACAAACATCAAAATAAAAATTCCTATATTATCCCTAAATACTAGAAGTTTAAAAGAAAAAGGAAAGCAAACTCTAATGACGGGTTGCCTCCCGCAAGCGCTTCTTTTTGTGCGAGTCTTGAGCTGGACTCCCAACTCAATAAACTTCCAATAAACTCAACGCCAATCCATCTGTTGCATTAAATGTTTTCTTTGGTGGACCAATTTGTAAAATTTGGCTATTTTCTTCTAAAATTGGCCAAACGAGCTTGAATACATAAAACCCAAGAATTCTAACAAGGGTTGGAACTGGTTGGATACTAATCAAAAATGGATCATGCTTTAAAACATTCTCCAAAGTTGGATTCGTCACCCCATGCTTCGAAACACAAACCGGAAGAACAGGGGGGCCACGTCGTGGTAATGGTCAAACCCCGACTTGGTTCCTGCAACTCAGGTTTTTCTTGTTCTTCATCTGACCTCTCTGCTAGCAACCTTTCCAGCTCCTCCAAATCTCTTTCTGGATTAAAATCTTCATCTTTTAACTCTAGCTCTTGTGAATCAAATTGTTCTTGATCGTTAGACAAGATGTTATCTAACCATCTATCAAATTTCTTCAAATCTTCATCCGATCCACACTCCTCATCTTCTTGCTCAATTTCCTGTACTACTACCTCAAGAAAAGCATCAAAAGCATCGAGATTTGGAAAATACATAATAAATAAAAATTAAACTACATAAAAAAAATAAAAATATATGATAACAATTAGCAAATAAAATTAACTATTTAGAACCGTTCCCCGACAACAACGCCAAAAACTTGATGTGTGTGAAACAAACTAGTTTTAATCCTACTAACTTAGACACAAAATAAACACACGAAAGGCAGTGTACCTATCGATTAGTAATATAGTTCAAGCAAGTAGAGTATCGAACACAGGGAACGGTAAACAATTAAAATAAATGCTAATATTATCTAAATAAAACAAGTAATAGAAAATGGGTTTTCTCTAGTTTTGCAAGACTAGAAACTTAAACAATTGACTAAAATTTAAACTAAGAAACTAAGAACTACATAAACAAAGATTCAACTAAATTCAATAACGAAGGGAACTTCTGTTTAGTTCAACTCTATTGATCCTATGATTGATATTATGGTAATAGTGCAATGGATTAATTCTTTTATTGGCTACCGATTCAAGTGATTAGATTCACGTTCGCTGCACTAATCCTTAGAGAACAAACTAACTCAAACAGTGGCCAGTTGTCTAATTTAATTCAATTCACTAGGTTATTTATTTGGGTTAATTTAGACTTGTAATGGTTAACTAATTTGGTCCTTTAGTTAACCTCTTGTTGATGGTCATCACACAAGCTCACACATGAATTTACCTATTTTTCTTATTAATTCTAGTTTCATTTTCATTAATCCTAGACATATGATAAAGTGGTCACATAAACATATGAGGTTAACAACGAAGAGATGTTCATGCAGCTCAATTATCTTCCTATTAACAGAAAAATAGTTATCATTCACGCATAAGGTTCTTTAACAAGCTAGAATCAACAAAATCACCAATATTAAATCAATCCTACCATAAATCAAACCATAATCACAAAATCATCTATCCTAAACAGAAGTTATGAGTTCTTAGCTCATATCTACAGCAAATAACAAATTAAAAACATAATCTAAGGATTGAAACATGGTTTATGCAAAAGATTAAGATAAAAGTAGTGTGTTATTGCCTTTGATCTTCTTCCAATTTGATATCTAGGTTGAAATCTCTAAAACCACAGCTTCTAAGAACCCTTCTGGCCCCCAAAAATCGTCCTAAACTTCCCCCATTCGTTAGGGATCGAATGAGAAGTGTTTCTATATATATATATATATATATATATATATATATATATATATATATATATATATATATATATATATATATATATATATATATATATATATATATATATTATGAAAACAGGGGCTAATCGGCGAGTCCAGTGACCTACTCGCCGAGTCCATCACTTAAAATCCCGTGTACGGCAAGGCAAAGTCAAGAATCACGAAACTTCTGACCAACTCGGCGAGTTGATGGCCTACTCGCCGAGTCCATTTGGAATCAGCATTTTCTCAAAACACGAAAGTTGTCCGAAATTGTGTCTAGTTTTCAGAACATTTTGAATATCGTCAATCAGAGTTACGGTTCTTTAGATATGTCCAAAACACTAACGATGGGTCAAGCTGTCCAGCAACATCCTTCTTTCTTCAAAATCCAAGATCCAAGATCCAAGCGTCCAATCGCCAATTCCGCTTCATTTTCCTTTCGAGCATGTCTTTGTTGCTGAAAAGGAAATATTTAAGCTAATTAAGCACCTTTGGTTCATTAAATGAGTCAAAAACAACATAAAGTATTAAGATAATGCATGAATTTTATAACTAACTATGCCCATATCATTATCACTAGCACACGATTTAAGATTTGCGACCTATCGTGATTGACATATTCTTGTTTCTATGCCATTCCAATGGGTTTGACTATGCGTCTGAGTTCTATGAGTTCTCATTTGAATGCATGAGGCAAAGCACTTTAATTAATGAAAAATATATTGATTTGTATAGGTGAGCTGCTCAACAACCTGGAAGCAATGGAAGGACCCTTATGCTACCATATGACAAGAAATTAAGATTGAACAAGTTCAGTCCGTATGAGTTTGAATTTTTCATAGACCTTTTCATAAGATAGTGGTTGGAAATGAAAGATTTATATGGATAGGAACACATACACCATAAAATCTAAGTGGCAAAAGGTTTCTCTCCACTTCATTAAAATGATCGTGTGGAAATGCTTTTACTAAGTAGATTTTAAAGGATTAGAGTTAGCAGTTGTGACAATTATGTTCTGAAATTCGAGTATGATTATGGCATCCTTTTTCATAATTCGAATTGTGAGAAATTGGCAATTAGTTTGAACATTCGAGACTTATTTGTCACACCTCGTCCATCGGCGGAAACACCAGGCGGTGTAACGTCATTTCTTGTATCATAGTTATTAACTTTCTGAAAACACATGCATTTTAAAATACGTCAACATAAAGTTGGTGAGTTCACAGGTTTTGACTCCATATATAGAATAACACTTATTCTCAAGTTCAAAATGTATAGGTTTGAAAGTATCATTTTTGATGAAACTAAAACTCTTTAAGATTGATTAGATTCTTAACAAGTAAATCAAGAAAGTAAATAAAACAAGAACACAAAATGAATCAAACTAATGTCGAATGATTAAAAAGCCACAACCTCAGAAGAAATCTATGAAGAATTGATATTGTAGAGGTGTGGTAGGGTTACAATGAATAATAAGAACAACAACTATTAAATGTGGTGCATGCATGCACTACTTATACTCTAACCCTAATAGAAGAAGGGATTGGACAGGCCCAATACCGCCTACAAAATGGACCAATACTAACAGCCCAATGACGCAACTTTTAGACCCAACAATTTTGAGTCTCCAACATTTAGTGTGTGTGTGTGTGTGTATATATATATATATATATATATATATATATATATATATATATATATATCCTAGGTATAATTGTTTACTTACCAAATAAGTATATACCTATAAGTCTCATATATTATAAATATAAAGGTTTGTAATTCCATACTACATATAAATCTTATTTCAATTCTATACGAGTAAAACTGTTACGTATAAATCTATTTCAATTCTATACGAGTAAAGCCACTACGTATAAATCTATTTCAATTCTATAAGAGTAAAACCGCTACGTATAAATCTATTTCGATTCTATACGAGTAAGTAGAATAGGTATAGTGGTCTACTTAATATACAAGTAATATACCTACCAGATTCTTATACTTAGAGTATAAGTCTTTGGGAAACTTATACTTAACATTCATACTTGTATATCGACAAAGTATAATGCTTCTAAAGTTGTGCTACCATGAGTTCGTAACCGCTGCTAGACAACAAAACCTTTGACAACCACTCATGCTATTCATGAGAATTTCCACACACATATACATAATACCGCACGCTTCATCGACGCCGAAACAATAAGAAACAAAAGGATAGTTTGTCACTTGCAGACCGTTGGGTTGTAGCTAGTAACCACAGGTGGGTCGTCAACCCGTATAGATCTATAGTCCACCGTAAAACCGTTTGGGTTGTAGCCAACAACCAAGGATGGGGCGTTAACCCACATAGATCCATACACAACTTCCTCGCTCACACAAGATTAACGGCTACAGGTCAGAGGACTTCTACTAAGATTCCCGATCTTAGTTGATGAATAGAGTAGCTTATGTAGACTTTGTCGGCTTCCTATAGTTCTAACAACAAAAACATTTTTGTGTCTAAAACCCTAAGTTACTAGACTATGCTTTTAAACATTACTCCTAATTTCATAACATTTAGGCAGTATAACAACTATAAATTGAAATAAAACCAGGTTCTATCTTGACATAAAACTAACAATAATAACATACAACATAATTAACAAATGATATATATATATATATATATATATATATATATATATATATATATATATATATAGGGCTATGTTAAAGTGTTTTTTACATTTATTGTGTGCTACAATGCACCAATAGGAATTTAGTAAAATTATATTATTATTTAATTAAATAATGATAGATATTAAATGGTTTCCATAATTGTATGTATATTAAATGATATCCATAATTATAATTTTCTCTTTATGGAAATTAATTAAATTCGTCATTAATGTCAATAATAACATTATTTCAGAATGAATTTGTATCTACGTTTTTATGTCAGCAATAACATTATTTTAGAACTCACTCGCTTAAAATACAATAAAGTTGTATGAAATATGAAGAATGAGAGTGTATTCTAGTAGAATATACTCTCGTTCTCCTAGAATACACTCTTATTATTTTATATATGAATTAATTCCGAAAGAATATTATTATTGACATTAATGACGAATTAAATTAGTTTCCAAAAAAAAAAAGAATTATAAATATTAAATACGGATATCTTTTAATATACATTTAATGTTTACTCAATTCTTATTGGTGCATTCTACACACAATAGATATGAGAAACATTTGAACCTACCTCTCTCTCTCTCTCTCTCTATATATATATATATATATATATATATATATATATATATATATATATATATATATATAACTTTCGGGTATAACTCTGGGTCTATCACACCACATAGTATATATAGAACCCTGGAGTATAACTCATACGCTACATCACACACATACACACACACACACACACACACACATATATATATATATATATATATATATATATATATATATATATATATATATATATATATATATAATTCCTTAGTATAATCCTGGGTATATATTAGTATACTTCCATAATAATAACATGCTAACAATTTGTATGATTTCAAAATATCAAAATATCTATGTTGATACGAACATACTATCATATGAACATAATATTAAATTTTATTCATTATTTAGCATGCATTTTTTCCCAAAATATTAGAAAGTAGGGCCGTGAAACTCACCTTAATATAGTGCTTTGACGAAATCTAACTGAAAACGTTCAGTGGTTCGCGATCACCGGGCTCGGGAAGCGATATGCCTTCAGCGAGTTAGAGAAAGGAAATAAGTTTAGGTGTGAGAGAGAAAATGGACGAACTTGATACTTATAGGAATATTTTTGGCCCTCACGACGTGAGAATGATAGGTTCACATCGTGAGCTATGGCAAGAGTCATCACGTAGCCTTAACGTGTGTTTTCTAGCCTTGAATAGTGTCCTACAACATCCTCACGTTGTGAGAAAACCTTGCTCACGTCGTGAGATTTTGGGTTATCGTTCCTTAGACTTCTAGCTTCGAAATGTGGTGTTTTGACTCCTAACATCGTGAGTTTTTATGCTCATGTCATGAGTCCAGTCAAATTAGGGTTGCTAACACGTGTCATGCTCTCAGACAGCTGTAACTTCGGAAGGCCATAACTTTTGCATACGAACTCCATTTTTGACGCTCTTTATATCCACACGTAGGTAATTCCGAGTACTACAACTTTATTTTAGATTCCAATAGCTAATTCTAAGCCTATTTTAAATTCATCTTGTTGTAGAGATTTTATAGTGTTAGAGTTTATCATAACTTCTTCACGCGAAGTCAGATTTAGACGTTCTCTATATATTTGGAATTGTATTGACGTATACTTTGATTTATACTATAAAGTATGTATGAAAGACCATACTTTTATTATAATTACCATGAAATACATAGTGAGTTTACTACATTACTTGTTTGACAAAATCACATTACATGATTGGTATGATCACATGTGATTCTTATTGACCTAATTTTGACGGTTGTAACATTATTGCTATAAGTTTCTGAAAGGTTCAAACACACACTTGTGTTATTTAATCTGAAAGGTGTATGAGCTTAAGAAGCTTGGGAAAAGACTTATCAAAGCACCACGTATCAGAAATCTGAACTTTGGTATGAAAGTCAATAAGTATTGATTTCTAGAAGTCCAACTGATTTCTAGGTACATGTCAAGACTAGTGGGAGCATAAGGGTTGTGCTATAGTAAGAAAAATTGTTATGCTAGAAAGAGTATAATTGTTAATCTATTGGGAGCGCAACTATTATACTAAGTATTGCAAGGTTGTAATACTACTTGTAGGAATCAAAAGTTACAAATTGAAAAGTTGCAAGTTTAAATGTTGTTCCGCTATAGAAAGTTATAGGGAGAAGATACTCATACTTCATTTAGAATTTAAAAGCTTAGATTGAAATTTTAATTAAACCTAGTCATGAACATATATGAATGTTATGTTGAAATGATTCAACATAACGAAATTTTATATATGGAAATATTATAGCAAGACACTGATAAAGTATCATGTCTTTATGTAAGACATTATGTATCGAATCCCATATACTTGGTATATAGGATTGATTACATATGCTATAATATCAATATGTTCTAATTTTCCAAATGCCTAGGGCATTAAGAGGGAAAAAGGACTAGAACGAGATATGACTAAAATAGTTAAGCAATTGTCGAGGACAATCTGAGGTTTACTAAAGATTGGTTGCTTATGGACAGTTGGAAGTATAGTATAAATTTGGAAGGACCATATTGACATGTTCTAAGAAGAGGTAACTCTTGTTCAAAAGTGATAGTCAAAATGGGAATATGGAAATGTTTCCATAAGTGGAAGTTAATCATAAAATTTGTGTAAGATGAAACATTAATGTAAGAAGGATGTTCAAAGGAATGTACTTTGAATATGAGACTTCATTTCCATGTAATTTTTCTCCAGTGTAATACTTTTTAATATCTTTTACCAAGTCTCTATGACTTTTGTGCATAGTCATTATAAAAGGATCATTGCATATAAGTTTAGAATCTAACAGATTATAGTAAATGGCAAAAATTTGATATTCTTACACTTACGATAAGGATTTGGAATTGTGAAATGAGCGTCATTGAAATTATGTTCAATTGATCTATTCACTAAGAAAGGACCATAGATAAACATAGTGTGCATGCTTGGAGCATGGGATAACTATTGTTATAATTCGAGTATTGAGTTGGTTAGTCGAAACAGTATACAATGAATAAGTCAAACTAATATGGTGAATAAATAATAAGTTTTTTATTTGTATTCATAAGTTTTGAGACCATAGTTAATTAGATTATTCTTGTGTTTCACTTCGCATGTTTTACTTCCCGAATAACTAGGTTATTCAAACATCCACAGTCAATCATTCTTTGGAAGTAAGTAATGAGGTAAGACTGACATGAATTCGAATATAGATTGTCTAAAGTGTTTAGACATAACACAAGTTTGCAGCAGTGTTCATGAGTACTCCTGAAATAAGATTTAAGTATTGGATTAAAGTCACGCTCATCTGAATCACTTTATGGATTTTATCACGAGTGATTATGAGACGACAATATCTTATATTCTTGAAATATAGACATATGAGTTGTATTTTACAAGTCGGTTGCACATTGATGATATGTAAACGCACCAGTAACTTGGTGTTATAAAACATATTGTTCTGTGTGATTTGATGAGTAAATTGAGCAAGCATATGAGTTAAAGTTTATCCGTTCTTTTTACCATAGGAGGGATAAAACTGATATCCGTGGGCCCCTCGATGATTTAGTGATGACACCTTAAGCGCTTGGCCATTCCTGGACTAAAGGACGCGATACTGATAAGATCAGAGTTTGACATCGGCTTTTGAAAGCTACAATTGCTAATCAGATTCTGATGTCATACTTGCAATAATAGTTATTAGACTTATCCAAGCGGGAGACTGTTGGATTAGGTGTCTAAGCCCATAACTATTTTTGGTACGTACTTGATTTGATTATGAGTATGGTTCTTTTGGGTTGCCTTCACTCATGCAACTTGATAGGATGACAAGTGGAGAGAAAGTAGGATTTAATATATGAATAATGACTTGGTACTCAAAATGGTTTTATTAATATATTAAAAGATTAATATATTATTTGGAAATCATATTATTAATTAGTAATTAATCAGAAACTAATTTAGTATTAATTTTGGGATTAAAGGAACTGATTAACAATAGAGGGACTGATTATGTAAATCAGTAATACTTGTAGTTTGGGCTAATGGATCTTATTGATAAAGGGTGGACGAAAATCTATGGGAAGCCCATATAGTTTTCGTCCAATGCCTGTCATATGGGGGTCCATGGATTGCTTAAGGCCTAAGCAAGGAAATTAGGGTTTCCACCTGAAAACCCTAATAGCCTCAACTACATAAACCCTCCTAACATGAGGATTTTGGCCTATGCATTAGATTAAGAAACCCTAGCAAATTTTCCTTCCCTCTCCAAGTTATCTTGTTACATTGAGTGTTTGTGACTCCATTAGAGGTGCAACATTTGGGGCACTAGGATTTCAAAAGTCAAGATCAAGAAGGATTATACTTGTTATTGCTACATAACAAGAGAGGTAATGTTTTAAACGTAGTTCATATGTGATTTTCGAAAATTATATGCTATTTCATAGGGTTGTTGCTTTGGAGTATATATTTGCATGTTCAATAGAGAAAAACTTAGATCCAAAACAATAGGGTTGCACGTACACCATAGGATTGTTGTTATGCGCAAAACCCATCGAATGTGACATCTTATAATGATAGTGTTTCATCAATTGAGAACAACTAAACTTGTTATTTCATTCAACTCTCTCATTAAGGCTATGAGTGATCACACTCAACCCATTCGAAAAGTGATATCAACTCAGCAGCACGTTAGCTCCACAACAAACCACTACCTTTGAAATGGTTACCACTCCGTAATATTTATTTTTTTATTTTTATTTTTTTTTTACATTAAATTAAATAAAAAACACAATATAAAACTTTACATTAATTAAAAAAAACAAATTTAAATCTAAAATTACTTAAAAAAACATAAAAAATTCAAACCTAAATTACTAAAAAAACATAAAACATACCAAATAAAACATTACATTACTTAGAAAACATAAAAATTTAAAATCTAAAAAAACATAGAAAACATAAAAAATATTAATCGCCATCGTTGCCGTCCACATCCTCCTTGTCACCGGCCGCATTTTTGGCGTCACCGTCCTCATCCTCCTCATCGTCATTGTCATTTTTCCCTTGCAAATGTCTTTCCCATATGTGATCGGTCAAATCGTGACGTAGATTGTGGTGTATTTCATGATTTTGTATTTCCAAAACACTTGTAAAGTATGTCGGTATAACACTCTTAAATTAGGGCTAGACGCTTAAGATATTATAAACATTAAAATTGACTTTTTGATAGAAAATTATTTATGAAAAATAATCTTAACAAAAGTTATAGTATATGTAACAAGGATTTTGCACATATAAAGAATGCCTAAATCTGACTTCGTGAGATGAAGTTATGATTTTTCAAATATTTCAGTGTAGCAGTATACAACTCAAAAAATAAAATTGGAATCTGTCGATTGTTACGGAAAACAATCTAAACGGGAGTTAAAGATCTCGTCATCACCTATATGTTAATATAAAGACAGTTGAGAATAGATGTCATATAAGAGAGTTATGAATTTTTAACGGACTTTAACAGTGTTAGTCTATTAAAAATATAACCTTAAAAATAAAGTCAAAATTACTTGACGACGTCTAAATGAAAGTTATAGATCTCGTCGATAGCTACGTGCGGATATAATATCCATTGAAAACGAATTTCGTATGAAGAAGTTATGAATTTTCTAGGAAACATAAATTCTTCACGCGCGCCCACGAGCAATGACAGATTGGGTCGCACGCCCGCGTGCAACGATAGATTGCGTCGCACGCCCGCGTGCAACGACAGATTGCGTCGCGCGCCCGCGTGCAACGACAGATTGCGTCGCGCGCCCTCGTGCAACGACAGATTGTGTCGCGTGCACTGCCACTCCACCTAGAATGTGAAACATGGCTCCATGTAGAAAACGAAACGTCATCACTTCCAACTAAATGTGCAGTGAGCAGGGGACCAGGTGCACGACATTTAGTCCAAATTTAGTTATAAATATAAGTCAAAATTCAGTTCATTCCCACACCCTTCAAATGTTTCTCTCGATTTCTCTCAACGTTACACCCTTTCTCCCTTAAGTTTTTAGTCAGTGAAGCCATACGGTGTCTGATAGTCGGGAATTAGGAGCTCTCGAGTCAGAGTTCTTCCCGCTTAATTCCTAGTTTTCATCAATGTACTCTTTAAGTTAAGCTACACATATTTTATTCATGTATAGCTTTTGGTTATAATCATAGTCGTTATTATAAACCTATAATTAAGATTTATCAATGATTCCAAGTCATTATACTGATTGATCTACTTACACGGATGATGTCTAGGCTGAATTTAGTAAGGTGTTTAAAGTGAGATTTCCAAATAGTATACTATGTATATCAAATGGACCATACCTATGATATGATTCTACCTGGTTTTTCCTTACTTAATAGATCTTGATGTAGACATTGAGATTAGTGAGAAATCTAGACTATCATTATATAGTCACTAGGATTATGAAACTAGACTAAGGCTTAGTGCTTTATACGTCTAGGTCTCTTTGGGGAGTGTGAAGCGAAGTGCTGCCGAGATCGTCTGTCATCCACTTTATCAAGTAAGTGCATAGTTACTTTCTCCTTACAGATAAATACAAGTATTCTAAATGCTTAGATGATTTGTGTGTTGTCTTTGCTGTGTTTAATATAGTTTGTACTAAATGATGGTTACTTTATTAAATCATATAATTATATAATTAATAATACGATTGGGTAGTGAAAGGCTGTGCGAAATAACAAATAAGAGGTTGTGATAGGGTTGTGTGAGATAATGGTTGTGATGGGTTAGTGACAACCGCGCGAAATAATACGCCATGTCTGCCATGCTAAACCAAAGTACTATTGTACCGCCATGCTAAACCAAAGTACTATTGTACCACTGTGCTAAACCAAAGTACTATTATACTACCATATTAAACTAAAGTATTATTGTATTGTCGTGCTAAACCAAAGTATTATTGTATTGCCGTCCTAAACCAAAGTACTATTGTATTGTTGTGCCTGCCGTGTTTGTCCAAAGTACTAATGTATTGTCGTCCTTTAAGCAAGATCCCTCGAGATCATCATACTAGGATTAGAGAGTGAGGATAGCGGTAATGGGGTAGTCGGGGTATTTGAATGCTGAAGAATATATATGATTAAATATTTTAATATTGTGGGTTGAAAACCCTATGTACTCACTAGATTTTCCAACCTGACCCATTCAATTTCTTGTATCATAGGTAGCGATACGAAGGTACTGATAGATAATTTAATTATCTTCCGAGAGGTTAAAGGAGTTCGTAGGCTATTAATGTAAGGCCCATTTATACTTATGTTTTGTATCAGTTATGACATCCAAATATTTTTTAGTCAATGAAAAACATTTCGTCGAAAATACTTTTACCGGACCAATTCCGCATTTATGAATGAGCTCTAATTTAAATAAGCATAAATAAAAAGTTTTAAAATGGTCGAAAATTTGGGGATGTCACAGTTGGCCTGCCAACTTGTATTGTTGTAGGTGGATTAAGTATATTGTTCACGGTATACATACAAATATCCCTACCCTCTTATTCTATTATAACGTTTTGTAAAATAACACAAGTAGTGAATATCGTCGTCAATTTTTCCCTATCCCATATCCGTGTCGGATGTTTGATTATGTTTCACTTTTGTTTGAGGACTCCAAACTCTCGTTCCACATCCTTCCTTGCAGAATCCTGTGGTAACTTGAACAAATTTTGTTTTTCATCGACTGGATATAAGTATGACTTGACAAATGTACCGTACTCTGGATATATCCTATCACCTAAGTAATACCCATACTTATATTCATTTACATTCACAATGTATGACATGTTTGGTGCTTTACCCTGCAAAATGCTGTTAAATAACATACACACTCTAAGCACATCCAGGTCATTGTTTGACTTTGACCACGCCATACCAAAGAATCCATGCCAAAACAATAAGCCATGTGAAACAACATCCTCTAATATAAGAGTCGACACCCCATGATCACCTCGCGTGAATTGACCTCGCCATGCGTTGGGACAATTTGCATACTCCCAATGTGTACAATCAATGCTACCAAGCATCCCTAGAAAACCATTTTTAGCTTGATGTGTGGCAAATAACTGTTCTTCATCACTTCTAGTCGGATGTCGCAAGTATATGTCATAGTAAGGCTCTATAACATACTCACAAAAAAAGATATGTACATTCTCGACCCCTCCTCTAAGACATTTTCAAATACTAATCTGATGTGTATGTCGCTATTTCGTATGCCAATTGTCTAGATCGGTTATGCATTTTTGTATTGTAGTAAAACCATATTTACCTCTAGCATCCTATCTCAATTGGAAATACTCATAATTATTTTCCAAATCTCTACGTAACAACCGCGTTCCACATTGGTCGAGCTTGCTTGTAACAAGGATGTAAGATGAGGTTTTGGAGGAAACTCTATGCCACGACATGGCCAAGGAATGCCATGAAGTGGCAATGGTTAATTAGTCGCGTGATATTTTTGGGCCACCACGGCGTGACAACTGATCAGGCCCAAATCCATGACTCTTTTAGGGTTCCCTTCGTATTTAAACCCCTCTTAACCCATTTTAAGGTTCATTATCAGCCTTCAAACCCTTCTTTCACCTCAGAAAAACCCTAGCCTTCATCCATTGTTTACTTTTTCTCGGTTAATTTAAATTGTTTATCATGTTCTTTTAAATATAGTTAAATTGTAAAAACTATTTTATATGGTATTTTACATTTATATTTTATAACATTTATTAAAATAAATGATAATTTTGTTATTTGTTAGTTTTAAATAGGAGTGAAATAGTCATTTATTTAGATTCGATCGGTGTATTCGGTCCAAAAAACAATATTTATAACAATAATATTTTATTAATTCATGTATCATTATCAATTCAACACATTTATAAATTTAACACTTAACAAGGAATAAAATACCCTCAAGTTGTAATTATTGTATTCTTTTTTCACATGATTTTTTTTATACTTCATTAAATTTGAGAAATCCAATCTTTATCAACCATCATCAGCACATAGTATAAAATGTAAAATACAAACGTTCATGCTCACAATGTTTCTTGTTTATGTTAAATGCACATCAATTGATACCTTTTATGTTAGATGAGAGTACATGCGGCTAGAATTTCAGATATCTAATTTGATATCCTTTTTATCCAAATTTTTGAGATACAGAGTTGTTAGAAATTAAAATTTATTATTCAAAATTTCAGATATCTAGTTTTCAACATGTGAAAATTATAACATTTTTTTTTCATTAGAATTTAGAGTAAATCGCACTTTAAACAAAAAAATTATATCAACTTATCTGTCTAACATTGTAAAGAGTTTTAAATTGAGTCAAGTTTTATTTATTAACAAAAATGACATTATTCATCCGCTCTTGGTTGGGCATTATGAAACTCATGTAGGTCCGTTCTTGATTCTTGTAGTCCACTTTTTTCTTTCCTTTTATTGATTTAATATCTGAATCTGATAATTATATGAAAAGATGTAAAAGTTACAATTGAACTTGTGATTATGGAACTATTAAAATCAACAATTACCAATAATATTTTTTATTAAGAGTAAGTGACACTGGACATAATAATTGTAGGCTGGCCACCATAATATGTCCATGGGTCAAAAGTGAGAGGCTTTAATTTGGGTAAAAGATCTATTTATTTCTTTTTTGTAATTTATAGATGATAATTTAATGTGAAACGGAATTCAAAATATAAATACTTCGAATAAGTTTATAAATTATTTAAAAGCTTTGTCAGCAAGCTTTTGATTTTGAGCGTGAAGTGACCAGATACACCCCCCTTCAAATAAATATTCTTTGATGCAACTTTATTGTTTCAAAGTTAAAACATTAATATCTTATTATTAAAATTATATTTATTTTGTAAAAGAATTATAATGTCTAACCCGTTTTATATAATTTAACAACAAAACTATGTTGAGACCTCATTGATATCTTATTATTAAAATTAGACAAAATTTTACAATTGGTCCCTATGGTTTACAGAATATCGTATTTTGAAGATTTCCTAGCAAAAAATCATACGACTAATCCCTATGGTTTGTAAAATTATATGAAACGTCCTCATGTCATTAAATCTAACTTTTCGGCTGTTAGATTTTAGTAGAAAGACCATTGTACCAATATTGCAATACACTACAAACCTCAAAGACCATTTCTGTAATTTTATAAATTTGAAATTTTGTATATATAAATTATAAATATAAATTCCGTGTGTGTGTGTATATATATATATATATATATATATATATATATATATATATATATATATATATATATATATATATATATATATAATTTTATATGTATGTATATATATTTTTTCAACAACTTGGTAATTTGTTTTTTTTTTTTTTTTATCTTTTTAACATTTTGTTTTCTATTTTTATTTTATAATTTTAGTTATTTATGGTTCTTTAATGTTTTTATTTATTTTGATTCAAGTAAATAAACTTAATTTCGATAAAACGTATCGAAACCTTTTTTCTTAATTATGAAATGAAATGTTGATGTTTTTTTTTATTTTATGTTGTTACGGTTTATTTATTTTTTATTTTTTTACTTTGATGTCTCATAGTTAATATCGTTAACAACTTTATGTTTGCACTTATCATTATCATTATTTCACCTTTTGTTGTTTTTTTATATATATTTAGTTAATTATTATTCTTCTATTGTTTTTATTTATTTTGATTCAAGTAATGAAAATTAGAAAAACAAAAAAAACAAAACAAAAAAACAAAAACAAAAACTCAAACACCAAAGTTGTAAAATACTATAATTTATATATATATATATATATATATATATATATATATATATATATATATATATATATATTGGTTTTTGCATTTTTTTATTAATTTTGGTTATTTATGGTTTTCATAACTTTTTTTTATTTTGATTTGTGTAAATAAAAAAGTTATGTTTATTTTCTTTATTTATATTTGTAAATATAACTATTTTAATTACTCGAATCAAAATAAAAGAGTTACAAAAACCATAAATAACCAAAATTATATAAAAAAAAAACAAAACAAAAAAAATGCAAACACCAAAATTGTAATATACTCTAATATATTCATACATTTTACACTTTTTGGAAAATGTTAAAAAAAAGTTATCAAGTTGATGAAAAATAAAACGAAACAACGGAAAAAATAAAAATAGGAAATAATTAAAAAATAATATGAAATTTTTCTAAAAAAGTAGTACTAAAAATTAAAAAAAACGAAAAAACAAAACAAAAGATGAAAATGTAAAATGTATTAATATATTAGAGTATATTAGAAATGGTGTTCGAATTTTTGTTTTTTGTTTTTCTATTTTTCATTACTTGAATCAAAATAAATAAAAACAATAGAAGAATAATAAATAATTAAAATTATAAAAAAATAGAAAACAAAATGTCAAATAATGATAATGATAAATGCAAACATAAAGTTGCTAACGATATTAATTATGGAGCATCCAAAAAAACATTAAAAGTAACGACATAAAATTAAAAAAAAAAACAAATTAAAAAACACTAACGCTTCAATTCAAAAATAAGAAAAATTAAAGAAAAAATAATTTCGACATGGTTTATTGAGTTTAAGTTTATTATTTGATTCAAAATAAATAAAAATATAACAAAAAACCATAAATAACTAAAACTATGAAATAAAAATAGAAAACAAAATGTCAAAAAGATAAAAAAAAATTATCAAATTGTTGAAACTATATATATATATATATATATATATATATATATATATATATATATATATATATATATATATATATATATATAATATTTATAATTTATTTATATATATACAAAATGCAAAATTTATAATATATATATATATATATATATATATATATATATATATATATATATATATATATATAATTTCAAATTTAGAAAATTACACGAATGGTCATTGACGTTTGTAGTGTATTGCAATATTGGTACAAGGGCAAAATAGTCTTTTTCATTAAAATCTAACAACTGAAAAGTTAGATTTAATAACAGGAGGACCTTTCATGTAATTTAACAAACCACAGGTACCAGTCGCGTGACTTTTTGCTAAGAAGTCCTCAAAATGCGATATTCTGTAAACCATAAGGACCAATTGTAAAATTTTGTCTTAAAATTATACATATTGTAAAAGAAATACCATGTCTAATCTTTTTTGTATAATTATACTATATATTAAAATCAAAGTGGCATATAAATTGCTTTTTTAGCTACTTTCATTTTGGAGCCGGTCACAATTAGTTTGTCTTGGTCTCTATGTAGAAAAAAATTATAAAAATTTGCTTTGTAATTTACAGAAAAGGTCTATGTGTATATATTTTTTTCACGGAAACGGTTCATGTATTTAAGAAAATTAAGGTCTCCGCTTAATACAAAATTTATATTGTACGTCTCTCGCAAAACCGGGGTAATATCAGCCTAATTTAACAACAAAACTATTGTAAGACCTTATTATTGAAGATATAAAGACAAGATATCTCATGGTTTATCACCTCCATGTATTTAGGAGTTGATTATCTTCAGTGGCGGATCCAACCTGGAAGTCAACTGGGGTGCACAAATGACCATTGACCATTGCTTAACTTGTTCTACTTGCATAGAAGACTAACTATAAGGGTTGCTCCCAACCCGTGTCCTACATTTATCATTTCTAATCCATTTAACACAAATTAATCAATCTAGAGTATTAAATCAAAGAGAAATCAATTTACAAAGCAAAAACTAGTTCAAAAATCAGAATATCAAAAGCAAAATAAACGCATTTCAGTTTAAAAATAGAACTAACATCAGATCTCAAAATATCAAACCCATTTTTGAAAATTAAACACAAAATCAGGGGCATAAACTTACAAACTTTCTGGAGACAATGGTGGGTTGTGTGCAACGACAAATGTTGTTAGTCAAGCCTCCACAGTATTGCAACGAAGTTGTGCACCTGTGATAAGTTTTCGACAACTGTGGGCAGTAGTTGTGGAGTGATAACTTCAGGCTATTTCTAGTTCTTGTGAATTGGTATGCTAGGTCAAAATTCAAAAGAAACTAACAAACTTCAACATTTCCCAAAATCCCAAACAATCAACATATCTAAAAATAATCTAACAGAATCAATCTCAAAGAATCAACATATTTAACCAAACAAATAAAAAAAACAAACCATACCAAGGACATTGGACTCACGAACTCCTGGTTGTTGGGGCTTGTGGCTAGGTTAAAATCAGATGGAAAATATAGGAAAATGGATATATTGGGGCTTGGTGTTTTTAGAAGAGAGGGAAATCGTAGAGAATAAAACAAAAAGGTGTTGAACATGTTAAATAAATTCAAGAGAGGGCCTGACAAATCTCAAGGGGGGGCATTTCTGAAAAACAAAAAAAATTAGCAAGAGTGGTCCATTTTCAAGTGGGGCCATACACCCCACTAAGCAAAGCTTAGCTCCGCCACTGATTATCTTTGTATTGTTTTCTTTTGATAGCTAAAAATATTGAAAATTATGTCCAATATTATTAACTGTTTTATAATATTTTTAATTGTAACACCTGATTCTTGGTATGCATTTAATTAAAGAGACTTTATTTTTCTCTGGGACTCGACGAGTTGGAGGGCCAACTCGTCGAGTAGGATCATGATCCGCAGGGAGTTTAAGTAGTCTACTCGACGAATCGGAAGACCGACTCGGCGAGTAGGTGCTGCTGAGTGAAACTCTAAATTGAGTGTTTGCACCCTATTTAAGCACCTTATATCGCCCCAACTCAGCCCCCATCACCCAGAGCAAATCCTAACTCGAAACCCTGGCCATTTATTGTGTGTTCTTGAGCCTTGTGGTGTTATTTTGTGTGGTTGAAGCTTGGAGTGAAGAAGGAGGCTTGTGAGATCATGGGGAAACAAGAAGATACAGAGTTATGAGCACATTTCCAGCTTGTTTGAGGTATAAAGCTGAAACTTTGGCTATTACTTGCTTAGATCTTGATTTTGGACCACTTTCTACATTTTTCTAAGCCTTAGTGAGGTTGTATTCGGGTTTGAGTGTGGAAGTGAGTTTTGCACTTTAGATCTGGGGTCATTGGGGGTCTTTATGGCATAAAGATGCCAACTTTGTTGCCATAAACGCCCCATGCATCTTATAGACCTTCTTTCATGGCTTTTTGAGCCAAAGGCCCTATGCATGTATACCAAGTTCGAAGCTTTACGTGTAAAATGGATACTGGGAGGCCAGATCTATGGTTTTGATGTGTTAAGACCCATTCAAACCGACTGTATAGTAATGGTCAAGGATGGACTCGGCGAGTCGTTCTTGGGACTCGGCGATTCAGGGTGTAATGACCACCAAATCCTTTATGTTGTTGGGCCAGATGTTAGGATAGAAGGTCCCTCAGTTGTTTAGAATCACAAGGGACCTGGGAATCATAGGACTCGGTGAGTTGTTCTTGGGACTCTGCGAGTCCAAGGCAATCTCCCAAACCATGAAGATGGACTTGAAGGGTTGTTCATACAACTCGGCGAGTCATAGACCGGACACATTCATATGCAAAAGACGAACTCGACGAGTTCAAGGAAGAACTCGGCGAGTCGGTTGAAGATTGACTGAAGTGCTGTTGAAGGTGAACTCGTCGAGCTCTTTCTAGACTCGACGAGTGGGAACGAGTGTGTAGTATTCTGTGAACTAAGGGACTCGACGAGTTGGCGGACCAACTCGGCGAGTCTGGTCAACCAAAGAGTTGACTTGACCAGGGTTTGACTTTGACCTAGATTCGAGTTGACCCTTGTAGGGGTTGTGTACGAGTTGATAAGTTAGAGGGGGTTGTTGTGTAGGGATTAAGGAGGCGAGGAGAGCCGACTTTCACACCGAGGACAGTGCAGACACTACACAACTTGGAGGTGAGTTTCCTTCTAGTAGGGGTGGGTCTACGACCACAATGCCGACCCACCAGCAAGGGCGTTGCATAAATGGTTGTCTTTGTGATAATCATCTAGGATTTATGTGCGATATGATTATTGTGCTTGATATGATCATTGCATTTGATATGCTTGTTGTGCTTGATATGTATTAGTAATAGCAAGGGTGAAATAGTCCCCGAATACCGGTTGAAAGATACCGAACAGGAGGGTGGCTCTCGGTTACCGGTTAAAAGATACCGAAGGGGAGGGTAATTCCCAGTTACCGGTTGAAAAGATACCGGAGGGGATGGTAGCTCCCAGTTACCGGTTGAAAGATACCAAAGGGGAGGATAGTTCCCAGTTACCGGTTGGAAGATACCGACGAATATGCATTATTTGGTATGGGTATGATGGGGGAACTCACTAAACTTTGTGCTTACAGTTTCAGTTTTGGTTTCAGGTACCTCTTCGTCTAAAGGGAAGGAGCCGGCGGTGTAGCAACACATCGCACACATATGGTTTCTGCGTGGAGATTTATGGGATTGTACTCTGATTTTTATTACTTTTGATGATACGGTTTTCAGACACGTTGTTATGATTTTTATAAATTGATATGACATTGGCAATGTTTGGTAAATTATGTTATGAATCTCGTAATTAGAAATGAAATTTTTGGCCCTGAAAATTAGGACGTTACATTAATAATAGCGGTGTCCTTTTGGATTGGGCTCATGACCAAAATAGCATTAAGGAAATGAAGATAAATAAGTTATTAATTTATTAAGGAATTAATAAATTAAATAGAAAATTATTTTTGAATTAATTAAACAATTTAATTAATTAAATAGCTTGAATATTAATTAATTTAAGAGATTAATTTGGAATATTCCAGAAGCTCCTAGAGTATCGGGGAGAACAATTTTGGCTAGCTCTTTATTAACGATAAGACAAGTTTGAATCAGATTAGGTGAACTTTAAGAGTTTGAATCTTTTTAGGATTCTATCTGCATCCAATAAATAGATTGTTAGAGGTAAACCCTGAAGCTGCATAATTCCCTCATTGTCACACCCCCGAACCAGACGGCGGAAACGTCCGAGGGCTATTGTGACTCAATTAAATACCATCACAATGAATATACATGAAACATAACATCATACATTACCAAGCATTGAAATGTTACAACTGGTAGCGTTTACATTCAGTACATTGATCCATAATATTACATGCCCAAAAGTAAATTGTTCGATACTATTTAAAACCACAGCAAGACGTTACTGAATACATATTTTCCTTTTCGATTTACCTGTTACCTGAGAATACAAGTATTTTGAAAACGGTCAACATATGAAATGTTGGTGAGTTCATAAGTAATGTTTGAAACATAGTGGTTTGTATTGTTTTGAAAATCACCAGAAAATCCGATATTTTCTGAAAAGAGCATAGTATAAAAAGTGTGAAGATCCGTAAGTATGTTTGTTTGTTTCTATAAATGTAAAAGTACAATTTGTAAAACTCGGTATGTAACTCGTAGGTGTATAAATTGAAAACCCTAGGAAAACCCGATGTTTTCCTAATACTTTGCATCAAATGATTTATATCTTGATATTTCGTTACGACAGGTGCATTCGTTGAGTCCCGATGACGTTGGATTAATTATGGATTGTGAATTGTTATAAACACACATTAATGAAAATGACTAGTTTACAACCATACAAACGATCCCTTAGGCGTCGCTCGCACTATTCACTTAATCTAAACACCCGAACTTCTTGTAGCCCCACAACCGAGGAGGAAAAGAGGGTGCGAAGCCCCGATATTTTCCGTAAGTCGTTCAAGGCTATCATGAATGCGAAGGGCCCTTAGCCCGACTCGCATTTGGTGAATTCTCGACTTTACTAGCAGCACTAGAGGGCCCTTGGGGTCCAACAGCACAAAGCATGTAAAAGTCCTTTTACACGAAATTAGGTCATATAAGACCCAACTACATGTAAGCGAGTTTCCTTCGGGCCTAAAGATCATGTCATTGGGCTAGCTAGGCCCAACAAACACGATTTGAAACTTTCAGGCCCAAAGACGGTGTATCGACGTCTAGTGTATTCTCACGTGTGTATTGACTTCCCGAAATTTCCGCGTGTGTATTGAAGTTTTGTCGTGTTAGTAATTTCGGATTCATTATTGATTCAAGACCGAATCAATTCGTTTGATAACGATTTTTGGTGTTGAAGGTGTATTATATTTCGCCGATAGTCGAGGTGCTAGTATTTCATCATGTCGGATTTATTGGTTAAAACATTAGGATGTTTCATTATTGCAGCCCCTTTCTTTTGGATAATTTACACATTTAACCCTTTGTATAAAATAAATTTCTATTTTAGTCCTCAAACCATTTTTCTTGACACTTTAGTATCAAAACTTGTAGAAAAGTTATTTTTCAACTCAAAGTTATTTGAAAAACAGTTTTAGTCCATCAAATGAAATTTTTCTCGGCTGAAACCCTTGTTTTCGCAATTTTTACACTTTTGGCCCAAAGTAGAAAATTTTTGCATCTTTGGTCCCTTTTAAATATGAAAAGCATTTTTAACCCTTGAAATGGACTTGGAACACTAGTAGTCCCCTGTTTTACATAAAAATACAGTTTCAGCCCCTCTAAGTTGAAAATCTCGCATATTGGGCTTTATTGGGCCGAAAATTTCATTTTTGGCCCATTATGCTTAAAATTTTCACATTTAATCCTTCAAAGAGAATATTTCCAGAAAAATACATTATTGAAACTGTTTTGACTCATTTCATCCATCAGAATTTGTATTTTGTCATTTTGGGCCCTTTAACCGTATATTTTTAACATTTTAAGTCCAAAAATGGGATTTTTAGCCCAAGGAGTTCATCTTAACCAACTTGGTTATTTTTCTAGAAATGATTTGTGTGTAATAATATGTTTAATACTTGATTCATACATCCTAATGCAAATCTCGATTTTGAGGACTTTTTGACTAGTTTCAACACCACAATCACATAAGAACATGTAAATAAACATAGAAATCATACAAAGCATACATATACTCATAGATCTACACATTTGCTTGTATTCCCCCCCCCCCACAAAACTTATAAAAACTGAAAAATAGGGGGTATGAAGCTCACCTTTGGGTGTGGTTTTGGTTGTGGAGAAGAGATGGAAGAAAATGAGATGATTTTCGGCCTAAGCAACCTTTCCTTGGAAGATCTCGAGTTTAAGGAGTTCTAAGATGCAAGATTATGATTTCATATGAGTTAAGAAGAGATTTTTGGATATAAGAAGGAGTCTAAAGTGTGGATCCAAGCTTCAACTTACCTAGATGATGATTTTTGTGAAGGATCCTCCTTGCAAGGCTCTTGAATCTCGAAATTTTGAAGGGAAAGTGAAGGGATATGTGGTGTGCTCTTGAGAGTGTTTAGGTGAATGAGTGTGTGTGTGTGTGATACTCTCGGCCGAGAACAAGGAGAAGAAGAGAGAGGGAGTGGAAGTGACACTTCTAGATACATGTTGCTCCATGCATGGAGGCATGTGAGGTATAAGTGAGGTGGCACTCCATAAGTCAACTCTTCACCCTTGGATTTGGGATTTGGGCCGAGATTTTGAAAGAAAAAGGAGAGTATTGGGCTTTAATGCCCCTAAGCCCATATTAGAGTTAGGCTTGATGATTGTTGGCCCTATAAAATATAAGTGTGATTTTTATACTTTGTTGGGCTAGTTTAGGTTAATTATGGTTCATAATATTTAATTTATTTCATTCTAGGCCCAATATGGCCCAAAATGTTGAAATAAATGAATGTGGGTCCAATTAGAGCCCATTTAAGGATTCTAAGCCCAAGATAGTCAAATTGGAAGCTTATTGGTCCATTGGGCCCAATAAGGAAGTCCTAGTGCAAAGTGGACCTACACAAGAACTTCTAGGGTTTCCAATTACTTGTTGACTATTTGTAATACTTGTATGGTGTATTTGATTGAAAATTTTGATGTCATAGAGTAAGCATCATACGTGTTCTTAAGTTTTTGATTCTACATTTTACTTGAGTGTAGTGATTACAAGACACAAAATTTCTAGTTGTGACATCATCCCCCCGTTAGAGGGAATTTCGTCCCGAAATTTTGTTTGAAAGCTAGATTTGAGAATGCTAGAATAGGTGAGGGTACTTTTGATTCATTTGGTCTTCACGTTCCCACGTGAATTCTGGCCCACGCTTCGCGTTCCGCTGTACTTTCACGATCGAGATGCGACTTTGCTTAGCACGCTTTACCTCTCTGTCCATGATTTCAACCGGTTCTTCAACGAACAGGAGATTCTCGTTGATTTCGATCTCGTCAAGGGGAATGACGAGTGTTTCATCCGATAGACACTTCTTTAGATTAGAGACATGGAACACGGGGGGTACATTGTTTAGCTCTGCGGGTAGCTGCAGTTTATACGCCACTGGACCTATTCGGGCGACGATCTTGAAAGGTCCAATGTATCGTGGGTTTAGTTTTCCCTGTTTTCCGAAATGAATAACTCCTTTCTAGGGTGAGACTTTCAACAGTACTCGATCCCCGACCTGAAATTCTAAGGGCTTTCGTCGTTTATCGGCGTAGCTCTTTTGTCGGTCGCGCGATGCTTGTAATCGAGCTCTGATTTAAACAATCTTTTCCGTGGTTTCACGAATGATCTCCGATCCCGTTAGCGCCTTGTCCGATGTATGTGTTTTTGCTAGTTGGGTATCACCCACCTCAGCCCAACATAACGGTGATCTACACTTACGCCTGTATAGTGCTTCGAAAGGAGCGAGCTTGATGCTCGAATGGTAACTGTTGTTATATGAGAATTCAACTAAGGGTAAGTGGGTATCCTAAGACTTCCCAAAGTCTATCACACATGCGCGAAGCATGTCTTCGAGCGTTTGAATGGTTCGTTCACTTTGACCATCCGTTTGTGGATGATAAGCGGTGCTCATGTCGAGATGAGTTCCCAGTGCTTTTTGGAGTGATTGCCAAAAACGTGAAGTGAACCAACTGTCCCTATCCGAGATAATAGACACTGGTACTCCGTGGAGTCTCACGATTTCTCGAATGTATAAACGTGTCAATCTCTCCATCTTGTAGGATTCTTTTATTGGCAGGAAATGGGCAGAATTCGTTAGTCGGTCGACTATTACCCATATGGTGTCTAGTCCATCCGACGTCTTGGGTAGCTTGGTCACGAAATCCATAGAAATCCCCTCCCATTTCCACTCAGGGATTACCGGTTGCTGTAATAACCCTGAGGGCTTCTGGTACTCCACCTTTACCTTGGCACACGTAAGGCACTTACTAACATAGGTGGCAATTTCCGCCTTCATGTTGGGCCACCAATAGTGTTGTTTAATATCCAAATACATCTTGTCTGAGCCGGGATGAATGGAGTATCGCGTCTGGTGGGCTTCCTTCATAACTACCTCCCTAAATCCTCTGAGTTTAGGGACCCAAATACGGTTCATGAAATAGTATACTCCATTCTCCTTTGCCTCTAAGTTCTTCTCCATTCCGCGCAATGCTTCGCTTGCTATATTTTCCGTCTTCATGGCCTCTGACTGGGCTACTGCAATTTGAGTGGCTAGGTGAGATTGAATGGTTATTGAGAGAGTTTTCGTACGACGATTAGAGTACTCCTTCCAAATTAATGCGTCGGCTACCACGTTGGCCTTGCCTGGGTGGTACTTGATCTCACACTCGTAATCGTTTAATAATTCAACCCATCTCCGTTGCCTCATGTTCAACTCTTTCTGGTTCAAGATGTGCTGGAGACTCTTGTGGTCCGTGAAGACGGTGCACTTCATACCGTAAAGATAATGCCTCCAAATTTTTAGGTCAAAGACCACGGCTCCTAATTCTAGGTCATGAGTCGTATAATTTACTTCGTGCGTCTTTAGTTGGCGGGATGCGTAAGCTATCACCCTTCCACGCTGCATGAGAACGCAACCTAAGCCCTGATTTGACGCATCACAGTAGACCACGAAATCTTCCGTTCCCTCCGGTAGTGATAGTACCGGGGCACTACAGAGAGCTTGTTTCAGGGTTCGGAATGCGACTTCTTGTTTGTCCGTCCATTTAAATGGTACGCCCTTTTGTGTAAGCGAGGTAAGTGGCTTGGCGATCTTAGAGAAGTTTTGAATGAATCTCCTATAGTAGCCTGCTAGACCCAAGAATTGACGGATTTCCGTGGGTGTTGTCGGGATTGCCCATCCTTCAACAGCTTTGACCTTAGAGGGATCCACATGAATTCCATCTTGGCTAACTACATGACCTAGGAAGTTCACACTCCGGAGCCAGAACTCACAGTTGGAGAGTTTTGCGTATAGCTTTTCCGATCGTAGAGTTTCTAGGATTTGTCGGAGATGTTGGCCATGCTCTTCTTCGCTTCGGGAATAGACGAGAATGTCATCAATGAAGACGATGACAAAGTTGTCGAGGAATGGTCGACAGATTCGGTTCATCAGGTCCATAAATGCGGCAGGGGCATTTGTTAGACCGAAGGGCATTACGACAAATTCATAATGTCCGTAACGAGTTCGAAAAGCGGTTTTTGGAATATCCTCTTCCCGGACTTTGAGTTGGTGGTATCCGGACCGTAGATCTATCTTAGAAAAATAACTAGCTCCTTGGAGCTGGTCAAATAGATCATCGATTCATGGGAGTGGGTAGCGATTTTTAACAGTGAGTTTATTTAAATCTCTGTAATCGATGCACATTCTAAAAGATCCGTCCTTCTTTTTGACAAAGAGGACTGTAGATCCCCATGGCGAGTAACTAGGGCAGATGAATCCCTTGTCCAAGAGTTCACTGAGTTGGCTGGACAATTCCTGCATTTCAGCAGGAGCTAGCCGATAGGGTGATTTAGCGAGAGGAATTGCTCCTGGAACGAGGTCAATTCGGAACTCCACTTGTCTCTCTGGGGGTACTCCTGGGAGATCTTCAGGAAACACGCCTGGGAACTCACATGCTATAGGAATGTCTTGAACGTTAACCTCTTCCTTGATTTTATCCACTATGTGAGCCAGGAACGCCAAATTGTTCTTTCGTAGATGTTTTCGTGCCTTGATGCACGAGATGAGGCGAAGGTTCATACTAGGTTTGTCTCCGTAAATTACTAGGGTTTCGTGATTAGGAAGGCGAAGGCGAACGACCTTCTCGTGACATATAATTTCAGCATGGTGGGGGCTTAACCAGTCCATGCCAATAATCACATCGAAACTCCTAATTGATACAGGCATTAAGTCTATTCGAAAGACGTGTTGATTTAGGGTTAGGGTACATCCGATGTAGATTTCCCCGGTGGATTCGGTTTTCCCATTGGTCATTTCCACCGTAAAGGTTTCATTTAGCTTCTGGGGCTGTTGTTTTAATAAATGCTTAAACTTATTGCTTACGAAACTTCGCTCCGCTCCGGTGTCAAATAGGATGCATGCATAAGTGTGGTTTAGGGGAAATGTACCGGTAACAACAGCGGGGTCCTGAATCGCCTCTCCCTGACCCATGGTCAGCATCCTTCCTGTTCCTCCGTTTCCGGGATTGTTGTTATTAGGGAAATCTCGGCGGAAATGCCCAGTCCTCCCACACCCATAGCAGGTGTGGCTAGGCCCTGCATTGTGGCCGCCGGTAGTGATATTGTTGTTTGTTGCGATTGTTGTTGTTGTTGCTGTTTCCCTGTTGTTGGTTCTGGGGAGGGTAGGTCTTGCAGTACCTCGCCCTGTGTCCCCTTCGATTACAACTGGTGCACTGCAACTCCTTGCATTCTCCATTGTGATGGAAACCGCACTTGTTGCACTTGGGAAGATTACCGGAATAAGGTCTGGGAGCATTTGAAGCAGATGAGGCTGGAGCATGTGGTGTGGCTGGAACTGGTGCGGTGACAGCATTAACTGCCACTGTCTGCTGCTTTTTAGAGGTCTCGGGGCCCTGACGCCCCTTCCTCTTGTTGTTCTTCCCTTTCTTGCCATCACCTTCCTTCCTTCCTTTAGTCTCCGCTGGCTTCTCACCCTTTTTGTTGTTATGGTCATACAGCTTCTTTGCCAATCTTTTTGCACTGTCAAATGTTTCGGGGTTCGATATGTAGGCATCGATATTCGCATTCTGCACAGTGAGGTTCCACAGCTCCTGCTCCATTTTCTGAATCTCACCTCGTGGGTAGTATTCAGCCATCAACATTTCTTTCATCTCCGCCCACGGCATGGAGTTGGCTACAGGGAGTGTCATTGCTTCCACATGTCCGTTCCACCAGGTAAGCGCTTGATCGACAAAAGTGCAGGCTGCGAACTTCACTTTCATCTCCTCAGGACAATCGCATATCTCGAATACCGATTCCACCTTCTCGATCCATCGCTTCAGAGTGATCACCCCTCCAGTGCCGTTAAAAGTTCGTGGTTTAGCGTTTGTGAAGTCCTTGTAGGTACATGTTTTGGTGGGTCCTTGATTCATCCCGTTGTTCGAACTCCCGGCCCCTTGCCCGTTGCCTCCTCCATTGTTCCCTTGGTGAATTTGTGCCATAGCTGCGGTGGTCGCAGCAGACACGGCCGCCTGGAATGCAGTGGAGTCAACTTCGGGTGGGGTTGGTCCAGGGTTTCTGTGAGTAGGTCGGTGAGGCATCTTCTTGTCACGAAACGGAAAGATGTTGAGTGTACGTGGTTTCCGTGGGGTTGTGGTCCTACTGACTAGGTGTATGGCACGAACTTAAGTACTTCTATCATTTAATATACAATCATAGATTCGCAACACATAGCAAAACATGTAAAAGTTCACTAATATTATCCTATGCCTCTTCCATTATTGCAGACTAAACATATGTTCTCTTTTTGGTGATAAAGGGGTTTGTTTTTAGGTTCCCTAGCTATCGCGATCTCATCAGAACATGTGTTAGTTATACCTTGGAGGGAATGTAGTTGATCAGGCTACATCCGCTTCTTGATACCACTAAGAACAGTCCTGAGTTAACCAGGATACTAGCGTTATCTTGTTTGGTTCGGCGTTATGTTCCTTATTCCTAATGCAAGCAAAGGTGTTTTATTGTTGTATTTTACTTTTTTTGTTCAGAGTTATCTTAGTCCCTCTTTTGGTTTATAGTTGCATATCAATGTATGGTTAGATATGCTAGTTCACTATAAACAGAGCTCTGATACCAACCTGTCACACCCCCGAACCAGACGGCGGAAACGTCCGAAGGCTATTGTGACTCAATTGAATACCATCACAATGAATATACATGAAACATAACATCATACATTACCAAGCATTGAAATGTTACAACTGGTAGCGTTTACATTCAGTACATTGATCCATAATATTACATGCCCAAAAGTAAATTGTTCGATACTATTTAAAACCACAGCAAGACGTTACTGAATACATATTTTCCTTTTCGATTTACTTGTTACCTGAGAATACAAGTATTTTCAAAACGGTCAACATATGAAATGTTGGTGAGTTCATAAGTAATGTTTGAAACATAGTGGTTTTTATTGTTTTGAAAATCACCAAAAAATCCGATATTTTCTGAAAAGAGCATAGTATAAAAAGTGTGAAGATCCGTAAGTATGCTTGTTTGTTTCTATAAATGTAAAAGTACAATTTGTAAAACTCGGTATGTAACTCGTAGGTGTATTAATTGAAAACCCTAGGAAAACCCGATGTTTTCCTAATACTTTGCATCAAATGATTTATATCTTGATATTTCGTTACGACAGGTGCATTCGTTGAGTCCCGGTGACGTTGGATTAATTATGGATTGTGAATTGTTATAAACACACATTAATGAAAATGACTAGTTTACAACCATACAAACGATCCCTTAGGCGTTGCTCGCACTATTCACTTAATCTAAACACCCGAACTTCTTGTAGCCCCACAACCGAGGAGGAAAAGAGGGTGCGAAGCCCCGATATTTTCCGTAAGTCGTTCAAGGCTATCGTGAATGCGAAGGGCCCTTAGCCCAACTCGCATTTGGTGAATTCTCGACTTTACTAGCAGCACCAGAGGGCCCTTGGGGTCCAACAGCACAAAGCCTGTAAAAGTCATTTTACACGAAATTAGGTCATATAAGACCCAACTACATGTAAGTGAGTTTCCTTCGGGCCTAAAGATCATGTCATTGGGCTAGCTAGGCCCAACAAACACGATTTGAAACTTTCGGGCCCAAAGACGGTGTATCGACGTCTGGTGTATTCTCACGTGTGTATTGACTTCCCGAAATTTCCGCGTGTGTATTGAAGTTTTGTCGTGTTAGTAATTTCGGATTCATTATTGATTCGAGACCGAATCAATTCGTTTGATAACGATTTTTGGTGTTGAAGGTGTATTATATTTCGCCGATAGTCGAGGTGCTAGTATTTCATCATGTCGGATTTATTGTTTAAAACATTAGGATGTTTCATTATTGCAACCCCTTTCTTTTGGATAATTTACACATTTAACCCTTTGTATAAAATAAATTTCTATTTTAGTCCTCAAACCATTTTTCTTGACACTTTAGTATCAAAACTCGTAGAAAAGTTATTTTTCAGCTCAAAGTTATTTGAAAAACAGTTTTAGTCCATCAAATGAAATTTTTCTCGGCTGAAACCCTTGTTTTCGCAATTTTTACACTTTTGGCCCAAAGTAGAAAATTTTTGCATCTTTGGTCCCTTTTAAATATGAAAAGCATTTGTAACCCTTGAAATGGACTTGGAACACTAGTAGTCCCCTGTTTTACAGAAAAATACAGTTTCAGCCCCTCTAAGTTGAAAATCTCGCATATTGGGCTTTATTGGGCCGAAAATTTCATTTTTGGCCCATTATGCTTAAAAATTTCACATTTAATCCTTCAAAGAGAATATTTCCAGAAAAATACATTATTGAAACTGTTTTGACTCATTTCATCCATCAAAATTTGTATTTTGTCATTTTGGGCCCTTTAACCTTATATTTTCAACATTTTAAGTCCAAAAATGGGATTTTTAGCCCAAGGAGTTCATCTTAACCAACTTGGTTATTTTTCTAGAAATGATTTGTGTGTAATAATATGTTTAATACTTGATTCATACATCCTAATGCAAATCTCGATTTTGAGGACTTTTTGACTAGTTTCAACATCACAATCACACAAGAACATGTAAATAAACATAGAAATCATACAAAGCATACATATACTCATAGATCTACACATTTGCTTGTATTCCCCCCCCCCCCACAAAACTTATAAAAACCAAAAAATAGGGGGTATGAAGCTCACCTTTGGGTGTGGTTTCGGTTGTGGAGAAGAGATGGAAGAAAATGAGATGATTTTCGGCCTAAGCAACCTTTCCTTGGAAGATCTCGAGTTTAAGGAGTTCTAAGATGCAAGATTATGATTTCATATGAGTTAAGAAGAGATTTTTGGATATAAGAAGGAGTCTAAAGTATGGATCCAAGCTTCAACTTACCTAGATGATGATTTTTGTGAAGGATCCTCCTTGCAAGGCTCTTGAATCTCGAAATTTTGAAGGGAAAGTGAAGGGATATGTGGTGTGTTCTTGAGAGTGTTTAGGTGAATGAGTGTGTGTGTGTGTGATACTCTCAGCCGAGAACAAGGAGAAGAAGAGAGAGGGAGTGGAAGTGACACTTCTAGATACATGTTGGTCCATGCATGGAGGCATGTGAGGTATAAGTGAGGTGGCACTCCATAAGTCAACTCTTCACCCTTGGATTTGGGCTTTGGGCCGAGATTTTGAAAGAAAAAAGAGAGTATTGGGCTTTAATGCCCCTAAGCCCATATTAGAGTTAGGCTTGATGATTGTTGGCCCTATAAAATATAAGTGTGATTTTTATACTTTGTTGGGCTAGTTTAGGTTAATTATGGTTCATAATATTTAATTTATTTCATTCTAGGCCCAATATGGCCCAAAATGTTGAAATAAATGAATGTGGGTCCAATTAGAGCCCATTTAAGGATTCTAAGCCCAAGATAGTCAAATTAGAAGCTTATTGGTCCATTGGGCCCAATAAGGAGGTCCTAGTCCAAAGTGGACCTACGCAAATTTCGAGCCATCACTTTAACAAGTGAGTACATAGTTACTTTCAAGCTTACGCATAGATATAAGTATTCTAAATGCTCAACTGCTATGTACACTATCTTTGTTGTGTTTAATGTAGTTGTACAAATATGATTACTACTTGATTTATTGTTATGTTTAACATACTTAATAATATGATTGGGTAGTGAGGGGTTGTGCAAAATAATAAATAAGAGGTTGTGATAGGTTATAGAGAGAGAGCCATGTAAGATAATAAACTGTATGTGTCTTAAGTACTTTTATACTTCCATGCTAAACCCAAGTACTTTTGTACTTCCCTGCTAAACCCAAGTACTTTTGTACTGCCATGTTAAACCCAAGTACTTTTGTATTTTCGTGTTTAATCCAAGTACTTTTGTACTGTCGTGCTAAACCCATGTACTTTGTACTGTCGTGCCTACCGTGGTTATACAAAAATTACTAATGTACTGTCGTGTTTTCGCAAGTATTATCATACCATCGTGCGTAACCGATTTTATCTTTTCGCCTAACCGATTCTTCTTATATGTTCTTCCATTTATTGAAACTCTTTTAACAACTCAGAATTACACTTAACCATATAAGTATAACCATATTTACTAAACTCTTAGAAAATCATGAAGAACAATCTTATTATTCTTTGTAGAGTACTTGACTAGTGCACAACATTGTGTACTAGGTCTCATAGTCCTTCACTTGACTCTTTGTCATGGAATCAGTCTTAATTTCCAAATATGATGATTCTCATTCATCATACAACACAAGTTGTATGATTCTAAGTTTCTGTCCAATTGAAACTTGAGCGATGAGAATCTTTCCTTATTTGGTAAATTCTCAACATTACCACAAACAACATACTCCCTCCGTCCCAAAATAAGTGTCCACCTACAAAAAACACGCAGTTTAAGAAAACACAAATCAATATGGCTTTTACCTAATAAAATGTCATTTCTACCCTTATTAATTTAGTTTCTTTTAGAATTCATATAAACATATCTTGTAACAATTTTTTTTGCCACAACATATCTTGAAACTTTCATTATTTTTGGTAAACAAACGGAGGCAAAATTTGCCGCCATAATTTTGTTGCAAATCATAGTTAAAATTTCAGATTAAAACTCATTTAAATTTTCATTTTGATTTTAGATTACGCAGCTTTTTCTTTTGCCGCCAACTTATTCCATGTGTCTCTTCACTTCCCATTAATTAAATATACATAAGTATTCATTTAAGCAAAGACATCCTGTGACTAGCCTAAAACATTATCCATTATTGGTCATAATTCAAAATTTTCATTTGGAGCCTTCCACAAATCCATCCACTAAAAAAAACACCACCGTTGCACAACGTCAAGCCATATACCAATTCTTATTGCAAGAAAGTAGTGATGGAGAATTAAAAAAAAGGTTCCATAAGTGAAATAGCTTCACAATTTTCGGTTTCTACATGGACAATTAGTCGCATTTGGCATCAAGCTAAATTTCAAATTGACCACGGATTACCGGTTGATTTATCTTCAAATGAGCCAAAGGTTGTTGGGGGAAAAAGGGTACAAATAAACTTGAATCAAGTTTTAGAAGTTCCATTATGTCGTCGAGCAAATATACGATCTCTTGCGAAATCTATAAATGTCTCGAAATCAACGATGCATAGACGTATCAAGGAAGGCGTACTTCGACCACATACAAATGCGATCAAGCCGACTCTAACTCATGAGAATAGAAGAGAAAGGTTAGAGTTTTTCTTATCCAAGATTACTATACAATCATTACTAAGTCTGATTCCTACATTTTATGATATGTTTAATGTTGTTCATATTGATGAAAAGTGGTTTTACATATCAAAACCATCAAAATGTTACTACCTTGTCCCCGGTGAGGTTGAACCGTTGCGAACATGTGAAAGCAAAAAGTATATCACAAAAGTTATGTTTCTAGCGGCTGTAGCAAGACCGAGATTTGATTCATTAGGTAACGAAGTATTTTCATGAAAAATTGGTATCTACCCGTTTACAACATTAGAACCCGCTAAGCGTTCAAGCAAAAACCGTATTGCGGGAACATTGGAGACGAAGCCTATTTTATCGGTGAACGAAGAGATAACAAGGTCATGGTTGATAGAAAAGGTTCTACCGGATATCAAAGCCAAATGGCCGCAAGGTCATATCGGTCCAATATTTATTCAACAAGACAACGCAAAGCCCCATATTGATGTTAACGATAGCGAGTTTCTTGAAGCGGCATCTCAAGATGGATTTGATATTCGAATTTGTTTTCAGCCCCCTAATAGTCTGGATTTGAATGTGTTAGACCTTGTTTTTTTTTTCGAGCAATCCAATTACTTTAAGAACAAGAGGTTTTGCGTACAATTGATGAACTGGTTGATGTAGTTCAAACATCTTTTGAAAGAATGTCATCACAACAACTTAACAATATTTTTTTAACTCTACAAATATGTTTGAAAGAAATCATAAAAGTTCAAGGTGGAAACAACTATCATGTACCAAATATTGGTAAATGTAGGTTAGAACGAGAAGGTAATTTTCAACTCCAAATTGAATGTGATCAAAATTTATTAGACGATGCCATATTGTATTTGAACCAGTAAAAATGCATTGCACGTCACCTTGTTTGGAAAAGAATACTTGTATTTTGACTTTTTTTTCATGAAAATTAGAAAAAAATGAGATGTTTTCTTTTGTGTGGTTACGATTTGATTTATTTCCACTACACAATGAATTCATATGATTGAATTTTTAGTTTACTAGAGTTACTATTTGTTTCCATATTCTGTGGATGACTTTTTTTTTTTAAATTTACTTATCACAAAACACATTAATAAAAACATATTGGTTAACTCAAATAATAAGCGGGAATTTGGTAAACTGTTCATCTATTTTTAGTAGTGGACATTTATTTTGGGACAACCAAAAATAGTAACATGGACATTTAAATTTGGACAAAGGGAGTAATAAAGAATCACATCCATTTCAACATTGATAATAATAGAAACATAAAAACATCAATTTTCACAATTTCATTACAAGGATACATAAATAAGACAAAATCAAATTATATTTTATTTCTAAAAGGTGCAGAAATTTTTTTCCTTACAACGCAATTCAAATGGAAACCATGCTATTACATATTCCTAAGCAATATATCTATCCTAACTCTAAATTAGCAGCTTAAGTATCCGATCTTCGAATCATGCGATCGAAATCCATTTCTTCGCGATCAGATTCAGCTCACTTCTTCCTTTTAGCTTCCTTTCTTTTCTTCGATCCTACAAAAACAAAATGTAATCTTATCACATCATGTATTAAGAATCTAGAATAGGAACTTAATAGATTTAGATAGTGGATTTTATACCTGAAGCAGAGCCATACATCTTAACTCTCACATCTCTTAGATCCCTCAAGTAGTCAAGACAGCTTCATGACCAATGCCCCTTCCTTTGGCAATAAAAGCAAATGGACTCTTTTGGAATAGCACATGAGACAATTTTAGACTCAACTTTTCTCTTTACCATCTGATATTGCCATATTTATAGATGTTTTTAGGCAATATGTATTTACATTTTTATTAATAATTTGGTTGTTTGCATTGAATAATGATACTTATAAGCTTAAATTATACTTTGCAACTAAATAGAAGCATTTTTGGAGAAAAGGACTAAAATTGACAAAACATGGAACTTTGGAGACTTGGTGAATAAAAAAACCTATGAAATCAACTACACTCACGACGTGAACCACAAGATCACGACGTGACTTGAAGATTCTGGAGGATAAGTATACGCGAAGTAATAATCCTTGCCCGATAAGGACTTTTGCTAATACACGACGTGAATTCATTATTCACGACGTGAAGCGCAAATTTTGAGAGAACTATATAAATCCTTGATCATTACGACTTGAAGGACTTTTGGCTGCCTTGGAGGGTTCCTGGAGACGAAATTCAGAAGGAAAAGAGTTCTGGAATTGGCTGTTAGGACCTAAGGAGAGGAGAAGTTCATATTAGCTTAACAATTTGTTACACTTTAATCATGTTTTTTAATATGAGTTATTTGAGTTTGTTTGCTGGTATGTCCAGCTAAATCTAGCTGCTTCTGTTAGCTAGATGAAGCCAGAACTCATGGTGTTAATACTTTACCTCTGATTTACTTGTTGGTTAAGATTTGTGTTAGATTGATTGAACCTAGCATGTTTGTTTTGATATTTGATTGCTTTAAACTCTTATTTTGTTTAGTTAGTGATTATTAATCTGCATGAATTAGAATACCTGATAATTTAGTGATCATTAGATTATTAGAGCTAGGATCAAACCAGTCCTAGATAAGTAATTAATTATTGAACCAGGTTGTGCTAGAGAGCTCGAATTATGAATATAATTGTGTTTTACAAATCAATCGTACATAGCTTCAATACTTTAAATAATTGATTCGGTGTTAACTTAAGTGTGAACATACTTTGATCTACATGAATTGATTGAATATTAGTAAATTTGGAATTGAATTGCTAATACGTTATTAATTGGTAACCAACAGTAATTGGCATAACTAATTCATAAACCATTGAAGGAAAGTGGATTCGAATTAATAGAAGTGTCTTGTTAATTGAATGTATTCGTATTAAGAATTAAGTTAATCTAAACTTGCAAAATCAAATAAAACCCCTTTCTTTGTTAGTAATTTGGTTAATTTAGTAGTAGATAGATTAGTTAGTCAAAATCGTTCCATGTGATCGACACCCGACTTACCCAAACTATTCTATAATTTGACTAGGTACACTTCCTAGGTGCATTTATGTTAGTTAAGTTAGTTAGGTTATTAATATAAAATTAGGTGTAGCTATTTGCACGCATCAAGTTTTTGGCGCCGTTGCCGGGGAACGACTTAATTGCTAGTTGATTTATTTGCTTTAGGTTATTGATCCTTTTTGTGGGGTAAAACCTACAAAAAGTTACTTTTTCAGCTTAATCATTGTTGCAGTACCCAACTCACAACGTAAGCCTTAAGCTCATGACGTGAGTTCAGTAGATTTTGCGTTTTCTTCGTTTTTCTTCTATGTTTAATTTTCTGCGACAACGCGAAGTGGTGACCTTTACCACGTTGTGGTGACCAGTCAGTAGGCTATTTTTATTTAGTTTTTGTTCAATTTTACGTTTTTGTTTTTGTTTTATTACAGAAGTTGACGACCAGGGGTTCCAATACACCTGTGGTGCAACCACTTGAGGATCCAGAGTCTGCCCTTCACAAGAAGACTGATAAGAATGTGAAAGAAGATCAAACTCCAAAGAAGTCGTCCTTCAAAGATCTCAAATCTATCTTTACAAAGAAATTAGGAAAGAAAATGGGAGAATCAAGCACATCTTCAAAGGACAAGAGCAAAGTTGAAAGCCTAGACCCAATTCCTAACCCAAACGAATCCGAATATGAATCCGAGGCCGAGTTTGGACTATATACGAGTGACCCGAGAACGAGACAGTAAACGAGATGGCAAACATAAAAGAGATGTCCATGGGATCTCACAAGAAGCATATTAGAGACGATGTTGGTCCAGGGTTAATACAACCCGCAATTCCCACCACTGCCACATTCGAGCTGAAAGGACATATCCTCACTGCACTTAAGGATATTCCATTTTATGGAAACGATCATGAGGATGCTTTTAAGCATCTAGATGAAGTCAATGACATTGCAGATTATTTTAATGTCCTGAATGTTAATAGAGATACAGTTTTGCTAAGGATGCTTCCCGTTACTTTTAAAGGAGTCGTGAAAGATTGGTTAAAAGCACTTCCACCTGGTACAATCACTACTCTGGCTCAGATGCACAAATAATTTTTAAACCAATTTTTCCCACCATCCAAGATAGCTAAACTCAAAAAGGCGATAGCCAATTTTGAGCAAAATTCGGGTGAGTCACTTTACGAGGCATGGCAGCGCTACAAAGGGTGGTTAAGGAATTGTCCTCAACATGACCTTAACATTCAACAAGAAGTGTCCATATTCTATTATGGGTTCAATGTCATGACAAGGCAACTCCTTGATTCTCAAGGGCCACTAATAAGGAAGAATCCTAATGCGATCAAGGTGTTGGTTGAAGAATTTGCAAAGTATTCTCGTGAGTACCACAACCCAAGGCACGATGGAGTAAAAGGCAGTGGGAATACAAATTCTGAAGAGATGGCCGCTATGCTGGAAATGTTGAATAATATGGATCGGAGGTTGACACAAATGGACCAATCAATTCATGCAATTAGAGTTGGTTGTGAGAGATGCAATGGTCCACACTTGACTAGAGATTGCCACTTGGATGAATATGGGAACAAAAAGGCTCAAGTTTGCTACTCGAGTGGGGATAAGTATGATGCAGACTGGAGAAAACCAAAGAAAGAGTGGTTGCCATATGATGAATACAAGAAGAAGAAGGAAAGGAAATACAGGCAGACAGGCCGAGGCTTCTACCAAAAAGAGCAACCACCCGCCGAAAAGAAAGTTGACCTAGAAAACATGCTAACTCGATTTATAGAAGCTTCTGAGAGAAGGCATGATGATACCGATGCAGTACTTAAGGATTACATGAAATTGATGAAGGAACAATAGACAATGATGATTGACTAGCAAGCTTCATTAAGAAATCATCAAGCGTCGATCAATAATCTCGAAGTCCAACATGGTCAACTAACCACTTTGGTGAGCAACAAATTATCCCCACAATTACCCGAAAAGAATGCTCAATCCCATGTTATGATGATTGATATTGAATAAGAGGTGATATCTGAGTTCTTAGAAGCACTAGAAGTGGAGCCGAAGCAGCCCAATCCAAAGACAAAGAAGCTAAAGCTCGAAAATAATTTTTCTGTTGAGCAACCGAAATCACGACGTGAACCTCCTATTCACGTCGTGTACCCAGTCTGAACAGGAAAATTCAGTTTTTGTTCCGGCTTACTGTCCACCTTTACCCTTTCCCTCTCGAGCTAATCTTAGTCCTCTAGAAAGAGAGCATTTGGAATTTATGATGCACGTGAGAGGTATTCCAATTAATACTCCTTTTGTCGAGTCATTAGCTAAAAATCCCGAATACGCGAAGGTCTTACAAGACTTGATAGATACTCGTCAACAATTGAAGAAAAATTCTAAGGTCATTCTTAGTAAGCAGAGTTCAAGGGTAGTGTTGGGATAATTACCTAAGAAGATGGGATATCCTGGACGCCTCACTCTTCCGTGTGAGTTTGGAAACAATTTGAAGACTTATGCTTTAGCCGATTCTGGGGCTAGCATAAATTTGATGCCTTATTCATTCTATCAGAAGCTGAATATTCAGAAGATGAAGGCTACTAAAATGACCATTCACATGGCTAATCGTTCAGTGACTCGTGCTTGGGGGATTATAGAAGACATCCTAGTAAAAGTTGAAAATTTTGTTTTCCCGGTTGATTTTGTGGTTATGGACATGAAAAAGGATGTTAATGTCCCAATCATTCATGGTCTCCCTTTACTTAATATTGCTAGAGCCATGGTAGATGTTCGAGAATCCAAGCTTACTTTGATGGTTGGAGATGAAGAGGAAACTTTTGGAGTTCAAGATGGTTTCCAAGGGAGTGATGTTCATGATGAGGTCTTCAACATTAATGAAGAAAAAGCTTATGGAAGAAGAGATTCAACAAGTCAAACGCACCAAACCAAGAGCATCCGTTCCGTTTGTTTTCGAAGTGTTCGCTTATAAAACTCCAACATCTTTGGTGAGCAAGGAAAGCGACGATTTATCAAGTGATGAAGACGAGGTTACTTCCAAGGAGATGAGTCCAGTAGTGAAAGAAGAAAAGATTCCCATGGAGTTGAAGAATGAAGAAAAATGGAGACTAAAGGGATTAAAAGAAAGATTGATGTAGATGATGTGAAAGCTAAAAAGGAGAACTCGAAGAAGGCATATATTACAAGAGGCGATGAAAGGAGCAGAAGATTCAGGTGGTGATGGACAACTCAACGTAGGAGGCATGGAGTCCAACTCACGACTCCATAAAAAAGAAGCGCTTCTCGGGAGGCAACTCGAGCTCGGTTTGATTTTCTTTTCTTTTTATTTTAGTTTTTTGCATTTTTAGTTTAGGAAATTGATCATTTCATCATCCAAAAATCTCTTAAATGGTAAAAATCAGATGCGGAGCATTTTATAAAATAAAGTGGTAAACAATTAGAATAAAGTATCATTAATAAATTTATATGTGATCCAAATCACATTTCACGTCGTGGATTTTCAATTCACGTCGTGACTTTGAAAATGATATATGAGGCTGGGATATTTTAGCCCAGTTTCGAAGCCCACTATATATGATTAGGGTATGACCGGACGATTTATCCCATCAACACTACACGACGTGTTCTCGCAAGACACATCGTAAATTAAAAAAGCACCGCGGGGGAGGGGACCAGTTATACAGACACTTTGACCAAATTTCCCCATTTGTTTACTCTTGTGCGTACGAATGGAGGCATTGAACCCCACGACCGATTTTCTATTATTTTCTTTACAAATTTCTTGCATTTCTTGTCTCCTAGCAACATTTGGTAAGTGTTTCATCCACTAATTTATGAGTTTCTTCATATTTTATGCATTTTAGTGGTTAGGGTTTATGTAGATGTAAAAATCCCAAACTTGGTTGGATTAGTTAGTAATTTCAGGATGCATGGCCTTAGACTAGTGGACTAAACAAACCCCAGGTACAAATTTTGCTGGATTTTGACTTTATGTTGCACGTTCCAGATTCACGTCCCGACTGCGGTTCACGACGTAAAACGCCAGTTCACATCGTGAAGCCTGGGCTAACAGATTTTCAATTACGTTTTTTTTAGATATATTGGGTGTTTGGTTTTGTTTTGTTTAATTTTGGTCATTTCAGGAACATGGGTCATTAAAGAGTTGTCAAGCAAGGAGACAAGCATATTGATGTGGCCAACATACACCAGCTATATTGGTTTCCACAAAACTTGTCACGAGCTTTGTTGAACACTTATGAAAATCGTTTGGGATGGTTATACAACCGCGAATTTGCAATATCTCCTATTGTGGATTGGGGATGGCTTTGAGGAGTTGGTATGGTTTTGGAATTAATAAGATATTGGACAAAGGTGTTTGAAGGATATGGCTTTACATTCACTTGCAATGGTTGGAGAAATCTTTTTAGTATTCAAGAGCCAGTTTATCGAGAGTTGTCGGTAGAGTTTTTCACTACCATGAGTTTTGAAGAACGGGCCGTCAATTTTAACTACAACCGAGCGCTTGTGTTTTGGTTAGGTGGGGTGTATCGCGAGTGCAGTCATCACGATTTTGCATGACGTATGGGCTTATACACCGAGGTGGAAACACAATCACCATTTTTTGTGCCATTCTTGCAATGATGTGTTCGGGATTTTACTCCCAGGATGATGGATGTCCAATTTTGGAGGACCATTTCTAGTCACATGTATAATGCTCGTGATGCAAGTGAGGGGCAGATCATGAGTCCCGTTCATCAATTTTTGCATCGCCTCATCACTTTTTCCATCAATCATAAACATCATGGAGACAAGGTGCCGATACAAAATTTGTTTTACTTATGGAGCTTAGTTACACCCGACATTTGTTGTGACATACCATATATGCTCGCGAGGTTTTTGGGAAAGAAGGCGGCTAGCTCTAGGCCCAGGAGTCCTATCACGGGTGGAAATTTAGTCACCCGTCTTGCCCGGTCTTGCAACAATTTGACTCCTAATTTTATTAGGAACCTTACTCGCTTCCCCGATAATGATTTGACAATTCAATTTTTGGGTGTTATGAGGGTTGTAGTGAATGTAGAGGGAGGATATGTGATACCCCCGGAGGATGATGAGCAACAACATGGGCAACCCGAGCAACAACCTCAACCAAGGCCCCGAAGAAGAAATGTGAGAGCCCAGGGGGACATGGAGAGATATTGTCAAGCAGCACAACAATATGCGGGTGGAGTACCCACCGACCCATTTCAAAATCGGGTTGGTTCTTATTTAGACAATCTTCATGGTGGGATGACTTACAACACTCAGATTCTTGAATCCATGTTCTCTCATATGAACGTGGTGCGACCACCCACCGTGCCACCCCAATACCCGTATATCCTGACGTAGGAAGAACTTTGGATACCGATGGGGGATGGAGCAGGAACAAGTGGAGCACATGAAGATGAAGAAGATGATTGATCGTTTTGTTTATTTCTATCTTTTTAGTTTATGTTCTAGTTTCTGGTTTGGTTGATTTTGTTTGAATTGTAATACTATTTAAGGTATTATGTTACTTTCCTATTTGCTTTGGTGGTTATTTTCAAATTTGCTAAAGCAGTCACGGGAAGGAAAGTCGAGATGAGAGCGAATACGTCTAGCCAAGTGTCGTTTAGAGTTTAGAGTCGAGAGTCGAGAGTCGAGACCCACAATTTAAAATAAGTGTGGGGTAAGTCAAGAGAGAGGGTATAGTTAGAGAAGAGTCATTAAAATAGAGTTTTTGAAGCGTCTTAACGGATTAAGACATTGGTGAAAGCTCCAAGTTGAAAGAAGAAGTGAAGGATTTTTGTTCCTGTCCACCCAACATACGTTTTTTAGCGACTTCACGTCGTGTTCCTTATATTCACGTCATGAACCAGAAATCAATGGATCTACAGTATACGTTTTTAAGCGACTTCACGTCGTGTTCCTTATCTTCATGTCGTGACTCCCTTTTTTTCATAAAATTGAAGCCCATTGATACAATTTACTTCATGGTTCACCATGTTTCTTCTTGGGATTATTATGAGGATTAGTATGGCTCGTTTCCTCTACCGTAAAATGTGGCGTATGCTTTCCCACATTTGTCTTTACGCTTTGGAGATTTGTACCACCTTTTTTGAAGATTGAAGGCTCGATTCTATATTTTGTTGCCACATCTACATATCTCGCAAGTTTCAAGATCCAAGTTCCTTATTCAAAGAAGAGGTCCATATTCAAGATGCACATTTCATCCACACCATTAGAGTTTGATCATGCCTCTACTATCCCAGGGGAGTCTGTTCCTTTTTCTCCCTTTTATTGCTTTATATTATTTTATGCATACAATGAGGACATTTTATGTAATAAGTGTGGGGTAGGGGTAGAAAATTAAATTGCTAGAAAATTTGGTAAAATTTAAAATTTTTAATTGATTTGAAATAATAATCTAATAATTAGATCTAGTAATAATAATAATTTGAACTTAAATTGCTAGTGTTATATGGGATGATCCGATGAGAGCTCAAATGTTTGGTTGAGCCAGTATACGTTATAGTGCATTTGTGGCCCCCTTCATTCTAGTGAAATCATGGGACAAAAACACAATCTCGCTTAGTTTGAGGGATGCAATATGTTTAACTGT